>NC_081828.1:70440753-70752428 GCF_030867095.1 Alligator mississippiensis
AGAGAGAGAAAGAGAGAATAAGTCATCCTTATTTGCATAATGGACAAAATCTAAAATGAATTCTATGGTTTAATGAGGATCCTCTGGGTTGTTTGTCAGGATATATAGCCTTCTGTGACACCAGTGTATTAGTGATTGAAAAGCACTGCTCAGAGCAAAAAAAAAAATCAGGAGCAAGCTGGTTTGGAAACTCAGTATGCTGAAGCTTTTAGTTTTACTGCATTGATTTTTGGCTGTCTGAACTGAGCCTCAGCATAAGCTGGGGATACAAATTCAGATCTGCCCTGACTTTGAGATTCAAACTCAGTTCTAGTCTCAGTAGGGAGCAGCCATGCTGCTATGATAACTCAGTAAGAGGTTATCATAGCAGCATGGCTGGTGGGGGCCATGGCTACACTGATGCTGGCTAGTCTTTTCTGTTGGGAAAGAGACAATGATGCTACCTTGAGGTAAGAAAACAAACAAAACATCCCTGCAAATTGCATAAGCTTGGATTTAAAGCCTTTTTTACAGGTATTCTGGTGATTCTAAAGCAAGAGGATATGGACTGTTCATCTTAGGAGAAAGCCAAAATAATATAAAGGAAGGTGTGAAAACAATACTTGCTAGATGAGATTGCAAAATTGGAAAAAAGCCTATTACAATGGTAGCAAACCTGATTATGACTCCACCCTCTGGTTCCTGCTGTACTTTATTCCCCTACTTAGTTGCTACAAAAAGTGAGTGTGGCACCTCTTGGTGACCACTCTAATCCCATCTTTCCTCCTCTCTGGTTAACATTATATTATCTTCAAGAGACTGCCACAGTCTACCAGAGTAATTCTTCACCTCTTGACTCCCTGGGCCCTCACCCCCTGAAGCTCAATTCAGTTCACTGGGCTCATGCCTTTCAGGCTCAGTTCAGTTCACAGTGCTCAGTCTCTTTGGCTTAGCCCCCAGTCTCTAACTGTCCTTTGTTGATGAGAGTACCTTCCCTAGGGTACCCTCAGTGGCCTCCTTCTGCCTTTCAGTCACTTCCATGCCTCACAGCAATAACAGCAACATAACATTTCAGGTGGGATTCATCAGTTGAGGCTGGGGTGTCTTTCTTCAGACCTCTGCCCCAGCTCACTTAGTCACAATAGCTTCTCACATCTCTGGCCTTCCTCGGCTTATTCATAGTATAAAACTATTTCACAGGTGTGCAGGAAGAAAAGGCTTAGGCGCAATTTGATATGCAAATGATCAGGGTCATAAAAAGCAATAAAAAGTGATTTTACAAATATGTAAAGAATAAGTGGAAGACCAAAGAAACCATAGGTCCCTTACAGATTTAGAAAGGCAACCTAGTTGCAGATGATGCAGTGAAGTCTCAAGTATTTAGTCCTTATTTTTACTTCAGTCTTTATGAATAGGGGCAGTTACCAGATTACAAGCATAGTTGAAGAAAAAAAAAAAAGCTTAGAGTACTGGAAGAACAGGTTAGAGATTATTTAGAGAACATAGATGCTTTGAAGATGTCATCCTAGAGTACTGAAGGAATTGGCTGAGGTAATTTTGGACCTATTGGCTATCCTTTTTGAGAACTCATGGAGGTCAGGTGAGGTCTCGAATGATTAGAAAAGGGCAAATATAGTGCTCATCTTTAAGTAAGGCAAGAAGAAGGATCTGGGGGATTACAGACCAGTCAGCCTAACTTAGATACCTGGAAAGATCGTGGAGCAGGTCCTCAGAGAATCTATTGTGAAGCACTTAGAGGAGAACATGTTACCAGGAGATGCCTGATCATGGAATCATGAACAGAAAGTCCTGATTTCCTTCTATGATACAGTGAAAAGCTCTATGGATACAGGGAGAGCAGTGGAGATGATATACCTTGGCTTTATCAAGGGTTATGACACCATCTCTCATGACAATATCATTCACAAACTAAGGAAATACAGACTAGATGAAAGTACTGGAAGGTGGGTACATAATTGGTTGAATCATCAAGCTCAAAGGGTAGTCATCAATGGCTCAATATCTCATTGGGAGGAGTTACCAAGTAGGACTCCCTGGGGGTATGCCCTCAGTCTGGTATTTTTCAGCATCTTCATTAATCACTTGAATGATGGGAATTAGTGCAATTTTAGAAAATGTGTGGATGGTACCAAGTTGGGTGGAGTTGCAGACATGCTGGAGGGTAGGGTTAGAATCTAGGATGACCTGAATAGACTGGAAAATGCTCTGCAATCAACCACATGAAATTCAGCAAGAATAAGTGGGAAGTCCTGCATTTGGGACAGAATAATTGCATGCACAGAAGCCCTCTCTTCCACAGTGCTTAGCTGATAGGGACAGACATTCAAAAAGCCTGAGGCAGAATTGATTCAACCTTTGTAGGTTAGTCTAACCTGGTTAGGGTAAATCACTTTGTAACTGTGCAGACATTCCTTCTGGACTGAAAAAATGCTGGCATGTGCCTGCAGTGGCACAGTCTAGAAGCTGGGGGGCAGGGGTGCTACAGCAGCCCTCCCTTCCACAGTGCTTAGCTGATAGGGGTATGGCCAGGCCCTTGCATGATGATGTGATTAGGGTGGAGTCCTGGCCCCTCCTTGATATCAGAGCATTATAAGCTCTCTTATCAGCATTTAGCGTCACTCATTAGTTCAAGCTTTTCTTAAACAGCTTTTTCCAAAGGAAAGAATGCAGGGACATTAGCAGCTGAGCTGTTGATTAGATCTAAAAAGCCCTCAACAGACACTGTCCTATCTGCCTTACACAGCATTAGCTAGCATACCACATGCTGGCTAGGTCCATGCACTGGGTGAGAGGAGGGAGGAATCTCTGCTTAAGCAGCAATAGGTGAGAGGCGGGTGAGGGGGACATGGGGAAGCCAGCAGATGATGCTAAGTCTGTGCTGAGTTCCAGCCAGGGAACGGAGGGGAGGTGACAGCTCTGCTGTGGAGCCGAGAGCTCTGCCTAGCCAAGAGAACATGCCGGGATGCTGGGGGAGTCTGGCTTATCTTAAACCAGCAAAGGGTCTGGGACAGACAATGCATAAACTGGTTTGACCCAAATCAGTTAAGTCTGATACTAAATTCAAACAGGTTTATCACAAACTGGTTTCAGCCATTTTCAAACTGGCTTATATGCACTGAATATCTGTTCTGTTCCAGGTTTAAACCAGTTTCTGATCACTTAAACCAGTTTATGTGCAATGTCTGTCCCTAGCTAAAAGGTGGAGGAGCCAAGGGCAACGTAAACCTTGCACTAGAGGCAGGGGGTGCAGTCTGACCTGGGCAGAGCTGGAGGCAGGAGCTACCTGATGGAAGAGGATGAAACCAGCTCTGGGAACTGCAGACTAGTGAAGGCTGTACTTGTTGAAGGAGCACCCTGTACTGTGTGAAAAAACAGCACTGGAGATTACCCTTCTTGGAGACAGTACTTTCATTTAGTCCAGGAGTAGACAACGTTTTTTGGCCAGACTGCTGAACAAACCACAATGTCTACTTTGGAAGGTACTGGAGTGCCGGCATGCCAGAAAAACAAAATGAGGGTGGAGGGCAGGTACATGGCAGGACGCACTGCATTTTAGTATATTTAATAATCATAAATGTTGCCTTTCATAGATTCATAGATTCATAGATGTTAGGGTCGGAAGGGACCTCAATAGATCATCAAGTCAGACCCCCTGCATAAGCAGGAAAGAGTGCTGGGTCTAGATGACCCCAGCTAGATACTCGTCTAACCTCCTCTTGAAGACCCCCAGGGTAGGGGAGAGCACCACCTCCCTTGGGAGCCCATTCCAGACCTTGGCCACTCGAACTGTGAAGAAGTCCTTTGTTGTTGCGTATTCCTTTTTTTGTTGAGCATGTTGCAATGAGAGAGAGAGAAAAAAGAGACAAATAAAACAAAGAGAGGGGAGAGAGAGAGAGAGAAAGAGAGAGAAAAAGGAGACCAGAGAGAGAACCACACACACACACATGCACACAGAGAACCACGTGAACAAACACAGAGAACCAGAATGTACCCAGAACAGACACATGCACACACACATCCAGAACCAGACACATGTGTGTGTACACAGACACACAGAACCAGGCAGAGGTAGACAAACACACAGAACCAGATGCACGGATGGATGGAGCCAGGCTGCTGGGCCACTGGACAAAGTCTGACCAAACAATGCCCTGGCCCTGCCAGAGCCTCTGCACTTCCCTGGAGAGCCAGCTCCTGGGCTGCAGTGCAGCTGCTGAGGCCCTGGCCCAGAGCCTGCCCATCAGCCCACCCACCCACCCACCCACCATGCCCGGCTAAGCCTGCAAAAGGTGCAGTGCTGCTGGCAAGGGGCAGCACCAGCCTCATCCTGGTGGGGGGGCTGGGCCAGGACTGGGCTTGGAGTGGGTGGGAGTCAGGCAGGCTCAGCTGAAAGTCCTGCTGCAAGCAGCCCGGGCTCTGTGGTTGGCAGCAGATACCAGAGCCTGGGCCACCTGCAGCTGGGAGGCTGCAAACTGCTGCTCTGGGCTCTGGCACCAGCTCCATACCAGTAGGTGCACACACACCTTGGAGCAGGTGGCGGGGATAGGGCCTGAGACAGCACAGCCCTCCTGCTATCTGCTTTGAGGTACACATGCAGTTGCTACCAGCATGGAGCTGATGCCGGAGCTGAGGAGCCTGGCGCAGCTGTTTGCAGCCTGCCTGTTGCTTGCTGCAGCTGCCCAGAGCCCAGGCTGGCTACTAACAGCCGTGCTGGGCTCCGGAGCCCAGTCATCAGCTTTGTGCTGGAAGCGGGGGAGAGGCTGGGGTTGCGCTGCCTCAGGCCCCTCCCCCACTGTCTGCTCTGAGGCGTACGTGCACCCACCGGTATGGAGCTAATGCCAGAGCCCAGAGCAGATGTTTGCAGCCTCGTTGCTGCAACTGGCCCAGGCTCTGGGTATCTGCTGCCAACCATGGAGCATGGTCTGCTTGCAGCAGGGCTTGCAGTCACCCAGCTGCCTACTGGGAGCAGCCCGGGTTTTGTGGCTGGCAGCAGCTGCCTAGAGCCCAGACTGGTGGTGGCATGCCGAGCAAAATGGCCTCACATGCTGTGCTTGGCACATGTGCTGGGGGTTGCTGACCCCTGATTTATTCTATATTTCCTTAGCATATGAATCAGAATGTCATAGGAGATGGTTTCAAAAGCCATGGTAAAGCTAAGCTATATCATATCGACTGCTCGCCCCTTTCCACAGAGCTTGTCCTCTGCTGTCCTCATTCTATAAGAGACCTATGATTTCTTTAGTCTTCCCCTTACTTGTGACATATTTGTAGAATCCCTTTTAATTACTTTGTATGTCCCTAGTCAGTTGCATCTCAAATTGTGCCTTAGCTTTCCTAATGATCTTCCTGTATACCCATGACATATTCTTGCATTGTTCTGTAGTACAATGACCAAATTTCCACTTTTTATAAGATTCATTTTTGAGTTTCAACTCATTAGAGATTGCTATCCAGCCCGGAAGGTTTCTTGTTGTACTTCCCATTCTTCTGTTGTGTCAGGATTAAGGGCTTCTCTGCCCTTAATATTGCATCCTTAAAGTACAACCAAGTGTTCCGGACCCCTTTTCCCTCAGACTTTGCCTCCCAGGGGAACCTGATCACCAGTTCCCTTAGTTTATTGAAGTCTGTTATTGAAGTCCATTTAATCTGAGCAATTTGTATTTCTGGATATTTCAGTATCATTCACCAGCACTACAATTATAGTGTAGATTCCCATTCTACAAAAAAATAAGCATATATGTATAATCAGTGAAATTATTCAATTATTCACATGCTTAAAGTTAAGTATGTGCTTAATGCTTTTCTGGATTGGGTTCTCTGCATGCTAGGGTTGGCAAGCAGATGTAATGCAAAGATACCTCAGCACAGTTTTGGATAAAGTCCACTTGCCATTGGATGTTTATTAGGAGATCAAAGCCCAACTGCTGTCTTTCGTGCTATTCTTGTGAAAGGTCTTATGGACAGTGCGGCTTAGAATGTTTTACTGTGTTTAGTATGGGCAGGTAAGAGAGACATAGTGAGAGGAACTCCGCATTCCCTTCATATAAAGCAGTGCTGCACAATGGCTTCTTCCTGCAGTAGCGCAGAAGTTGTCATAGCAGCATGGCTGGTGGGGGCCATGACTACATAAATATGTTGGCCAAAATTCTTGTTAGCTGGAGCAGCTTCCTGCAGCTCACATGGGGCATTGTAGGCAGTAGTGATCATATCCTCCTTTTCATCTTGTATTCATCTCCTTTGGTTCAACTGTATTCCAATTTTGGTTTGGCTTTCATGATTGGGGAAGAGTTAAGTGAATGAAATCTGATCTTCACCAATTCTCCAATTCAGGAAAGAATGGAGAGGATGTCTCCACAAACACTGTAGCTGATAAAAAATATAGTAACAGAAAATATACAGTACACAAAGGCATGCATTTCAGTCATCTCTGCTGGGACACACAAACCAATAGAGCTGAGTAAACTGAAATGATCATATATGTACACTACTTTATGGATCTGTGGGTCTGCTGTTCCTGAGTAATTTATGTGGAAAATTTGCTGTGCCTTATCCATGGATTTATCACTTTTATACTGTGAATTCTGAAGTGAGAATGGCAAGTCAGATGCCATCACAATAATGTACATTTTCTATTCACAGAAACTTCTGTTTCTTTACTGGGAATAAGCGACTCTTCTCACAAGCTAAATAACTTCATAATTTTTTTTTTTACAAGGCAGAAATTAAATGTGAAATATATTTAAAACCAACTGTTTAAATGTTTTTGATTTAGAACATGCATAACAAATTAATAACAAATATAATTTCATATTACATTTTAGTGTGTAATTCCCCCGTGGAGGGGAAAAAATCCTGCTTTTTTCTGGCCTTAGCAATTATACCCTGCCCTTTGTATTATGCCACCATAATGCTTTATGACAATCTCCCTATTGACATTTTTATACTCTCAGAACACGAAAAGCATTATTATGCTAATAAACCTTTCATCTTAATTTCTCTGAAGATTATTGTTGCAAATGGTGCATTCCCATTGCCTGCTTCTGTGAATGAATTACGCCCTTAAAACAAGTGCCACTTTCCCCCTGTGGCCCCCTAACTTGCCCTGAGGTATATCAGGAGGGAATTGTATAGTAATTTCTCACTTTCCCCATTAGTATGAATTCTCATAAAGGCCAATGCAAACAAAATCGTATATAAAAACTTGTAAAAAATGACATCCAGTGGTCTTGAAATCATGGTGTTTTGTCTGAGACCTGCATTCATTTAGCAATAAACCCAGCAATGAGTGGACTTCCATGGACATATCTGCAAGAAATTGTATTATCGACTCTGATTTTGAATTATGACCCCAGTTCTTTAAAATATTTGGTATATTTGAGGGAACAAACCATTTCTTTTTTTACTGTAGGGGAGGTATGATCCAGTGTTCTGAATAAATTTGAGTTATGAAAGATACAGAAGAATGGTTTATGCAATGCACCTTAGGTCACTGAGGGATGTATACACTGCCAGTTAACCCAGGCTCTTGCCCTTTCTAAGAAAGAAAAATATTGACCAAGGTTTTTGATGGACTTTAAGCCCAACTAATTTACATGCCTAGAAATGGGTTTAAGCCAAGGTTCTGCTTCTACTTGGGCTGGGATCCACCCACTTGACAGTGAGCGTGTGGTTTAAATTGCTAATGCATTGATAGTCCTCTGATGCCCTTTCTGGAATTCCCTCAAAGGACAGACAAGTTTGACTACATTAGGTGCAATTGAAAAGGAAAGAATCTTAGTTTTTCAGCATAAAGAACAATAGGATATGTCCTAGTCATAGATGAGTGCAGAAACATGAGGATACCATAAATCTTATGGGGCTCTGAGTTAATTCACCTGAGTTAACTGTACAGTATAACATAACCTATGAAAGAACAGCTCTTAGGTTTTGTGCACTATACATTCAGCTTCTTATAGAATGTAGCCAAATGGTTTAAAAATAGACACATTTGGTTTCAGCTTTTATAACTTTTATCCAATTACATAAAGGCAATTTAAATTCTACAAACACATTCAGACAGTTAATATATTTGTGGTGAATGCAAATTTCCACTGATGTTTTCAGTTGTTGTCCTAATATTTTACTATATACATCCAATAAAATCTTTAAATGTGTCAGAGGAAGAAATATTGACCTATGAGAGGGGAACTGAATAATATATTACTTCTGTTTGGATGTTACAAATTGAAACTTACATTGGCAGTGCACTGTTTGTACCTGCCACTTTAAGACCATAACGCAGGCTGTGGAGCAGCTGGCAGGTAGGTTCAGGCCCAATTAGATAGTCACCTGCCTGTAGAGGGCCATCTGATTGGAGGTGGGCTGGGCAGTCAGAGTATAAGCCTAGACCCTGGGAGCAGGGCTGGCAGTTACATCTGGGGAGCTGGAGGAGTAACATCACGCAGCCTGAAGATTGCAGTTCCTGTAATGCTTGGAGGTTAGGGTAGGGACTATGGGGATGGAGAAGGTTCTTTTTGGTCCCAGGTAAGACCTGAAACTGCACCCTGCTAGGGTTGGAGGGTGTGGTGGGACTGCCTGTGGTGGGGCAGCCCCCAGAAGATGCCACAGCTGTGTCTCCCCAGTGAAAGGTGAGGATGGGGTGCCAGAAAGCCTCAGCCCTCATTGCCTTGTGGGTCACTCCATAGAGGGGAAAGGCTTAGGGCCAAGGTCCACTGAGAGGAACTTGAGGTCCATAGAGAGTGAAATGCAGTCCCTGCCTGCTCCCCCAGCCAGCTTGGACACTCCAGCCAGGAGCGGGGGAGGTTTGCAGACTCCCCACTCTCTCAGGACCCAGCCAGCTTGGGCAGTCTGCCGCTGGGCACTGTAGCCGGGAGAGAGTTTGCAGCCTGTTCACTCCCAGCCGGAGTGCTTGGCCAGCTGCAAACCCCTGCCACTCCGTGCCAGCTACAAACCGCCCCCACCCCCTCCTTCCCAGCTGGAGTGTCTGGCTGGGGAGTGCCCAAGCTGGCTGGGGACTGAGGGAGCTCTGCAGTCAGCCGGGCACTCTGGCTGGTGGGGAGGGGTTGCAGCCTCCCCAGCTCCCTCAGCCCCCAGCCAGCTTGGGCACTCTCTGGTTAGGAGGGGGTTTTGCAGCTGGCCAGGCACTCTGGCTAGGAGTGGGGAGACTGCAACCCTCCCCTCCCCCGGCTGAAGTGACCAGCCAGCTGTGAACTCTGGATCGCAAGTGCTTACTTCCTGCCCTGCTGCCCTCCCCCAGGCCCTCCAGAGCACAGCGTGTGCGACTAGCACAGCAGGGCACAGTGGGCCAAGCACGAAAGCTGCCGGCTGCTGCAAGTTGTGCACTCCCCTGGCCATACTTCCTCTGTGTGTGCGGGGGCAGCGGACACCCGCCTTGCCCCCACCCTCAACACAGATCTGGGGAGCACGGGTTCCTCCTGCCCCCCAGAAGTGCACACTGCTGCTGGGATCCAGCCCCACCTGATCCCACAGCAGGCAGGCAGTGGGGGTGAGGTGGCTCATGCTCCTGCTGTAGCAGCTGCTGCCATCCATTGGGGTCAGGGGGCTGCAGACTTGGGTCCCTGGCCCCATAGCCCTGGCAGCTGGGGGCCCCCTCCAGCAGGGCTGGGGGGCAGGGGCTGTGGGTGTGGGGCAAGGGGCACAAGCAGGGCTGGGGGGCTGTAGGGGGGGAGTGAGAGACACCAATAGGGTTGGGGGGGGGAGCATTTACTTTTAACCACGGATTTTTGGGATATTTATCAGAGAATTTTTTATTTGTTTATTTTAAATAATGAAAAACCAGGATCCGTGCTGATTTGGATAGGTTTCTTTACAGAGGGCATATCTACATGTCACCCTATGGTGACGTAGTGACATGCTACATTGCTCTACAGCATGCTATGGTGATGTAGTAATAACGTGGGTCTACACGTGATCGGTGGGTACATTGCTGTAGCAGCATGCTCCCCTAGTATAGCATGCTGCGACAGTGACATAGTGGCAAAATCTAAACTTAAGCCGTGTGCATGGTGCAGTAATCACCTGTATTGTGCCATGCTTTAGTACTTCCAGAAGGAAGTACTAAAAAGCACAGCGCTGTAGCAACATTGCAGTACAGCAACATGCAGACTCACCCAGAGAACACTGTATGTGATCTTGTGCATTCAGGAATGTGAACTGAAACATTCAGGTAAGAGCCTAATGGTATTTCAAAAGTACCCACTGAAGTAGATGGGAATGTGTTCATTAATAAAATTTGATACCATTCACAGCCTGAATTCGAATAAACTAGTAGATGAGTTTGTGCCTGATATCAAATGGTACAAGGAGGTGTGCTAATAGGTGCAGTTTGCTTTATCCTACATATGGACATCCTTGTCATGCACCAGCCCTCTTTGGACTGTCCATTACATCTCTTATATGCTGTTATGGAAGGAAATGTGGAGTGAAGGCTTTGTGATTCAAAGTGGGTTTCAGCCTCTCTGAGGTCTGTATGCCTATGCAGAGTATAGTCTTAGTGTCACTGCTGCATTCTTTACTTAGAGCACCTGTGGTTTTGTGAAGGGGTTGGGGGTTTGAGCTTTCATGTTAAGCTGAGAAAATGACACATTAACTAGACAGAAAATTCTGCAAGCTGAAGCCAGTGGAGACTCTGCTGTGCTTTACCCACCATTCTTCAAAAGATGTTTGATCCTTAGATAAAACATTTGTTAATACTTTAAAGATTTCAACTTAAGATCTATAAAGATTCTCTCTTTTTCTGAGGTAGAAATCTAGTGATATGTGATAATTTTACTTAAATATTAAATTCCCTTCAAAATCTGGAGCTGACTATTCACCTCTAGGCACTCTGGAACAGTATCTAAAACTGAGAAATTGGAAAAGAGACAGCAGTGGATAAGGAAAATAATAGTGTAGGGAGGGAAAGAGGGAATGGGCATGTGAGCTAGATTTTGTTTCAGAGACTGGCTTTAACAGGGTCCTTTCCACTCTTCCTGTGATATAAAAAAGATCATTTTTAATTTAATCAACTAACATATAATAGTAGATGTTCTGGTTGTGCAGGGCATAGCAGTGATTATTTCAGTAGACAAAACAGCTTTTCACATACAAAAGCATCTTTTATTGGATAACTTAAAAGTAAAATACACAAAGCTTTGGGGATTCTTTTTTTCTCTCTATTTATCAGGTCTTGGGAAATATAGCAAAGCAGAACAAACAGATTGAGTGGCAGGGTGTTAATTGAGACCTGATAATTAAATGAAAGTATAGTCATAGTACAGCCATCTTCCCACCTTTTTTGTGTGAGAATCATGGTGGGTACCACCCATGAGCTCTCTGTCCTGCCACGTTAACTCCAGGGACAATAATTCAGAGATTGCAATACCACTGGTTTGTGGCAGAGAGCAAAGCAATTGTATTAGCATGTGGGGAGTCTGACACCTGCCTGCAATAAAACTATATTTTTAATTATTTTTCCCCTCTACTTTTCTTCTTGCTATTTGCACTGTTGAACAGGTAAGTAGTGGATGGTAGGTTCTTCTCTCCATTTAAGAGGGGAGGTCTGCCATGCTCCAGTGGATCCCATTCACGCTGCAATTGCAAGGAAGTGGTAGCAGTGCTTTATATCAGTATAAACTTGATGCTGAGAATTTTACTAGATTAAATGAGAAGAGATGCTTGCAAATTGAATTCAGAGATGTAAGAGATCAAAGCAAAAGAGTATAAAATTAGGTAAAGGATACGGATTGGAGTTTCACTTTTTAGCAGTTCTCTGAATTGCTATGGTAAGAAGCTTTTTCAATCAATCAGAATTAGAAATAAAACAAAGGGCACATATGCAAGACCAAAAAAAAAAATCACTCTCCCTATTACTAGCCACAGCAAAATAGATTCTTTAAAATTTAAATACTGTTTTATAGCATTAATATCGTTAAGATATTTTTTATTTAAATGGGATCTCTTTGTGTTCAAACATCTGTTAGTCCTGATTGGTGATAAAATTCCCTTTTATACATCTAAAATATTCAAATCAGAAACAGAGTAGAATCTCTGAAAGACAATGTAGTTGTGATTCATTAAATAGGTAGTGTTACGGTGTAAATTCAAAGAGAGGTGACTGTTAAAAATTTCAAAGGACTGTGCGTTCTATGCAAAGGATTTAAAGGGAGGGATGGACATCATTTGATGCTTATGTAATCTCTTTCCGTGTTTGTGCACAAGGAGTAGCATGGAAAATTAAACCCAAAAGACTGTGAGGTGTATATTATGGGGATTGCTGGAAGAGACATTTGGGTTGAAAAGACGGAAGGAGAACAAAGATGGAGGTACAGGTAGAATGATTCAGTGTCTTGATGTAAAAAGAAAAGAAAGTTGAAATAGTGTGTAAAGGGATTTGAACCGGGAATGATTGTCTAGCAGGTTCTGATACAGTGCAGAAGGGAGAATTTCAGCAGCCATGCTTTGAATAGCTCGGATGCCTAGCTGGATGCAAGATGAAATGGAAGGAGGCTAGGTGGGAGGGTATTTGCAGTCAAGATCATATTCAAAAATATGAAGAAGGATGAAATTCACCCATGTGCAAACAGCTGACACTACTTAGAGTCATGCCTGTCCTCTGTTTTCTGGGTTTAGGCTATAAATAGTCTTAGCTTATAAATAGCCTTTGCACAGCTGTGAATTTCACACCAGGAGCAATCAGGATACATTTCAGAGATGGTATAAAGCTACACTGGGATTTAGTGAGAAGGGTTGAAATGACAATGATAGCCTGGGTTTGGGAGAAGACCATTGAGATATACATTATAATGGAGAATATAGAGGATGGTAGGAGATTGGTAGAGAGGCTTATTGTGGGTAGGGGACTAGTAGGAAGGAGAAGCTCTGCCTTTACAGTACTGAGTCAAAGAGGGTAGTGGGACATTTAGGTGCAGACAACAGAAATGCAAATTTGGATCTGGATAAAGATAGATCTAAAGCAACGACTTTCAAAATCTTTTTTCAGAGCTCAACGTTGTTTGTGTTGTGGAAGGAAAAAATGTCAAAATGGATGTAATATTTTAAAATGCTAATCAAAACAGTATGAAAGTGCCCAGCACTTTTTCCTCTCAACTATTTCACATTGAATGCTCTTTTAATTAATTTTACAACGAAAAGTCAGATTGGAAACAGGCTCCATAGGGAGACAGAGTTTAGCAATCTGGAGATGAGCACCAAAAAAGGAAAATTTTGAATAAGAAGGAAACATTGTTCCCATATGAAATTATATCAGTGTTAGCAGATGAATCATTGTCTTCACAACATTTGAGAGTTGTCTTCACAAATAAGAGTTACACCCTTCTTTTGGAACTTGGAAAAAGCAAGCCAGGTTTTGAGTTTTATCATAACTGCTTGCTTACATTCAGATCTTGCTTCTATTGAAATAGATGTGGAATTTATTGAGACAGAAGGAAACCTTCAGGACTAAATTCTAACTATAAGTATGTAGGTAGCTCCGCCATTTTAAAGCTAACTACGTGCACATATACATTGTTAGGATTTGGGTTTTTACTTTTCAGGTGCTAAGACTCTGACAGGACCCAAAAGGTACACTGCAAATTTTAGAAAATATTTAGTAGGAGCACTTTTCTTGATTTATATTTCCAGTCTACAGTCAATCTATAGCATACCAATAATGATTTTAGTGGAATTTTATCAGGCATGAGTTCTGTTCAATGTATTTTTATGTATTTATACTCTCTGTATTTAAAACTCTTCTCCACTTCCTAGTATTCTGTCCAATGCAGATAGATTTGATGTTGAAATAGCTATAGAAATACTGGCTAAATTATTAGGGTTTTTGATTATGTCACTTATTCAATGTGTATGTATAATCTGAACTCTAGCCCAGTAAAATCAACTTGAATCTAACTTAAGCTCATGCAGGCTCAAGCTATCAGCTCTAAATAGTGACATATTTTTCTCCCTAGTTTTGCAAATCCAATAACTCAGCTGAAGGGGTAGCGGGGGTAGGACCTTTAAAAATACAACTATAGGTTGCCTGTACCTGTGTGGGGAGGTGGCTCTGACGTGCTGTAATTTCAATACATTAGAGCAGGCTCGATTAATCAAGTCTGCTGGACCGTGCTAATTGGCACACTCCAGTCAGCCTCTGTCTCATGTATCAGCATTCCCACATTTGGAAATAGTGGTGGGGGTACATTAACTAAAGCTTGTTTAACAGAGCTGCTCTAATTAGAGCACCTCCTCCCACCTCTGGAGCACATGTAAAAATGCTCATAGGTTTTTGCAAATATCTCGTTGGTTTAATAAAAGGTATAATCTCTGCCACAAATTTTGATTCCTTTTGCCTCTAAACTAATATGGTTACAACCTGGATACGTTACTCATAGACTTTTGCATGTTTGGCATTTGAGAGGAGTGAATAAAACTGCTCAGAAGGTTTCTGCTGACATGAAATTTGTGTTAACACGTTAATCTTTTCCCCTTTATTTTTCAATAAGCTGAAATAGTTACATTTTCAACTAAAATAAATAAGATCTTTTTAAGATCAGATTTGTAAGAGAGATCAGCTCCCACTAATAAACATGTATAAGTGAGATGCTATGAAAATCTATACATATGTGACAATTGTCAGAAGTTAAGTACCAAGCTATCTTAAAAATCTAGTCTGGTTGGCAGGGTCAGGTACAGACATTACGTTTTTACTGGTATAATTGATTGGAAACTGGTCTATACCCATAACAGACCAGAGGTTCAGCACACAAAACTGGTCTATACCCGTAACAGAGTAAAAGCTCAGCACACATAGACTATTTTAAAAATGGAGGAACCCAGTATAAGATTTGCATCCCCCACCAGAGGGAAAATGTGTTCTGTTTGCTACCAATCAAAACTATGCCAATTACAGAAAACCGTGAATTTAAACCAATTCTGCCTCAGGCTTTTTGAATATTGGTACCTAGCCCAGGTGATGAGCACTTTCAAATCTTTCCTTAATGTGTAGATCAACTTATTTATCATGCTGAAAACGTTACAAAATCTTAACTGTTTTTCATGAAACAACATTTTTTTTCTTTATCTTGAATAACATCTTTTTACATTGTGATGGGGCTGTATTAATTAACCTGGCATAACGTCTACCAATATCTGCCTGCCACCTTATTGCAGATGTTTGAATAAACATGAGGTAAATCTAAGTTGCACTACTAAAGACACAGAAAGACTGCAGACATCAAATATATATAAAGGGAGAGCCCTGTATATGTTGTATTTTTTTTGAGCTGTGATGGATTCTCTTTTGATAATTTGCAGTAGAAAACTATTAATTTTCTTGTGCTCTTTCTAGTATTATCATTATAAAGCTTTTAGCTAGGCAAAAATGTTGTTTCCTATGCTTTCATTTTGTTCCTTAACACGTGATACAAATGACTATATGGAATTATTACCCATTTTTGACCTTTTCTTCATTCAACTGTGGTACGATTATTGGTATCAGATTATTAGACTCTAGTAAAGGTTCTAATACATTTTGCTCTCTGTATCTGCTGTATCATATTTTGTTTGTGATATTTCCATTAAGGAACATATTATATCTTGGATGACATGCATTAAGCATAGTCTGTTTTTTCCATGGAAACAGATGATTCTTTGCATATATTTTCATTAATATACAGGTTTTTTTCAATTTGTCATTTTCTGGTGTACTTAAAAATCTACTTTTTGGACTGCATCCTGTCTGAGTCCTAAACTTTTGTTGATGTGAGTGGGAGTTGAGATTATTAAGTCTATCTCTCTTTCTCTTATTAAGAAGTACAATGAATGATTTCCTTATTTTTGAGCTCTCTGTCAATGTATAAAAATGAATATAATCCATTTTTTTGTAATACTTATGTAACTTTACTGAAGCACAAAAAATAGATATTTCAAAGTACAATGAAACATTTTCCACTAATGTCTGTTATATGCAATATTATTAGAAGCCAAGTTCAATTTATCTGAATATTTATTATAGTAATACTTTTGAGAAATGGTTAGCAGAAGGGATGCAGTTCCTTTTGAATGATGACTTCAGCTCTGATGCTCTAAATGAGCTGTGGCCATGTGAGCTAGACTCATTGAAGTCATTTGCTATTCTTCACATACAAGTAAGGGTTTGCAAATGGGAGTCAAAGTCTGACCCTCTGGCTCATTTGTTTTTTTGGGTGCCTCTGCTTCCTACAGGTTTTATTCTGTTAACAAGCAAAACCACTGATGGTCACAAAATATTACAGTAGAACAGAATTATTTCTGCACAGAACTTGCATTGTGTTGTAAGATTAAATTATAGCAGCCCACTATTCACTAAAGAAGGAATTAAAACATGTTATTTGTTTTAGATTAATAAATGCACTTAGGGCTTTGCTAGTTTTATGGTTGAAACACAGGATTCTTCCCTAAACCAACCTGTGTGTAGTGCTGTACTAGTAGAGTGGCCTGTTCTACACTCCTGCATACACAGAAGAAGTTCTATTGAATTTTGAGAAATTTCTCATGCAAGAATTGCAAGACTGGTTCCAGCATAAGCATGCATAGCTTTATTGTACTGGTGTCATTTAGATAAATCAGTTGAATTCATGACAGTCATTAAAAATAAATCATAAAACCATGTCTTTGTAAGAGAACAAGGACTGTTGATATTCAGACCATTTCTCAATCTTTCTGTTGGTTCTTCTTCCTTACCTCCTGCTGCCTTCCTTGAAGATAATCTTCATGTTGACCTCCCATGATTTCTAATGCAGACATTTCTAGCAATTCCTATTTTATCTCTGGCAAAGATAAATGCTCAGCACTTTTCAGAATGAGGCCCTAAATATATATTTGTTAGAACTTCCAGTAGATATTATTTAAAAAGTGACTGTCCTGAAAAAGAAAACAAACATAATTGGCTCTTTAATTTTGTAAAATTGCATGCCCAAATGCTGCTGTCCATTACACCTACATGAATCACAAGGAGTTAAATTTAGTGTTCATGCAGTGGTGCAAATCCAGAGAAAGTGGAAGCAGAATCTGGAACCATTCTTATTTAATACGTGTTACTTTATAAAAAGCCTTAAGCTCCTGGAAACAAATTTAAAACAGTGTTCAGACAAGTAAGCCTAACTGAATTAATTGAAGAACTTGTCATTTATGGGACTTCCTGACCTTATAAGAAAACTATAGAAGGTCATAAACTTTAAAATTCTTTGGGAGTTAATAGATTTTTCAGATTTAAAAGCAAGTAAAACCTCTCAGGTGTTTTCAGGTGCATTAATGGATTAGTCTGAAATATTTTGTCATGTTAGCTCTATGGGGGAAGGATAATGTTGTGAAGGAAGGTTTATACAAACCCAAAATTGGCATTTGTATCAAGGAAAGAATTTGATACAATTTCTAGACTGCTCAAACATCTTTTCATAAATAAATGGATGATTTGAGTTTGTTTTGGTTTTTAATTTTTAATCAATTTTGTATACTTTTATCAAAGAGGTTCTTTGTTCCCCCTACATAATCTTTGTATTGCAGCCTTAGTGATGAGGTGAATAGTGGGGCAAACGACGAGAAAGTAATTGACCTGCATGGCGAAAGAGGAAGAATTTAGAACCCCCATAAACTTCTGGATTGGATCTGTCCTCCCCTTTCTACCCTGTGAGAATGGCATTGACTTCTCCCTCCTGTTTCCTCTGCTGCTCTTCCAGGAGAAACCAAGAGTGTAGAGACATTCAGATTTTTTCTCCCAGAATAAAAAGGGCCACCAGGAGAAAAACAACCTAGGGACAACTGGTGTTAAATCACTTCCAGGAAAGTTTCTCCTGGGAGAATGAAAGTCTGTAAATGTTATAACTTCTCTTAGAAGAGAACATAGTCCTCCAGCATCCCTCTCATCCTATCCCCAGGAGACACTGTATTGCTTGCTGAACTCTGTTGCTCCTGCAGGCTGCAGAACATACCCCCTTTGCAGTTCCCACATTCTGCTGCAGGGAAACACTGATTGACCATGGGCAGTCTGGGTCAACTAATCAATGCTGTTCCATACATTGCTGCTATCTGTCACCAGGCAGATTAAGAGAGCCTGCAGAGTATGCTGAGATGTGTGCATGGGGGCCTCTGCCCCCCCACCCCAGTTGCACAGTGTCAGTACTGCAAGCTTTCTGCTCATTAGGACCTCCACATGTGAATGTCTGTACTTGTGGCTCTGGGTACATTTTTCTACCAGTAGAACAAACTTGGGAGAATCCACCCAATTATTTGAATGTTTGTATGCAGGTTTTATCACACAGTTTATGGTACTGACAGCACATTTCCCTTTTCTCTTAAACAGATCATTTTGTTTTTGTAAAGTTAGAACACTCTTTAAAACAAGTATTTAAAAATGCATTTTCTTGAGAGAGAGATTGTTATTCATTGTACAAGTGGTTGTGCTCACTGAAGAAATGCTGTTGCTGACTTTTGACCAGATATTTCCTAGCTTTACAACCTACCATTTGCAGTGCATTTCAATTAAAGACTTCTATTAAGTATTTTAAAAAATCATAAAAATAAATGTTACAAAAGCTGACTTTAAGACTCTATATAAACACATTTTGGTGCCTTATGAACACAGTTGTTTTCCCTTTTAACACTGGAGTCTTGCTGTTGTTTGACAGAAATGCCCCAGAATTGATCTGATTAATAGAACAAGTGACAAAAACATAAGCATATTATTGTTGTTCTCCAAGCTTTGCAGGTATTAAGTGACTGTTGGTATATCTTAAAATTCAGTAAAGATGCATGGAAACTGGTAGTGGCTAACATTAGGAAAATAATGTATTTTTAAAATAAGCACTTGATTGTATTAATCACAACAATATGGAAGTTTTCTCTCTCCCTTATCTCAGGTAAATTCTCTTCCAGTATGGAGAGAAGGGCTTAGATATTGAAACAGTTATGGGGCCTTGCTGATTTACACCAATGAGGATTTATATTAAGGTTTGGTGTGGGAACTGAATTTGACCTGAAAATTAAAGACACTTGAATTCACCATTCTGTTTCTGTAGATATATTTCCACAATAGATATTATAATCTGTGCAAAAAGAATTGCATTTATGAAACCTATTTGGAGGCTTCACTAGTATCAGCTTTACATGAAAAGAACTTAGATAATGATGGCCATCAGGCTAAAACTCCAACATAACTAGCTTGATTATGAGTAGTACAATGAATTATCAAATAGTTTGTGTCTTAGCTGTTGTATTTTTAAAATAATTAGAAGGCAGGACAATCATTTTGACTTTTTTTTCTTTAAAAATAACTTGTAGAAAAAATAACTTGTAGTTATTTAGACACAGCCTGATGTTGAAAGTTGTGGGTTGCCATGTGCTCGAGGACAAGAATATCCCATTTTAGCTTTAATTATATCCGGATTTTGGAACCTTGCAAACTTGTGCCCAAAATTTATCAGCTACAGTGCCTAGTTCTATTTCCATAAAGTTAGTGCTTTCCAAGCTTGTTGCCTTATAAAAGGCAGGATATTGAACAAAATGTATTGCTTCTGTGTGACTGCCTCAACTTTAATTCAGTAAAAGTCCTGTCACATTAGTATCTCTCGGTATTCTTGTCATTAAATGATGGCAGTAAGGAAGAAGAATAGGAAAAGAATATTGAGGGCAGCTACATTCTGAAGATTTCCCAGGAGAAGACAAACAAGACACTACGCAGGCTGCCAGCAGGTGAAAGCAGAAGACTGCCTTTGTTTTAAGCACATTGGGCATGATTTAATTCTGCCATCATCAGCCAGATAGAAAACATGCTGACAGACTCTGAACTACCACCAGCAGGACGAAAAGGCTTGGGGGTCAGAATGTGATTAGCTGGCACCACAAGGGCACCTTTGATAAACCACCATGTAATTGGGTTAGAAATTGCATTAATTTGTTTAAAATATTACAGTTTGTCTTTTGTTCATAGTATTTCAAATAAATTTTAGATCAGCTTTTTGATTTCCTTTTTTTTTTTTTTTTTTTTTTCCACTACTGTATCTAGGGGTCAGTGGGTGCATCTACATGTGCCCCTGACTAAACATTTGGTACTTTAGCAAGTATTAAATGAGTGCACAGTACCTGCTGGTACTGTGCAGCCGCAGCAGTGCATGGTTATTTTTAGACGCTATGTCGCTGAAGCATCGGTGACATAGCATGAACAGCACAATTTACGCCGGCAGATGCTATGTCACCATTGCAATGAGCTACATCCCCATACCTTATTGCTATGGCAACATAGCATCTCACGTAGATGCACCCAGTGTATATTTTTAGGAATACCCAGGCAATCAAATACTTGGGGATAACTATAGGCAGAATTTGTCTTTTGGCATATAAAATAAAATGTTTTTGGATCATGAAAGCTATTAAAGTGGTAGTATGTTGATTGAATATCTGGCAATGAGAGAAGGGGCTATATTTCCCAATATATAGCAGTACACATAGTCATTAGTGTTTTTTGTGGGGTATGTTTTTAAAGATATATCAGTTACCTATTTCATATTCTTGTAACTTTTTTCCCAGCTGCTCTATTACCATGCTCATTTAGCTTTTCTCACAGTCAGACAAAGCTCTAGGGAACATCTACAGTTGCACAACAATGCAGCAGTCTCCCTGGCTTCTCTTAGAATGAAGCTGAATTCTAGTCTGTTTTCAAGGCTCACTTATCTGGCTAAGCAGTGGGGTCAAACTGTTCTGCATGTTTACTAAAACCACAAGTATAGGTACTATAGAAATTTAAATGGTGCATCTATTTGGTTCCACAGGAATCCCTGAAAGTGCACTTTGACCCTCAGACACAGTACTGAAAACTAACAATCTTATAAAACCATTTTTATGGCACAAGGAAACAAGAGATTATCAACATTTAATACCTTACATTTGTAGAGATCCTATTCAGGGCTGTATCTCAACAGCTACCAGACAGCAGCATTCTGTGTTTCAGCCTTTATTCTTGGATTTGTAGTCTTTTTTTCCTGTTTTTATCCCACCTGTCTTGGCAGGACCAGGTAAATGCAGGTTAAAAATTTGGCTACTATTAGTAACATGTTTAAAACAAGCTACACGTTATCCTTATTCATAGTTTATGTTGAGAAGTGAAATTCTGCGAATCACTGGGCACATCTACACATGACACTAATAAAATGTAATAAACTCTGGTGCGAATTGCTCCAGGATGCACTGTTTGCATGTGCACCTGGGGCAACAGCAAGTTGAGCTGGGATGGAGCAGCCCCAGCTGACAGGGGCCCCTAGGGGTCAGCCTGCCAGTCTGGGGCTGCTCCAACCTGGCTCAACATTCTGTGGAGGGGCTGGCTGAGGCACGAGGGTGCTACAGTGCAGGGCTAGCCAGCAGGCAGTCCCACACTGTAGCACCCTCATGCCCCATTCAGCTGTGGTCACCGTCTACATGTGCATTGCAGCAGAGGAAATAACTCTGCTGTAGGACAGTATTTTTGTTGGGCAGTGCTATCCTATGGAGGAGTTATCTTACTCCAGCCTAATACCTCTGCATGTGTAGATGCTGCCACTTTACTGCAGGACTAATTAGTCAGTTCCACAGTAAACATTGTGTAGATGTGCCCACTATGTTTTTGGTTTGGTTTGGTTTCCTCTTTTTCTGAGAAGCCTGGTGTTCCAGGATACAAGAGTCACCCTTACTGGCTGATTTTTAATTCCTCCAAAGTTTCAAATGCAGTAATTAAAGTCTCACTGGGGTGTCTACACATGCATTAGATCTGGGAGCAGTTTAGTCATGAGTAAAAACTCCTGGCGCATCTAGACGAGTGTGCACTTGCCTGTTGTGGTGTCTCAAAGCAGTTTGAGACACCGCAAGAGGCACACTGGGAACAAAAAATTGTTCAGCACAGGCTCTAAATTTGATACCTGGAAATCCAGGTATCAAAAAACCCTGGAGGGAAAAAAAGCGGGGCAACACACACTCCTGTAGCATGCCCTGAGGCAACCAGAGGTGGAGTCCTCCAAAGAGATGCTCTGGCATCTGGCCAGAGTGTCTCTATGGCTGCCTCTTTCCCCTGCTGCTCCAGCATGCTGCCCGAGTATGCTAGGGCAAGTAGGAGTGCGGCAAGGCTGCAGCAGTGACCCAGACCAAGGTGCTTTCCTAGGTAAGTAGTCACTGAAGGGGTCATGCTTAGGAAGTGTGGATATCCCTCCAACCCTCAATACGCTACACAGCCCCCTCACCCCCCTCACTCCCCTGCAGCAGCATGGCCTTTGGGTGTTCAGGGTCCATTGCTGGCAGAGCCCCGCCCACAGTGCAACAGAGCCCCCCAGTGATTCAGAAAAGATTCGAAGGAGATTTGGCAATTCGGAGATTCAGGCAGTCCCTGCACACCGCTGTAGGGAGCTGGACCTAGGCTCTGTGCTGGTAAGTAGGTGGCAGGCAGTGGGGCTGGAGGAGAGAGGAGGGGATCATGGGGGGGACCCCTGCTTGGCCCCATCTCCTGTCTGCTTCCCTAGCCCCCTGAGCACCCCCCTGGCCCCTGCCCACTCTCCCAGCCCCATCAATGGCTTCCCTACCTGGCCTCAGCATCCCAGCTCTTTAAAAAATAAATAAATAAAAGCCCTGCTTTCACCAGCTCCTGCTAGGCGGGGGGTAAGGGGTGATCCCCAGTGTCCCCTGCTTCCCCCCACTACTCTGTGCTTCATGGTGGGCTCTGCCAGAAGCCCCCATCCCCTGCCTGCTCTCCCAGCCCCATTAATGACTGTTCCTCCTGGTCCCAGCATCCTGGCAGTTAAGAAAAAAAAAAAAAAAAAAAAAGGCCCGCATTCACCTGCTGCTGCAGCAGCTCTCAGGGCCTCTGGGGGCTCATGGCAGAGCCCTCCATGCAGCATGGGGCAGTGTGGGGCTGCAGGGATACCTGCTCCATCTGGCAGGAGCTGATGAGTGCAGGTCTTTTTATTTATTTTATTTTTTTTTAAAGAGCTGGGATGTTGGGGCTGGGCAGGGCTGCCATTGAGAAGGCTGGGAGAGCAGGCGGGGGATGGGGCCTGTTTGATTTGGAGAGTTGGCCGATTTGGCAGTAGCTGAATCTCTGAATCGGATTTGGCTGAATCGATTCAAGACAGTGAATTGGCTGCATCCGAAGTGAATACTAACCACTTTACAGTGGCCTACTTCCTGGTAGCTGCCCCACCAATGGATCAGAGCAGGGGACTGGGACCTACCGCACCCCTGCACATCTTTCCTAGCCCCGTGCCTCAATCATTCAACTGGGGAACAGGGCGGGGACCTGCTCCTAACTGGGACAGTTCCCAGCCCCTGCTCCACCATCACAGGACAGGGGCTGGAGATTTGTGATTGTGAAGCTGGGTGGGGAACAGGTTCCCCAGCCCACAACAGCAAGGAGCTTCCCAGCCCCCACCAGCAGGGCCAGTTCCACAGCTGTGGGCCGGCACTAGTTGATAAGGATCTCCCAGCCCCAACTCCCTGATCATGGTCTTGGAATCGGGAGTGGGAAGGGGGCTTGGAGCTCCCTGCTGCTGGGGCAGGGGGACATAGTCCCTGCCTGGGCTCCAGGGGCACAGCCCACCCCAGCAATGGCAGCTCCCAGGAGCAGGGAGCAATATTTCAGCCCCTGGTAGCTGGCTGACTGGGAGCAGATTTGCTCCCAGTCAGGAGTCCACATGAGCAGTAAGTAATTGCAAGTAAATGTGTTACTTGCATTTGCAGGTAGCAAATGTCATGCACATGTAGACACACACTCTTACTGTGCAGTAAATTATGCTACTGTACAGTACAGTATCTTGTACACACCCATTTAGACCCTCACTTCCATACTTAAAGTCAGGTGCTGCAAGAGTTATTAATGATTTGGTATGCTAAGGTTTATTGAAATAAACCTTAGCGCCCCCTGGGATAGCAAGGAATAACGGCCACAAGTTGTTGGAGAGTAGGTTTAGATTAGACATCAGTAGGAACTACTTCACAGTTAGGGCGGCTAGGATCTGGAACCAACTTCCAAGGGAAGTGGTACTGGCTTCTACCCTGGGGGTCTTTAAGAAGCAACTTGATGCTTACCTGGCTGGGGTCATTTGAGCCCAGTTTTCTTCCTGCCCAGGCAGGAGGTCGGACCTGAAGATCTACAAGGTCCCTTCCAACCCTACTTCTATGATTCTATGAAATGAGTAACTATTCTCTTAAAGCGAAGCCTTTTTCAGATGTCGCAAGTTACTTATAAAAGGAGGAAGCCCCCTTCTCTTTTCCCCACCTGCAAATCACCAAGCACCCTCTATCATACTGGCCATAGTGAAGATATTAATCTTGAGATCTAAATCTAAAGTTAAATAGCTTTTGAGTGCAGCTATTTAAAATTGCTGTCCTCAACTGGATTTTTAGTTTTCCCAAGATTCATTAACAAAAATACTGCAAATTAATATAATTTTTTGTCAGGCAGCTATTTTATCTGATTACCATTTTTAATATTCTGTTTATCTGTTACACAATTCCTAAAAATATTTTTTTTAAGAAAGGACATTCATAAAAACATAAATATTGCCTAGAATGGGAGCATTCTAGGGGAGCATTCTTACCTTTTCGTCTTCCAGGCCCCTGCCAGATCCTTTTGAATCTCAAACAGTATCCTCTTGAGAGAGAAACCTGAAGAAGCAAGGAATCTAAAATGTGTTTGTGAGAAAAGTAACATCATTCTACTAGATTGTCTTCCCATTAGCAGTTAGAGTGGGTCTTCTTTCTACACTTCTTTTACTCGTTTCAAGCCAAATACAGTTTTCAATGTGTGGCCTAGGTATATTCAGTAGCTATGCCTGAATATTCTGCCATTATAAAAGAAAATTATTGAAACATTTTTAATTTTGGCAAAAAACAAAAACAAACCTGCTATGAAAATAGAGATGAGGTTGCCTGTCTGAAAGGCTGTTGTCACTGTAACTTTCTCCCTGAAGAAGAAAAGACATTGACAGAATATTTCCAGGCAGAAAGCTGTGAGTCCCACTGGGTTGTGTCAGGGGACTGGGGGGAAAGTGAGAGCTCTGGCTCTCCATTTGCTTCACTGTGGGACCAACTACTTAGTTAGCTGGGCTGAGATTGGGGAAATAAATATAGAGACTGGTGTCCCAGCCTGACTGCAAGTGTCTTGTCAAGTTTCTTGGTTCCCTGCAGGCAAAATATGAAATTAACAAGCCTTTTCCAGGCAGGTATTTTTAGCATGCCAAAAAATCCAATTTTTTGGTTCTTCTGAAGTTAATTGTTCAACAGGACCATGAAAAAATGTTATTTCCTTTTTTGTTACCTAGTCACCACCTTAAATAGTTTTAGATAAAGCAATGCCTTTCATTCAACCCAACATGTCTTGGCTTCAGATTCAAGCATTTACATTTGCAAAAATGAAATAAATTTGGTAACCAGGAATTCTGAATTAAAATTAAAATGTTTTGCTTTGACTTTTTAAAAAATGCAACAGTTTTGTTTATCTAACAGGAACAATTTACAGAAACAGAGGCAAATTCCCCAAAACATTTCTTTGTTGCCAAACCTAATATATTTTTGGCCAAAAAAGTTTCGGTCAAAATAGTTTAGCTCTCTGACTATGTCCAATATATACATATATACATAATATAAAACCCTGTAGCAATTCCATTGCCATAATTCTCTACTTAAATTGCTGTATAGAAATAAACAAAAGATTCCATGCTGAATTCAACTCTGCTTGTGCAGCAACTGGTGCCAATGAGGGCAGCTTTGCTTCTGAGGAGATGCATACTGTTCTATGAAAGGAGAGAGGGGGAATGCATAATGGTGTGTAGTACAAAGAAAACAAAGAAACCACATGTAGGAGAGGAGAAAGACATTTGCATATCATTCTCTAAAATGGTAGGATTTTTTTTCTTTACACTTTTCAAGCCATCCAATTATGTAAGAAAAAACAGGGAAACTGTGAATAAGTCTGTGCATACATCTTGAGGTTTTTGAAGAGACCACAAAACACTGAAGCTTTACTTCTGCTACTCTTGTACCACCAGAATTCCCTAATTTGTCTAACAGTAGTGCACTGGTAACCTTAAGGTTGAGCTTGGGCTTTCATCATGAAATCCTGTCCCACTTCCAGGCCCCACCACTTGCTTAAATTGACAGAAATAAGCGAGGAAACGCAGCATCACAGTAGCTTAGGATGGGCACAGGGAATGTGCTAATCTTCTCTTTCAATAAATATCCTAAATACAGATTTGAAATCCTCATTCATTACATTCAATAAAAGTTTCACTAACATAGGCTTTGAGCACCTTTAATTTCACAGTTAACAAATGTTCCTTCCCTCTCCATGTTTAATTAAATACAATGTGTTTCCTGATCTTTGCTGTTCAAGCAATTTTAATATGGGGTATCTTGGTAAGACTATTTATAGAATGATGGAAACTGAAATGGCATTCTCCTCCTAGCCTTTAGGGGCATGACATGGTCTTGCACTCAACCTGCCTTTGGTTTCTCAACATTTAGTACATACGGGTTCTGTATCTATGGGACTTAGCCCTCCGTCCGAGTCTATGGAAGTCTAATTGTTTCAAGAATATCAGTAGTCAAAAAGAAATCAAACATATACACATTGATAGTAGGGCACTCTTCCTTCAGCAGGTCCCTGGTAGTTCATATCCCATGTCAGGTTCCAATGCAAGTCTACAATGGTTCTAAACACTGGTTCCTTGTCAAGCTTTGCTCTGCGCCCCTCACTCCCCAGCTATAGTTTTAGGCAGCAGTTAGTTTACTAGTTTCTGTTATCAGCCAACCCATTTTTGGAATTAAGAACTGAAAGCCTGATCTGCTCAAAGCAGTGTTTTCTCCTTTTAGCCTCTCCCTCCAAGTCTTTCACCACCTACATCTAGGGCCAGCTGCTGAGCCAACAGTAGCTCAATAACTCTCACCTGTGGGATTATCCCATCACAGAAGTGTAGTGTCTTTTCAGTGTTAGGGATGGCTGCTCCCTTATTCATAGGCACTTCTGTATCATAACCTTGTTCTGTAATATGGGCAACCCATATTACATCACCTAGTATACCTTTCTTAGGCTTACCCAGGAGTGGATCCAAGGGCAGGGGGAGTGCAATGGCACAGTTATATCCTACTCCCTTTGATTCCTGCTCCACCCAAACTTTAAAACCAACTGTCTGGGAGGGGAAGCTTCATTTCTATTCAGGCAGCACTGAGAGAGTCAATTGACTTTATGGTTCATTATAATCGACTTAACCCCTGCCAATTTATCTTCATTCCACAGGTGTTAATGATGCTTTCTCCTTTATAGTGGTCATTATGTTTCACTATTCAAATGATCCTTATTTATAATTTTGCTTTCTGTTAGCCATTCTTCAGTGGTTATGTGTAGGGGATACATCCTCTGAGAGTGCTGGTGTACCCCCTGACTGGTCATACTCACCGCTCAGGTGATGGGCAGGGGGGCAGGCGGGAGTGCTGGTGCCCCCCCTGGGAGTGCTGGCCGGGGAGTGGGAGAGCTGCTTTGCTATCAGCCATGGAGGGACCCCCACCCCCTGGTCAATGAGATTGGCCGCGGGGGGACTCTTCCCCCTGGTTGGCAAGATTGGCTGTGGGGGACCTCCCCCCCCCCGGTTGCTGACTGGTCACTGCAGGGGCACATGCCCCCCCCCAACTGAGGTGGCACCAGTTGCCCATGCCATTCTTGGTAATATCTCTCTCATTTCATTGCCCAGCAGACTCCTTTTTAGCTCTAGCTAAAAACCTTAATTTAGGTATGGTAATATTAACACAGGTATAGAAATGATGGACAGTGAAATATTGGAGGCGCACTGACAAGGTGCTCTAGAACTAGTGGTATAAATCTGAATAAGAGAGGTACATTTAACTGTACTGACTATTAGAACAAAATTGTTTGACTCTTTTTCCTAGTTTGTGTGTGTGTGTGTGTGTTTTAATTAAATCTGTTCTCTAGCAAATTAGTGCACATTTGAGTAAAACTATATTTGTTTTATTTTGATCTTAACTTGGTCCTGGGCATCTGATTGGAGGGCCTGGTGGCAACATAGTAGGGCTATTTATGGTGGCTATAAAATAAAATACCACAATGTTCAATCTCCAGAGTAAGGAGCATAAAAGTTGCCTCAAAACCCTAGCTTCCACTGCCTTGTAGGTATTCCTTGGTTGGAGTGAGGCTAAGGGACATCACCTTGACAGAAATGCACCCTCGCTGAGGTATTCAGCAGTCAGAAGCTCTACTCTGTTCCTGTCTAGCAGAAGCTACAACCAATGAGGCACTGAACATCTGGATACTGTTTGGTCTTTGGATTCTTGTCTCAATGGTCTAAACAGGGGATGGTATGGCAGCCTCCACTCTTCTATACTTTTGCCTAGATGTAAATGTTGAAGTCCTTGGTGTGATGGTGACAGGACTCCATATGGGGCATAAGGAACCTGAGGGATTGACTAAGACATCTAAGCAGCCCTATTCATGGGTGGCCTGCTTGTCTCTCTTCAGGAAGGCCCTAGAAAAGGTGGGTCAAAAAAGTCATGCCCCAACCCAATCTACCCTGGACAAAATGAGAAAAAAAAACTTCATTTGTATAATATAGTGATAGGACCCTAGCGTATTAATATAGCTTCTAGTTTTACTTTAACTGGAAAAAAATATGTGTTATGTGTGATTATGCACCATACCATCTGTGCTACCCCTTTTAAAAATCTTAGCTCCACCCATGGGCTTACCATATTAATTTTCTCTAAATGTGTTATAACCATAATAGTAGTTTAAAGATAAACTACAGTTAGACTGAAATGAGTGGGATTACATCTGAGAATCTAATGCCATCGTGCAATCTAAAATGCAGCAGAAACAGTCAAGTAGGGGTATGCAGAAAAATGAGTTAAAATATTATAAATGTATCTATATTAGATGCTTTTCCAGGAATCATAGCATTGCATGTCCTTAAAATAGAATGAGCCCCCAAACCATGATTAAGGTCATATTTTACTTAATTTATCCAGTGCCGTTCTCTGGGGTAATACCCAATGGGGGATTGGTATACAAGCCTGTACTGTATTTATTAATTAACAACATTTTCATTACAAGGTATTTTTGATCATGTAGTGATATGATATGAATTGAAGTGGTTATCCTTACACTATTTTACATTGCAGCAAAGCAAATCTACTTTGTCAGAACTCCAATTTATACCAGCTGAGGATCTGATATAAAATGTGATAAATGGAAGAATAACTGAAATGCATTCTGGTGCACATTTCAGATACATTACTCAGTCAAACATTTAGCTAATGCAAAACCCATTTTTCTATCACTGTGTGAGAGATTTTGCTACTGTTGCATGTGAGACAACATCATATCTCCATTGAAAGCCTGGTAATTAGGTGACAACATCTGGTAAAGTTGCTACTTGGTGATATCAGTGTCTCATGTGGTCCTCAATATGTACTCTGTTCTTCCAGGTTTATATTTTAAATGGCTGAGACAGACAAAATAAATTGACCAAAATGGCAGCAAAACACCAGCAGAGTGGTGTATTGTAGAAAACAAAGTACATTGCATTTAACAGTGTGTAGACAGATACCTAGACAATTCAAAACACAAAAATAACTGCTTAATTATAGACACAATATAAAGCACAGCTGCAAAGGAATAGGAAATTGCTTCACTTTTGAAAAGTGTCACTAAGATGCAATCTGCATACATTTAAATGCTGGGCAATGCCTTTAAGTTTATGCAAATAAACAAAATGAAACACAAACATACTGTCACTTTGTAATGAAAAATTAAAGACCCAATGACATCTCATGGAAAACACTGAAAATCATTCTTACTGAGAAAAAAAATTATCTTTGTGCTATCATACTCTTGTCACCCTCCAAAGGTGGTAGTTGCTTGAGACTGCTGGGGCCATGTCTGATTTCTGAGTGAGTCCTCAGAGGTCAACACATACTTACCTTCTAGAACAAGTGGGGAGCCCATGCTTCTTCCCACTCTGAGACCCCATCCTTATGGTTTTTACCCTTGTTTCTCTGTGGTCCTGCCTCAATGAGTGAGTATGTAGTTTTGCTCCTGAGAAAAGAACTTCACCTCCGGTTGGGGAGACCCAGTGCAACCCACAGTTCCAAGCAGCACAGCAGATGCTGTCTTCAGCAAAGGCATTTATTGTGGCAAAGACCATCCAGCCAGAGGTTCTCTCTTCTCTGTCCCCTCCAAAGGGGTTAAACCTATTTATCCTCAATCCAACCTGAACAGCCTTGAGCGTTCCCAAAGATACTCTGATATTCACTTCCAGTCTCCTCAGCTTTCCAAAGCTCTTCCACTTGTCTCAGTCCTCAGACTCTTTTGACCAGGACCTTTGCTAGACTGTTCTCCCATTGTCATGGTTGTCTCTTTGCTTATCAGAGAAGGTCCTTTTCAGCCCTACTTCTTTATGACTCTTTTCAACAACTAACAACTCCTGTCCTGGGTACTGGTCATCCCACATTCATTGATATGTCAACAAAACCATTCAAAACTGCTGATGCTAAAGTACCATGTTGTCTTTTCCTGCAGGTGGTCAGCTGTAGCAGTTACTCATTCCTTCTGTGTACACAAGCTGAAATAGTTAACTGAGTCATTCAATATTATAACAACTTGAACACAAGTCAATATAGAAATATCACAAAAAAAATCGTAGTCTCTCACAGTTCTCCTCCATTTAATTTTTTTTATTAGAAGGATTTGCAAGAAACCAGGATAATTTTTAAACCGATTAAAAAAAAAAATGCATTCTCATTTTTGTATGATCAATACCCAAAATGTGAATAGAAGTGTTGTACCAAATTACTTGTAAGGTTTTGCATGCTACTAAATATACAAGGGTGTTTCAAAAAGTAATGACAATTTTGAAATAAAATCATTCTGTGTGCAATGAACCACATCACTTTTGTTCATATTCATAAACATTTGACAATGCTGCCATCGGTATTAAGTGCCTCTGTGTAGTTTCCCACTTACTGCACGCAAAATGGTTTTATTTCAAAATTACTATGACTTTCTAAAACACCCTTTTACATGTTGCTGCTTTTAAAAGTTTTGGCTGAAGAGTATCCTCTATATGTATTTTCAGTTCAGTTCAGAAGTAGAGCTGTGCTCCATATACATGATTTGTTTCTTTATTTTGGCTTTCATCACTTTTTTTCACTTCAAACTTCTGTACCTCCTCAGAGAAAATAATGTTACTGTACATCAGCTCCAAACAAGTGTGATGCTTTCCTATCCTGCTAAAGTCCCCCAAAAGGTAACAATGAAAGATCCGTGGATTTTAGTCCTCACTGCTTTTTGTAATGTACCCTTAAGACTAATCTAACTACATTTTCAAAAATAGATGCCATGAATTTTTTTTCAAGAGACTCAAGCAGGGTAGAATACAATCGTATTTTGTTGCTCTGGTCTACTTAGGTACCTAATAAATGGAAAAGGATCTGTCTTGTTATGCTAACAGTTAAAAAAAGAATGCTAAATGCTCAATTTCCTCTTCATTTACTACTCATGTCACATTGTGTTTCCACTTCTGGCTATCCCAAACTGTGGAACTGACCCTGCGATTACTTATTATTTCTTTTAACTTCAGAAGAAAATTAAGCCTGTTTGTTTATTTTTATATTGGGTATATGCAAAATGATTTTTTAAGTGAAACAAAATATTTTATGTACAAAAACAATTTTGAATGTGTCTTTTCCTATGAGAGAGAATGTTATACATATTATTTTACCCTTTTGTCTTTCCATGTCCTTTACAGGAAAAAATAGAGGAAGTGAGAAATCCCCATTCTGTCTGGTTTTTTTAACTAATTGTGTGAGTGTGAGTGTGTTTTTGTGTGTGTGTGCGTGTGTGTATAGGGAAGGGAGAAGAGTGGGTGGGAGAGGTAAGAAAAATTTGTGTGTGGTTTTTCCTACACACATTAGAAGTAGGGTCCTACAGAAAGCATAATTAAATCAGGCATTTTCCATGGAAAAATGGGAGACTCCATGAAAAATTGCAAGCTCACTGCAAACAAATGAAAACAAACAAATAAAAACCCTTATCAGCAAGCAGAGTGAAGCCCTGCAGTGTTGGAGCATGGGGATGATGGGGAGCGGGGGGCACAGCTGTTCCCAGCGGGCAGTAGGGAGTCTGCAAGCAGCCTGGGCTTTGTGGCCAGTAGCAGGTGCTTGCCTGGGCCCGGTTGTGGCAGGCAGCTGCTTGCAGGAGCCCATGCAGCTGCTTGCAGGCTCCCTGCTTCCTGCTGCAAGCAGCCTGGGCTCTGTGACCAGTGGCAGGGGCTTGCCCAGGCCTGGGCTGGCTACAGCAGGTAGCCAGGGCTGCTTGATTCCTTGGCAGTGGTGGGTGCACATGTGTCTCAGGACCAAAGGCAAAGAAAGGGCCAAGGCCAGTGCAGTTCCAGCCCCTTCTCCACCATTGGTTCCAAAGTGCATGTGCACCCACTGCCATCAAGGAGCTGGGCTAGGGCTCTGTGGAGGCCAGTGCAGCTGCTTGTTTGGGGATGACCTGAAACTGTAGTTGAGCTACCCTGATTTAAATCCAGGGAAGCCATTAATCCATGTTTAGTAACATGTGGATTAGTGGCTTCCCTGGGTTTAGTTAGGGTAATTAAACTGCAGTTTTGGGTCATCTGGCAATCTGTAGGGAGGGGTGCAGCCAATCAGAAGCATGGGGGCGGGGGCCCACCACACAGCCTGAGAACTGGTGGATGGCTGCATGATCTGCCTGGGACGTTGGCTGGCCATCACTTCAAGTTCATTAGACCCCTATGTAGAAGTCATTCTTCTTAAAGCCTCTCTTGTTGTTCAAACCTTTTGTTTCTGAACCTCAGCTCCTAGTAGCATATGAAGTCTTCTTGTAATATCCAGGTCAGTTAAGCCACTAGAACAGGGGTTCTCAATCCTGGGCTGCTGCCTGGTGCTGGGCTGCGGTGGGTCAGCTGCCGGTCCACAGCATGGTAGGCTGCTGGACAGGAAGCAGGTATGGACCGGCAAACTGCGGTCCCCCCAGAGCCAGGTCGAGATGCAGTGGCTCCTTTTGCAGGGCCTGCGGCAATGTAGGGTTTGCCCCCCCTCCCCTCCTGCTAGGGGAGTGGGGGTATTCTTACCTGTCTTCCAGGTAGAAATTCCGTCCGTGTTCGGATGTGACTCCTGGGCTGTGGTTTGCTGGGTTGCGGCCACTTCCGGACCATGGTTTGTCAGGCCGCAGCATAAAAACTTTGGGAACCCCTGCACTAGATAATATATCTTGAAAGAATGATTACATGCAATGAAAAAAGTGGTAGCAACATACTTGTCTTCATCTGATCCAATAGCTTTAGCTTAAAAATGTGCAATAGAAGTCTTGATATAAATAAAAATATCAATCTTTTTACACTAACAGATTCAACCAGCATTTGCTGTTTATACACTGAAATTTAAATTATAGTACCATCTGCTTAGTATATTGTCCCTGACCTTCCCAACTATGTAGCAGTACAAATATGGGGGAAAAAAATCACAGAGCCTTCCATTTTTCATCCTACTGGAACACCATTTGTTTGACTCTAATACATGCATATTAAAGCCAGTTTCAAACTGGTTTCAAAGTGAAAAAAAGATTTAAGTTTGACAAAGGCCCTTGTCACATTACTCTGTGGGCTGCACAAACGTTGATCAGTGTTAGTGCTAACTTGAGTTTGAAGCAGTCACATTTCAGGTTAGCAAGAGCCTAGAGGATGGAAAGATAAGAACCCCTGCTCCCATTTTAGGTTTCCCTCCTGTCCCCTGGGGTCCTCCCTTGCCCCTCAGGCCTCCCCCCTCACCCACCCCCCACTTATGGCTACCTGCACTGTTTGTCCTAGGGGAGCAGGAAGGAAGGGTTTTTCATAGGTTTCATAGATTTCATAGACATTAGGGCTGGAAGGAACCTCATAAGATCATTGGGTCCAACCCCCTGCCCAAAAGACAGGTAGTCAACAGAGGTCAAATGATCCCAGGAAGATAGGCATCCAAGTATTTCTTAAAGGAATCCAGAGTAGATGCCTGCGCCACCTCCTGTGGGGAGTCTATTCAAGGCCCTGGGGACTCAGACAGCAAAGAAGTTTTTCCTTATGTCTAGCCTAAAATGGTCTTCCAAGAGTTCATGACCGTTGGACCTAGTCTTCCCATGGGGCTTCCTGTTAAACAGATGTTCTCCTGGTTCCTGGTGCACAGCCCTTATATACTTATTGGCTGCCACCAAGTGACCCCTGAGCCTACACTTTTCCATACTGTAGAGTCTCATGTCTCTCAGACTTTCCTCATAAAGCCTGCTCATTTGCATGGCTCTGCTCTGGACTCTCTCAAGCTTCTCTACATCCTTTCTGAGTGCAGAACTGGACACAGTATTCCAGCAGTGGTCTCATCAAGGTTGAGTAAAGTGGGAGGATGACTTCCTGGGTCTTGTTTGAGTTGTACTGGAAGATGCAGGCCAGAGTTTTGTTTGCTTTGCCAGCTGTGGCGTTGCATTGGTGGCTCATGTTCATCTTGTGGTCAATAAACCTTATGGTTAACCAGGCTGATCAGCCCCTGCTGTGGCCAGTGCCAGGCTGCTGGTCTTCTCCAGGTTGAGCCTAACCACAGCAGCGGCAGTGGTGGTGGGCCAGGCAGGTTAATCCTTTCCTCTCTGTTCCCCGGGACAGACAGCACAGGCAGTCATAGGTAAGGGGGTGGAGTTCAGTAACCTGGGATCTGGAGTACTGTGGATGGGGTTTGTGTGTGGGGGGGGAGGGCAATGGGCCCAATCGCAGCCAGCAGAGGAGGGGGTGGGTCAGGTGCTTACACTAAGGTGTAGACTAGAGTGGCTACACCCCAAGCTGGGTAACACAGATCAGAGATAATTCTGCCCTGGAGTGGCCTAATTTTGAGCCACAGAATGAGTTCTTAAAACTAGTTGGACATGTTCATGTGTAGACAGTCCAGGTGTTAAGAGTTCCAGGAGCTGCCAAAAAATTACCCTGTAACAAGGCATGATACCAGTAGTTTGAAAAATAGCAATTGCACTGTAATTTTACAAAAAATCAGTCCATATTTACTCTCAAGTGTTTGCCACATTCATGAAACAGTAATCGCTCTAATCCATTGTTCTAATTAGAAACATGTCTTAAAATACACCTTTCCCTGCAGCTATTATTGTGATGAAATGTTTTTATTCAGATAATGGAGTATCACGATCCATTGATCATTCTCTTTAAGAAACTTGACAAACAGCTGTACTCTATTTTTGCACTTAAATGAGCTATTATATTTTCAGAAAAGTACAAGAGAGAGTGCCATCTTTTTCAAAGGTCACAAGCTTGGAAGAAACACATTACAAATTAAATGAGTAAAAATCAGCCCTATACAGGGTCTTCATAAAGTCCTTGTGGACTTTTAAACTTTAAAAGCTTAGGTTGTGCACAAGGACTTTATGAAGACCCTGTACAGAGGGACAGTAGGTAGCCTTTGCACTACTTAAACCTTTACTGAATAAATGGTAAAAACCCACATTGGTACTGAAGAACATTTCTAAAATGAAAAAAAAATGACTTCTGAGCCTTTGATTACAAACCACAAGATCTCTATTAAAGAGCAAGGCATGAAGGTGGGGCAGGAGGAAGGGGTAGGATGGAAACCACACAGCCCCTACGTAGTTTTTGCTGTTTTGAACTCAACACTTGTTAAGTTTACTGCATTTAAAAACAGTTGATTACAGTATTTCTGGGATAAGTCTCCACACAACACACAAGAATTTTCTGAAACAACTCTTTGAGTTAATGGACTAGAAGTAAACAAAATAGGCTGCTATTCTACCTGAGAGAGTATTTGCTTCCTACAAAAGAAAGCATTTATCATTTTTATGATCAGAAGAAAAGGAGCAAAATCATATTCACAGGTCTAATTTAGGGAAGAGAAAGAGCTTGCTAACCTTTTTCATCTGGAATACAGAGAACTTTCAGACACTTAAAGCTTTTACCACCAACTTTCTCTACAACATGCACCTATTAAGATTTTCAAACTCAGTTGTGGGTTTTAGATGCATCTCTTGTCGCTATTAAAGGAGGATATATGTCTACATTCCCTAGACAGCTTAGAAAATATCATACAAGCTTTCAGTCTCAAAATGCCCTTCCTCAGCTGTGGGAAAGAAGCCGATTTAACCTAAACTGAATACCAGTTAGAGTGATTGCAGACCAAGTCAAGAGCCATTGAAATAAATGCATCTAATTATGTAAAACAGTAAAACTGTACATCTATTTCTACGGCTCTTGACTTGGTCTGTAGCTCCTTTTGATAACGCCTCTTTGGTCCACAGATTTATTGCCCTGTTCTCCCTTTTCTAAGTGACTATTTTCATTTGCATAATGGAGTTAAACAAAAGTGGCATGTCTACACATGAAATGAATGTGATGCAATAAAGTCTGGTGCATATCACACCAGAATTTATTGCTCCAGGGTGCCACATTTACACATGTGCCTGGGACTGCAGCACATTGAGCTGGGTTGGAGGTCAGCCTGCCAGCCTGGGGCTGCTCTGACTCAGCTCAACGTTCTACAATGAGGCTGGCTGGGTCATGAGAGTGCTCCCATGTGTGGCTAGCCAGCAGGAAACCCCACACTGAAGCCCTGTTGTGCCCCAGCCAGCCCTTTCAGCATCTACACATGCATTCATTGATGTGTGCAGGTGAACGTGCACTCCCTGAAATGGGCAGTGCACCCCCTGTGAAAAGCACCACTGATGCTGCTGGCAGCACCTGCGGGCAGTTGCTGCTCACCACCCCCACCCTTGCTACCAACATCACCAGTACCGTCTTCAGGTGGTTGCTGACTGCCGGTCAGTGCTCGTCGCCCCCCACCCCTGCCTCTGACACCACTGCAGCTGCCTGCAGGAGCTCTCTGCTTGGTCTGCCTCCACTGCCAACACCACGGCAGCTGACTGCAGGAGCTCCCCGTTTTCTGCACCATGCCCCTGCCACTGACACTGGCACCACCACCTGCAGGCAGTCGCTATGCCTCCTCAGCCTCCAGGGCATGCATCATTCATGTTTGCATTGCTGCACATGAAAGAACTCTGTCATAGGACAGTACTTGTAAATATATAATTCCTGTGGCCCTATTTGGACACAGGAAACTAATTAACTCTGCCACAGGATATTACTTGTATTTACATATTTTTGTAACTTGTATTTACAAGTACTATCCTACGGCAGAGTTAATTAGTTTCCTGTGGCCTAATAGGACCATGCATACAGACACTGAGACTTTACTGAGAAGCTAATTAGGCAGCTGTGCAGTAAATGTCTTGTGTAGATGCACCCAGGTAATTATTTTACCTGCTGTTTAGCTGTATTTAGGGAAGGCCATTTCTGCTTGAAAGTTTGTCTAGCATGTTTCCCAACTATATAGTTACTTTAATGAGGGATATTACCAACACATATTGTTCGTTGCATATCTCCTAGATGATTACATCTACAAAATCACTACAGCACTACTAGAAAATCTCAGTCACTGTGGTGATCTCACCAGATAGCCTTAGTTTCACAGAGCTAAAAAAGCCAGAAGAAGAACTCCAGTTACCTGTGACAGCTATATGATGATGCTTATCCTAATGTTTACTGTATTGTTGTATTTTATATTTTCTTCTAAAACAATGAGGTAAGAGAATATTTCCTTATTACCAATGGACCTAAGAAATATGAACCCATGTCCTCAATGGCTTTGTATTTAGCATATCTCTTTTGTTTTTCTTCTTTCCCTTCAGATCAATTTGTATGTGCACAGAAATTTCAAGTGGGTAGTAGTTCCTTGAATTTTTAATGAAAGCCTTAGCAATGAGGAAAACTTTCTTTGGAGCCTTCACAATATTATTTCTTTATAACTATAGACTGGTATAAGTTTGCAAGTAGCTTCAGACATTTCTAACCTTTGCAATAACCTTTGGAATAACTTGTTCTAAAACCATATTACCGGGTTACTTTGTGTTTTAATAGATGCTTTTCAAATGTAACTGACTATTATCTATAAAAAGACATCTTTTGAATAGAAGTGTTTTTTGCACTGTCATTTTGTCATTTGCTTCCTCTCTTATGCTTAATATGCAGATTAAATTTAAATTGATAAGTGTATAGAAGGATAGCTCACTATACTCAATAAAATGAATAAAAATATATTTTTATATTTGTATAGTTTCTTTCTTCTTGCATGTAATTATCAGCAGTGTTTCAACAACATTTTGACTATGGATACTGCATTTATCTAGCTAGAACTTTTCTTTGGTTGTGATTTTAGTATCTACTCCATTAATGCAGTAGGAACTCTTGCCTATGACACTAGAAAATGTTTAATTACTTTTCATGTCACTTTGAATACACTGTAGATGGGAAACAGGACCTATTGCTTGAAGGAAGGTTGATGTCATTATCCTTGATTTGATTATGCTTTATTCAGCAAAATACAAATACAACCAGACCTTTGTCCTAAGTAAAGGATCTGCTTTAGTCATTCTTAAGCTCATCTTTTCTGTGTCAGATAACTCCTGTTTGTCATACACTGGGTGTGTCTACATGAGACGCTAAAAGTGCAGTAGATATTTCTGCTGTGCATTAGCACATCACAGTGCATTAGCATTACTTAAAAGGCATGCACCTGTGCTACTGTGCTATAATGCTGATTATGGTGCATTAAGTTTAGTACATGCTACTACAGGTACTAAACTTAATGTGCCATAATCATGGTGCATTAATGCACATGTAGACATGCCCACTAATGAATAGGTGTCCTAAGAAAATCTTGTTAACTCAAAACAAAGTCAGGCAGAAGACAGGGTAGATTTGCACTGTACAGACTAACTAATCAGAGATGTACAACAAGCTATCATGAATGCAAGCTTACTTCATCAGATGCTGTACTTTCAGAAGACAGGGTTCTGTTCCAATATATCACTAATAAAAAAGAAACAAAAAATTGGAATTTTACTTAAAGGGTCAGGCTTGGGGTCAGCTGATAATAACAATTTGAATTTTACATTTTTATTCTGTTGTTTGGGGCAAAAACCTCAATAACACCAATCCTAATAGTTACCAGAATAACTCATCATGTGGTATATGAGGCTCCCAACATTTAAGAAGATTAACAAGTTAATTGTACCTTAAATAGTAACTGGCTACGCATACAACTTGGTTTAAGTTTTGATAATATAATTTGGAATAACTTTGGGGCTTATTTGTATTGCACCTAACCAGATGGCCAGGACTTGTCAAAACCCTGTATGCTGCTCAGTTGGGTGGCATTCATGGGTTTGACAGGTCTGGGTATATGTGGAACTCAGCTTTTCTTGCCTGGTGCTGTGTTCTCCATGCACTGGCAGCTGTATAAACCTTGTGTGCCATACAACAGGATGGCCTATATGGTTTTATAGCTCCCCATACACAGGGAGTCTTGTGTCAAGATCCTGCAGCCAATGTTGGGCTCACCATGCATGAGGAACTATATAACATGGTGTTAAAGCTCTATAGGAGGCCCTGGCCTGGAGGGCAGCTGTGATACCCCCTGGCGGCCAAGCTACCCCTGCTTCACCTTGGCTCCTCAGGGTACCCTCCCTTGTTTTTCTGTCCTGCCACACCTTAATGAATATTCTTATTCTTTAGACAGGTTGTGCCTATGGCACTGAGTGGGCTTCAGTCCACCTTTTTCTCTACTTTTTGGGCCTGGCTGGCACCAGTCTTGCCTTCAAGCACTGAATCACCTTATGGCATTAATTATGGCCTCTAGCCACACCCCCATATCCATGTCCAAGCCTTGAAAATGTCACACTGTCACTATTACTTTCCTGTATAGGCTTCATCCCTCTTTGCCTTAGCTTACAGGTTACTCTGGCTGTAAACTAGTAGCCTGGACCCATTGGCTAGGGGCTCAAAAAGCCTGAGCCTGAACTGATTCAATCTTTGCAGGTTAGTCTAACCTGGATAGGCTGAACCAGTGTATAACCAGACAAACATAATCTCTGGACTAAGGAAATTCAGACACATGCCTGCAGTGGCTTAGGCTAGAAGCCTAGGGGTGCTACAGTAGCCCTTCCTTTCCTTGTACAGTGCTGAGCTGAGAGGGGTCATGGCCAGGCTCTGGCAGGATGTTCTGATTAGGGAGGTCTGCCTACACCATTCCAGGCTTTTCCTTGCTCGCTGCTCAAGAGAAGGGAATGTTACCAGCCCTCATCCCTCTGCTAGCATTCTGAGGCAAGGAGTGGGGGAAGTCCAGTGCATGTATCTGTTGAAGATAGAGAGCTTTTCAATCTCACTTCCTGCTTCTTTATATTGCCTGCAGCAAACTGACAGGTGAAGAAGCCAGCAGGGGGCTGATAACTGTTTATCACCCAATCAGCAAAACACTAGCCTGTCTCCATTATTACAAACTTTTGTAAATGACTTACCAGCTGACCTGTTGATTAGCTCCAAACAGCCCTAATTGGTCACTGTTCTGTCTGCCTGTACCAGTGAAATTGGAGGCACACATACGTCTGCATTAGGTAGCATACCACATGCCAAGGATCTGTGGGGCTGGGGTCCATGCTATGGGAAATGAGAGGGAGGGAGGGATTTCCTGCTTGAGCAGTGAGCAACGAGGGGCAGGGGGTAGGGCAGAAGGAAGCCAGGCAGACCCTGCTGTGCCTGCAAGTCTCTGCTGGAGCTCCAGCCAGGGAGTAGAGGGGAGGGGCAAGCCCAGAGCATGCCAGGATTCTGGGGGTGTCTGGTTTATCTTAAACCAGCAAGGGGTCTGGGACAGACATTACATAAACTGGTTTAACTCAAATCAGTTAAGACTGATACTATATTCAGCCAGGTTTATCTCCAACCGGTCTCTGCCATTTTCAAACTGGTTTATGTGCACTGAACATCTGTTCTGTTCCAGGTTTAAACCAGTTTCTGACCACTTAAACTGGTTTATGTGTAATGCCTGTCCCTAGCCACTTAGTCTGGCCTACCTCTTAGTCTCAGCCTCTCATCAGCCTCTGGCCACTTGTGTTTCCTTCTTATGGCTAAAGATCTGGCCTTCTTGGCTTAAGGCCACCTCTGTCTTGTCCTGTCTGGGCTCAGACCCTGGTCATCTTAGCCTCTGTCTGGATAGGTCTCATTCTCAGGATCAGGCTCTGGTTTTCTTGGCCAAAGCCTGCCTCCATCTCCCTCTGTCTTATGCCCCTGAACCTGGAAGGGTTCAAAACTTGAACCTCCTTACCATCCTACAGCCAATATGTAATTCTCCAGTACCAAACTTAAATGCAACACAAATACAAGCAACCACTTCCAACTAAAAGCCTCAAAGTCCTGTCTGGGTCACCAAGCCACAGCAGAAGCCCCCTCCCTACTCACTAGCTCTCTTAGCTCTAGGAGCACCTGACATGTCCTGCAGCTCCCACTCCTCACCAGCCTGAGCTGACAGGAGCTTTTTCCTTTATGGAGTTCCAGGCTACACTGCCCCTCTGCCTCAGAAATGCAGGCTTATATCCCCTAGTTTACTCCCCTTCCAGTTAGGTGTTCCTTTGACTGGCTGCCCATGTGTCCTCACAGCTGTGAGAACAACCTTCTGCTGTTTCTGCAGCTAAACTGCAGTTGCTTCCTTGCTGCCTTCGCCCAGCTCTGTCCTACTGTCTTATTGCTAGGCAGCTAGCCATGCAGTAAACCTTCTCAGCCTATTGGTCACCAACTGCCTACTCCCCTGCCACATAGGTAACTAGTAGTGGGGACATGGGGGGCACATGCCCCCCCCCCCAACAGGGATGCCCCCACTGCTGACACCACCAGTGGTTTCTGCAGGTGCTTGCCAGCCCCATCCCCCCCACCACTGAAGGCTTCTGTTGGTGCTTGCTAACCCCATCCCCCCTGCCGGCTTCTCTGGGTGCTTGCCAGCCCCTTCCCCACCACCACTGGCTTCTGCGGGTGCCCCCCCAGACTCAGGAGGCACCAGTCACCCATGTCTTGCTGCTTAACTATGTTGAGCTGCCTGTGGACATTTCTGCTGCAATCTCCCACTTACAACCTCTGGCTCCCTGTTACAAGCTCCCTGTGAATGGGGAGCCTGGAATTTGGTGTTGCAGCCTGATGCCAGGCTCCCCATGCACGGGTAGCAGTATAAGCCCCATATGCCACCCACCTGAGTGGCACACATGGTTGTATAGCTCCTCATGTACTAGGACCTGTCAAAATCACATGTGCAATTAGTTGGGTGGCACATGAGAATTATAAATCTCCCTGTGCATGGGGAGCTATAAAACCACATGTGTGTCTAGCTGTTCATTTAAAAAAAATATTTTAAATATTTTTATAACAGTGTCAAATTATAGTCCAAATTATATTTAGAGATCCCTTGATCTGCTGAAAAGACTGTATCTTTATAAAAAAAAATAGCTTACACCCATAAAATGAATGGATATAATACCAGATTACTGAGTTTGCCGAAGTGTGAGTTACAATCACAAAATAAACAACAGTTGAATATCTGGTGTATTAGTTTCTTTTTTTTAATAAGGTTCAACGTACAATATGTTACATACTGTGGCAGTCTGTTCTGTTAGCCTGTGTTTACTTATATACAAAGAAACTTTATTCTGCAAGTTTTTTAGACTTATAAATACTACATTAAATATTCAGACTTGGTACAAATACATTTCAGTTTGTATTTTCACAGGTACAAAAGGCAGTTAGACACAACTCCCACTGCATGTTGATGGGACAAGGGCACCTCACTTTGAAAATAGCTTTGAAAATCCTAGCTACAAACATTATCAATCAGGTATCCAACATTTTATATAGAAGATGACTCTTAAACAGTAAGATAGATTTAAAATAACTGACAATAGCACAAAGCATGTTGTTGAGCTGAAAACACCATTATAGGCAGCTTCATATATTTAAGATCTAAAAACATCTTTTTTTCCTTTTTAAACTGGTCTTGTATAAATACCTTACTGAACACTTGAATATAAATATTTAAATCTACTAATCAAGAATATTTCCATATCATGGAATTTACTCAGCTACTAAACATTCTTTCAAATTATTTAATTAGGAAGGGCAAGTTTTCTCACATCAGGTGCTGTCACCAACAAGTATTCTTGCCACTTCCTTATGAACACAAGTTTAGATGCAGTTAAAAATCATTTTTCACTTGCAATTTTCACAGTTTTGCATCTGCAGTTATTTGTGGGTGCAATTTGTGTCATTTACATATAAGGTATATGCCATCTAAATGCCATAAATTGTGCATATATATGCTTGTAGATGCAAATCTACACCTGCAATTATTTTTGTCTGCAAATTATAGTCTCACAGGACTCCCTGTTTAAGGATTACATGAAAAACAGGCATTTACTATCATGTACATTATGATTATTTGTCCTTAAACTTTAAAAAAAGGACTTTTTCCTCATACCCTACATGCACGGTGTATCTTCTCCCTTCATTTTTCTATTTGAAAGGTTATTAAAGTGTTTTGAAAGAAAAAAATAGGTAAAAAGCTACATTCAAAAAAGACAAATATTGCAGATGTAAAGAATGTTTATTACCTCTTCTGGGTAACATTTTGTTTTAGCTGTGGATGGACTTTACAATGGTTTTATTAATATTTTATTGAAAGCATTCCTTTATGATTTACGGCCTTGACCATACAATTCATCCACTAATGGACAAAAAATGTGTGTTTTCCCCATATATGTTTAATTTCTTTAGATATTTACCTGGATGAAGGCACATTCTGCTAATATACATTCTTATAATTTTTCAATTTCACTTCACCCTATACATTAAGAACCAAAAGCAAGATCATGGAATACCTGCATGTGCTTTGGGTTTTGATATATGAATTATAATTGAAGAAGTCTGGTTTCTCCATTCTGAATATCCTGCAGATGGGAATGCAAGCTGGGAGACAGCCAAGCAGGAAGGATGTAGAGAGGGCAGTCAGGGAGGTGTCAAGAGGTTGGAACGACATCAAGGCCATGGAGAACTGGAGGTTACCAATGGGGGCTTGAGTGTCTATATACAAACACTAGGTGTATGGGGAATAAGCAGGAGGAATTGGCAGTCTTGCTAGCAAATACAGAATATGATCTTGTTGGCATAACAGAGAGCTGGTAGGACACCACACATGACTTGGCTGTATGCATACAGGACTAATGGCTGCACAGAAGGTATCAGGTAGGGAAGAAGGGAGGTGGTTAGCTCTCTATGTAGGAGTGGTATGCCTCTTTGGAGATCCAAATGGGTTTGAGAAGGGTGACTTGAGACCCCGTGGGTCAAGATACAGAGGACAAGGGGAAGGGGACTTGATGGTAGGTATCTACTACAGACCGCCACATTAAGAGGAGGAGCTAGATCTGGAATTTTACAGACAATTGATGGAGGCTGCACTTTCAAGGGATATGGTTGTCATAGGTGACCTCAATTATCCTGACAGCTGGTGGGAGGAGCACTTGGCCAATCTGACCAGTCATGTAGGTTTTTTATTTCAGTGGAAGAACTTTATTTAGTACAGGAGGTGAATGGGATAGCTAGGGGGAAGGCTTTGTTGGATTTAGTTCTAGCTAAGGGGGACAACCTGGTGGGAGATCTGAGGATTGAGGGTAATCTGGGAGATAATGATCATAAGAAGATAGAACTCACTATTCATCATAGGGCAGGGAAGTCATACAGTAGGGCAGAGGTGCTTGAATTCAGGAAGGCTGACTTCAATGAGGTTAGGAAAATAGCGAGAGAGACCATATGGGGAGAGGAACTAGAAGGGAAGGGAGTTCAGGAAGGGCGATCATTCCTCAAAGGAACAATCCTCAGAATGCAGAAAAGATCCATTCCTGTATGAAGGAAAGGTGATAAAGGGGCTGGGAAGCTCTCTTGGATTACCAAAGTAGTCAAGGAGTGCTTAAAAAAAGAAAAAGGAGGCTTATGGACAGTGGAGACAAGGGGTAGTCACCAAGGAGAAATACATAAGTATAGCCCATATTTGTAGAGAGAGGATAAGGAAGGCAAGGGCAGAGACTGAGATCAGGTTGGTGACCAAAATCAAGAACAATAGGAAGTGCTACTTTAGGTATATAGGGAGCAGGAGGAAGACCAAAGGAAATGTGGGGCCCTTGCAGAGTGGGATGGAGCAGCTGGTAACAGACAGTTAGGAGAAAGATGAACTCTTTAATGGATACTTTGTATCAGTGTTCCTGCATACAAATGGTGGTCGCTTGCCTGGTCAGATACTTGATGGATGCAGGGGGTGTGATTGCCAACCCCTGGTCAGTGTCAAACTGGTGAGGGAGCACTTAGGGTGGCTGAATGTCTTCAAGTTGGCAGCACCACATATAGATTACACTGGAGAGCACTGAGACAATCGGCTGCAGTCATAGCGGGACTATTGGCAAAGGTATTTGAAAACTCATGTTGCTCGGGAGAGGTCCCAGAAGACTGAAAAAGGGCCAATGGGATGCCAATCTTTAAAAAGGGGAGGAGGGAGGATCCAGAAAACTATAGGCCAGTAAGTTTAATGTCAATACTGGGTAAAATTTTGGAAATTTTTTTCAAGAAGGCCATTTGTGAGATACTGGCAGAAGGCAAGATGCTGGAGAATAGCCAACATGGTTTTGCTGCAGGCAGGTCAGGTCTGACCAACCTCATCTCCTTCTATGATCAAGTAATGAACCACTTAGATGTGGGAGATGTGGTTCATGTCATATATTTAGATTTTTAAAAGGTTTTTGATATGGTCTTCCATGATGCTCTTGTAAAAAAATTGGGGCATTGTGGGTTGGCACAGTCCATGGGCCAGTGGGTTGGGAAATGGCTCAGGGACTGAACCCAGAGAGTGTTAGTGAACAGGTCTGTGTAATCTTGGAGGGAGGTGTTCACTGGTGTCCCGCAGGGTTCGTTTCTTAGTCCTGTGCTGTTCAACATTTTTATCAACAATTTAGATTAAGGTGTGGAAAGCATGCTGGCCAAGTTTGTGGGCAATACTAAGTTATGAGGAAAAGTGGTCACACTAGGGGACAGGATGCAGATCCAAGTGGACCTGGACAATCTGGAAAGGTGGGCAGCATGGAACCGGGTGCAATTCAATAAGGATAAATACAGAGTGCTTCATCTGGGGAGAAGTAACCACTGACATGGATGTAGGTTAAGAAGAAATGTCCTGGCAAGCAGGATGGCTGAAAGGGACCTTGGGGTTATGCTTGATTACAGGATGAACATGAGCCACCAGTGCAACACCGTAGTCTACAGAGCTAATAGCATACTGGGATGCATTAGCCGATGCATCATGAGCAGGGCCAAGGAAATGATACTTCCTCTCTTTCAGTGCTGGTGAGACCCCAGCTGGAGTAGTGTCCAGTTCTGGGTGCTGCACTTCAAAAAAGATGTGGGGAATCTTGAAAGGGTCCAGAGAAGAGCCACAGGAATAATTAAGGACCCGGAGGATAAACCCTATGAGGAAAGACTAAGGATTTGGGACTGTTCATCCTGGGGAAGAGAAGACTGAGGAGGGACTTGGTGGCTGTCTATAAGTATGTAAGGGGTGAATATTGGAAGCTGAGAGAGAGACTATTCACTAGGGTGCCCCAGTGGAGGACAAGGCAATGGCAATGGCCATAAACTATTAGAGGATGTTTTCAGGTTGGATGTAAGGAAGAACTTCTTTATGGTAAGGGTGACCAAAATCTGGAATAGACTTCTTGAGAAGGTGGTGCAGTCCCCAACCTTGGAAGTATTCAAGAAGAGACTGGACAGACACCTTGCTGTGATCATTTGATCTCAGCACTATTCCTGCCAGAGCAGGGAGGTTGGGCTTGATGACCTTTAGAGGTCTCTTCCAGCCCTCAATTTCTGTGATTTCTATGATTAGGGTGCTGGTTAGGATATATTATTTTCCCATGTACTATCTGACTATTCTACTTCTTTGTCTACAATTCTTACAATAATGTTTTTTCCTTTTTTTTTTTTTAAGAGGCAAGTTCTTAATGTCTATTTATTTCAATTTATAAATGTATTAATTACTAAAAAGAAGCCAGAGTAGATTTGCATATTAGAGACTAACTAAATCAGAGATGTATAGCATAAGCTTTTGCTTGCCCAAGCTCACTTCATCAAATATTGTGAAAAGACATGCACAGAGCAGTGTATCAGCTGGAGAGTGTGATTTAATTACAATAGACAGGGAAAGAAGACAGGGAAGGTGTGGGAGGGAGAGCAGAGATGGGAGAGGCAAACAAGCAGTAAGCCCATAAGAACAAAGGGGTCACAAAAGCTAGCCTAGGTGATGGGATAAGAATCTGTACTCTTGGTTTATACAAGGGGTGGGCAAAATGCAGCCTGCAGGCTGGATCCAGCGCATGGTTGCCCCTCCCCCACTTCGGTTTGCATGGGGTCAAGTTCCACCTGCTCCTGCCAGGGCAGCTCACGTTATGCTTCCATCCATCAGTGCAGGCCTTGATTAGTATGTGCAGTTTCCAGCACAGCTGTTCATGGTGCTGTTCTGTTCTAGTCAACTCCAACAGGAGTTGTCCAGCTGGACCTTTCTCTACCACCCTGCCCACCAGGAGTGGCACAGCAGGGGCAGGATTGGGAGGAGTAGCTATTGTTGGGGATGAGAGGAGCAAAGCAGCACTTGGATGGCTGCAGCCACACTGGGAACAGTCCCACTGGAAGCTGTGGGCACTGGCTGAAGCCTGGGCTGGTGGAGCTGTTCTCTCCTTGCCTCCAACAACAGCTCCTCCTTCTTCTCTTGCCCACGTTGTGCCAGTTTGAATGGGTGTAGGTGGGGGGAAACTTCAGCCAGGTGGTTTCTATCTCAGTGCATGGGGCTCCAGCTTCTGGTCACCTTCCAACCACTCCACCTGCCTGCAGGTGGCTGCTCATTGTACTAGGAAGGCAGAGCAGATGGAAGGCAGCCAGGACCTGGAGCTAGCCCTGTGCAGGAGCCACCTGGCTGAAGTTCCCCCTTGCTCGGAGTGGTGCAGCGAGGGCAGAGCAGGAGGAGGAGCTGCTGCTGGAGGTGAGGGGAGGGGAGCAGAACAGCACCCCCCTCCCCCAGCCCAGGCCCTGGCCAGCATGTGCAGCTTCTGGTGGGGCTGGTCCTGGTGTGACTGCAGCTGGCCAGGTGCTGCTCTGCTCCCCGTGCCTCCAGCAGCAGCTCCTCCTACTTCTGCCCCTGCTGTACCACTCTGAGCGAATGGGTGGTGGGGACACTTCAGCCAGGTGGCTCCCACTGGAGGTGAGAGGAGCAGAGTAGTACCCAGCTGACTGTAGCTGCACCAGGAACACGCTCACTAGAAGCTGCATGCTGACTGGGGCCAGGGCCAGGGCCAAGCTGCCAGGCACAGGTGGGAGCATGATGTGGGTTGTCCCAGATGGGGCTTGGCCCATTGCAGAGTGCTGCATGGGCAGCTGTGGACAGCACCATCTAGGAGAGTTCTGCTGAATGCACCCCACACCTCCCCCTCCCTCCCTCCCCACACCCGCCGCTGGCTCAGGAACCTAGTGCCCAGGCAACCCTACCACATACGTGCACATGCCTTCCCACACACACTACCCCTCCATACACCCCCCACTACCCCCCACAGGCCAGGGCATGCAGGGAGTGGATCATGGCTTGACCCAGGCCCTGCCCCCACACTGTCACTCCTCTGTGATGCAGCCACATGATCCTGGCCTCACCTGCCCATCCTGTTCCTGAACACTGCCACCTATCTGCCGAAAGCCCCATTGGGAGTTTTGATGAGTTGTTGTATTGTGGGGGGAGTGCTGACCCAGCTCATGATAGCTCATCCAAACTCCCTATGTGGCCCTTGGCCCCAAATAATTGCCTACCCCTTGTTTTGACCATACTTTACACAACTTTAGTCTGTGAATTATTTTTTATTCCAGAGTTACCCATTCAAGTTTTGCTAAGAACAGCTACTCTGAAGTCAGCAATGAAATGTCCATGGAGGTTAGAGTGTTCTGCCACAGGCTACTATGTTTATCTGAAACTGATGTCAGATTGTGTTCATTTACTTTGTCTGTGCAATATAGGGATCATTCTGTCTGTGAAATGTAGACAGCAAAGGGGCACTATAAACAGATGATGGTGTATATGAAATTGGTGGAGTTATAAGTGAACAAGCCTTGGATGTTGTAATCCTACCAATGATCTTAGACTGCAAAACTTGATACATGTCCTAGATGCTTGACAAACTAATTTGGGTGTTGGTGTTGTCACCAACCCTGTTATGTTTTGGGCATTTGTGTCATAAATGTTTTGTTGTGTTTTTTTCACTGATATGGTGCATGTGGAATCATTGAAATGCCCATGCTATGTGGTATCCATTTACAGGGTTTGAATTACATGTGGACTCTTGGAGGGGTCTGAAAAAAAAACTGGGCTGTCCATCAAGATGCCCTAATAAAATCAGAGATCAGAGGTAATGATTTACAAATCTTATAGGTGGGACTCTCATCTCTTATGGGGAGGCTCAGCCCTCGCAAACTTCCCTGTAATTCAAACCCGGTCCATTTATCTTACTGTTATCACTATATAGATTATGTTATGTGGTCTGTATATACCTTTCAGATTTGGGACATGGTGTAGTCAGAAAAACTTAGGGATATATACTTAAGGAACGACAGTAAATGTAACTGGACATTTATACACATACATTTTTTCCAGTGATGCACTGGAGATCTGCCGCTTCAGAGAAGACTCAATTAATTGAGTCTGCTCTGCATACGAGCTAAGGCAAACTGCACTGCACCACATGCAGTTGTATAAGTGGCAAAATGCGCATCTGCGCACAGAAAGTGGCAGCAGTGTGCTTTTGAACAAAAGCCTTCGATCTGGTATCCCATGATCACCTCTTTGTGAAACTGGCCAAATGTTGCCTTGGGTCCACCATGATCCACTGGCTGGAAAATTGGCTCCATGGTCGGACCCAGGGGGTAGTAATTGATGGAAGTCACTCATCATGGTGTCCTGTGACCAGTGGGGTCCCCCAAGGCTCTGTCCTTGGACCCATATTGTTCAACATCTTCATTAATAATGTGGACACTGGAATCAGAAGCAGACTGGGCAAGTTCACCGATGACACCAAACTTTGGGGCAAAGCATCCACACCAGAAGACAGGCGGGTGATCCAGGCTGACCTGGACAGGCTCAGCAAGTGGGTGGATGAGAATCTGATGGTGTTCAACGCCGATAAATGCAAGGTTCTCCACCTTGGAAAGAAAAACCCACAGCATCCTTATAGGCTCGGCAGTGCTATGCTGGCTAGCACTATGGAAGAAAGAGACTTGGGGGTCATCATTGACCACAAGATGAACATGAGCCTGCAGTGCGATGCTGCAGCTAGTAAAATGACCATAACGCTGGCTTGCATCCATAGATGCTTCTCAAGCAAATCCCGGGATGTCATTCTCCCCTTGTACTCGGCCTTGGTGAGGCCGCAGCTGGAGTACTGCATCCAGTTTTGGGCTCCACAATTCAAAAAGGATGTGGAGAAGCTTGAGAGAGTCCAGAGAAGAGCCACGCGCATGATCAGAGGTCAGGGAAGCAGACCCTACGATGACAGGCTGAGAGCAAATGGGGCTCTTTAGCCTGGAAAAGTGCAGGCTCAGGGGTGATCTGATGGCCACCTATAAGTTTATTAGGGGTGACCACCAGTATCTGGGGGAACGTTTGTTCACCAGAGCGCCCCAAGGGATGACGACTAGGTTGAACGGTCATAAACTACTACAAGATCGTTTCAGGCTGGACATAAGGAAGAATTTCTTTACTGTCCGAGCCCCCAAGGTCTGGAACAGCCTGCCACCGGAGGTGGTTCAAGCGCCTACATTGAACACCTTCAAGAGCAAACTGGATGCTTATCTTGCTGGGATCCTATGACCCCAGCTGACTTCCTGCCCTTTGGGCGGGGGGCTGGACTCGATGATCTTCCGAGGTCCCTTCCAGCCCTAATGTCTATGAAATATATGAAATCTCTGAGGTGTTTTAGTTCAAAAGCACATTGCCACCATTTTGTCAGCACTGACGTGCATTTTGGTGCTTATACAACTGCATATGTCACAGTGCTGGGTGCTTTTCAAAGTGCCCAGTGCTGTGACGTTTCCATGTGTAAAAATGCCTACTGTTATATCTCTCTTGGTGTTGTGATATAGGGCAAAGACAATTGCCACTCCCACTCAGGCAGAAGGAGACACTATTGGGTTAAATCTAAGACACTGCTGGCCTGTAATGGGGAAATCAACTCCTCTATAGCAAAGGCATCTGACAGAAATGGCCCATCAATAAACCAAAGGAATGCCAGGTTTCTCAGAGATGGAAGTTGGTACAGAATTATGGAGACTCATAAGGAATGGAGACAGTGCTGATGGGGGAAGGTGGCAGGGGGCAGGGCTGGCTTGGAGGAATTATAAGGGCTGTTTGTAAGGTGGCCAGCATCTTCAGATTTTTTCTCCAAGCCGGAGAAAGGTCCAAGGCCCCATCAACATGGGCTGGCAGAATTAGCAGAGAAGATGAGTTTTGGACATAGTGGCAGGACTCTTATGAGAGCTAGGGTGTAGCCAGATGAGAGGATAAGAAATTTAACTTTGCTGTTTATTCTGTTTTCAAACATATGGTCAGTTTTATATGTATATCTTTTCTTTTATAAAATAAATCCTTACCTTGTTCTTTACAGATTGCCTGTGGAAAGAATGATGTCTGGGCAAAGTGATATTCAGGCTAGGCCATTCTCCAGAACGGGAAACCTAAAATTTCTTTCTCAATTCATGGAAGCCACCTAGAGCTGGTGAAAGTTCTTCTGCTGAAGCTGAGAGGTTTAGTATAAGGGCTATGTTTTATTCCTTGGGACAAACAGCAGGACAGTGGGGCAAAACTTTGGGCTCCATAGGGTGCTCTGCAGAGGGTTTGTGACAGGTGGTTTTATTGCTTGTTCCTGAGTTCATGGTCATCATTTCTATTATATAGAACCAAATATACTTCTTTTGCAATCGCTAAATATGGTCTGTGGTGACTGCTTAATATGCTTGTGCTTTAAGTTAGAGATACTTATCTCTCTTAGGAATATATCATTGGCAGTTGTATCTCCTGAGGAGCCAACTTGGATCTTGTTTGGTGCCAGTTGGCATCTGTTGTTCTCATGCACTGTTGGGCAGTACTTATTTTTGTAGTGCTGTCACTTCCTAATTGAAGGGGAAAAAGAAAGTTTTCAGGAAAAAATAACTTTGTGAAGTCCTTAGATGTTCTCTTAGGTGACATAATAAAAAAGTGGAAAACTAAAGGTGATGGAAGAGATTAAGAGAGGATTTAGGGGGAAAACAGAAGAAAAAGTTATTTTGTTTAAAACAAAGGTCACATGATGAATTCTGACTCAAATATTAATGAATAATACATTCCCCTATCTAAAAGAAAAATGAAACAAGATGGGGACAGTTCAGTCAATTATAATAAAATGAAAAAAAAAAAAGGGCACAGAAAATTTCAGTCAATATTTTAATTTTATATTTCCTCCAAGTGTACGTTAAAGGAGATGCCTACCACATTCCTGACCTAAGGTTTAGCTAGAGTATAGCTGAGACCTAATCAGGTCATGCTAAGGTTTAGCTATTTGTAAGTCAGTTAGGAAACCTGTATGCTTCTCAATGCTTGTCAGCCATTTTTAGGAAGCTAAGTCTTTGGCACAGAGTTCTACTCCATTATTATGTTTTCAACAGTATTCAGTGCCATATTCTTAAAATAGTTGGGAAACCTCCGTACACCAGGTTTTCAGCAATATCACATGACAAGGAGCACCCTAAATTGTGATCTGAAGACTATTTCTTGTCCATTCCATGTAGTATAACTAGAGAGGAATGGAAACTAAGCACTATATGTCACTTTAAAGAAAGTCTAATGAAAGCTTGGGGTTTAAGTCCTCTCAGGAGATGAGAAGGAAGAAGCCATAACAGATTTTACAGGAAACTTTTGAGGTTGATTTTTAACACCAAAGGTTGAAAGTATTTAAAGGACTTACATGAAAAAAAAATGTACATTCTTAAATCTGAATGGAGGTTTTGAGAGTTGTTCAACAGCTAGCATGAAATCTGAAAAGGTTCATTTTTTTAAAGCATGATGTTGGTGTTCCTGTTACTGGTGGAAACAGTTATACGCATAACAAGCATGGAGAGCGATCAGTAAGTATTCAGTAAGTATCTCACTTAGTGAGTATCTCATTCAGTGTAGTATCTCTACACTTTCAAAAAGTATAGCTTTGATTAAAATAAAATGAGTGTTCACTAATATTAAAATTGCACACAAATTATATGTCTGTATTTTGGTTTACTTTTCCCCCAAAACAGTCTCTAAGGCTGATTGTAGGAAACACTTTTTGTGGATAAACTTGACTCATTTAAATAATATGACCAGATAGCTACCCACCAGCAAAAACATGAGCATGACATTTCCATTTGAACTAAGTTTAGGGTTATCCTATGGATAATTTGACTCTTTGGTTTGAATCCTTGGGCATTTGTCTGTCTCACAAGACTATAGATTTGCATCAAGTGAGGCATCAGCTCATTAAGCATATACAGGTGTGGCTGTAGAGCCCAATTCTTGAGAGATAGTCCCTTCTATACTTATCACATGTGAAGTTCATATCTAACAGTCCTCAAAGTAGTGTGGGGTTCTTCCTGAGGTTTCTTCTTTCCTCTGCATGTTGGGCTCTTCTTTCCCCAAAAATCTTAATTTTATGCTTAAAAGGCTGTTTCCAAACACTTTGATCCACAGCGATCTTCTCCATTCATTTGGCTCGATGTTTATTGCTTTCATTTATCTCTTGCAAACATCTTTGAAAGAACAATAAGGATTCCCATGTGGTATTCCTTCTGTAAAGGGTTCTCCATACAAAAGATCCTTGGGGATATGGCCAATGCCCATTCTTCACATCTGATTAAACCATTGAAATCAACACTGATTGAGAAGAAAATGGGTGTTCAGAATGTTAACACGTTCCAGGACCTCAGCGTGGGAAACTTTGTTCCACCAGGAAATTCCTGGAATGTGGCCAAGGAAACGTAAGTGAAAACTGTTGAGGAACTTTTTTTGAGTAGAGTATGTCGTCCAGTATTAGCTGCCATACAACATAGTGTTGATGATGCAAGCATGATATACTTTGACTTTGGTCAACAGCCAAAGTACTCCAACAGCCTTTGACCATTATCATTCATACTTCCTGCCATACTTCCAATCATTCAGGATTCACTATCAGTACTAGCTCTGGCATTGAAGTTCCCCATGAGATATAAGTTCTCAGTGTTTGGAATCTTACAGATAACACTAGTCAATTCTTCATAAAACTTGTCATTAATCTCAGCAAAAGAGTAGAATGTTGAAGCATAGGCACTCGCTAAGGTGACTGCCTTCTAAAGTATAAAGGCAAAGCATGAAGGTCCTCTTAGAACCATTTGATGGTTTATCAATTGTTTTAGGCAGATTGTTTCTAACATCAAAGCCAAGATATATATTCACGTGCATCTTTAGGATCTTCCCTTGCCAGAAATCATGTAGTATTTTTCTTTTAAGAAGTCATTTGAGGCCAGGCATGCTTTTTGCAGTGCTTCAGTGTCAATGTTTAGCCTATTTTACTCCATATCTATGGAAATATCACTACTTTTAGAAACATCAGAGGTGGTCATAAAGGGTGCATGTACATATAACAAGGGCTTAGTCCTCAGGGTTTTATTTTATGCCCCATAAATTAAAACAGTGAGTTTTTAATTGAAACTTGTCATTTCAATTTTTGTGTCATGGTACAGCAAGGGGCCTGATCATTTTTTGTTGTTGTCAGAGTCAGAGCCAGAGCCTGCCCATAGCCAGGTGGGGGAGTGAGCTGCCGGTGGCCTGAGTGGCTCCTGAGCTGTGGGGGTCCCTAGTCTTTCCCTCTCAGTGGCATCCCCTGGAGCTGTCCAGGCAGGCTGCTAGTGGGCCAGGTGCTGCCCCAGCTCAGAGGCAGCACCTGGCCTGATCCCACTGTTCCCCAGGGCCACCTGGGGAGAACTGCCTAGTGGACTTTGAGCGGGCTGGCTCAGGGAACAGTTGGATTGGGCCAGGTGCTGCCTCCGAGCTGGGGCAGCCCCCAATTCACTATTAGCCCAACTAAGCAGCCCCAGCAGGCACTTCTGCTGCAGAGGGAAGGACCAGGGCCCCCCACAGCTCAGGCTGCTCAAGCCACTGGCAGCTCACCCCCCCGGCCATTGGAGAGGCATGCAGTAGGGCTGTGCGAAATGGCGCTGTTTTGACTTCTGTTTCAATGTTTCGATGGGACAGTGTTTTGTTTCAAGTTTCATTTCATTTTGAAGCACTGTTTTGTTTTGTTTCATTGAAACTGTTTTGCTGTTTCGGCAAATATCAGAGCAGTCCTTCCTCCCTCTTCCCCCTCCCTCTCCTTAGTTTCTGTTTCCCTGCAAGCAAGCCCAGCTTCGAAACTCAAAACATTTTGAAACTTTTGAAACATTTTGACTGCAGTTGCTTCATTTCAAGGCTGTTTTGAAGCCTTTCATTTTATTTCGATTTCACTGTTTCAAGTTCAAAATGAGTCGAAACAACGTTGAAATGAAACAGCCATCAAGATTTCACATAACCCTAGCAGGCAGGCTCTGCTGGAAAAAAAAAAGGACTGGGCCCCTTGCCACTTAAGTGCTGAGGGGCCCAATCCTTTTTTTTCCCCAGCATAGCCTGCCTGCTTCTCCCATGGCTGGGGGGGCAAGCTGACATCTACATCATTGCTATTTGCAACACTGCAAATTAAATTATATCCAGATATAGTTTAGTTTGCAAGGATGCAAACTCATATAAAACCCACAAGACGGGTGCACATATAATGCGTGATGCCTTTAAGCCACACAAATGACATTTTTGTCGTGTATAAATCGTGACAACTATCACATATACAAGCACCCAAGATTGTCAGTCAGGTCAGTAAATGTGGTCCTAACACTCCACGTTGAAGTACAGATTATTGATTTTCTCTTTTTCTTTTAGTCTGGTGCAATAATGGAGTCTGCTTTTTGCGCTTTATCTTAGGTCTAATCGCCCATGAAGCAGCCATAGTTTGGCAGATTAGCGTTTTACTGGCTGGGGGCTTCCCAGATTTAGGTGGGCAGTAACATGACTCAGTTAATTGGTTAACTGAACATGTAGTGCATGGGTACTATACCCCTACCCCAAGGGCCAAATTCAGTCCATGGAGTCATGGCATCTGGCCCTCAGTGCTTGGCATAGGTCAGGAAATTTGATGGTGGAGGAGTTGCTACCAAAATTCCAAGCCCCATACAGCCAGATGGGAGCCAGGCCATGCCCCTTTCTCCTTTTGCAGCCAGGTCAGGGCTGAGCCATGCCCCCTTACCCTGCACATCAGGCCTGGGAGGCCACTACCCTCCTCTGCACTGCTGTATTATGCCCCAACATTCCTGCCCCGTGCTCCAGATTGGGCCCACTGACTGGATGCAGCCCGTGGACATAATGACCACTGCCTATCTGAGCACCACTGATCTAATGTATATACTGTGGTTAATTAAATACAAATATGGCAATTTAAAAGGGAAAACACGCATATTAAACAATAAATAATGAAGCACCTTCCTCAGTTTTTCCTGATTTTCCTATTTTCCCCTTCTATATCATATAGTAGGTAAAAATCAATGTATAGAATTGCCTGTCTCAGAAAAAAAAGCAGAGCCATAAACCTACATAAACATCCTTATTTAAGTTATTGTCTTGCAATATACCTTTTTATGATCTGCCTTTATAAACATCAAAGAAAGTTTTCTAAGCTTCCAATGAATTCTTTTCCCTAGCACCAGACAGAAATTACCTATTTTGTGATCAAGAATCATAAAGGAGAAAACTGCAGTATAGATGAAAACATGTTATTTTCCATAAATATGATAATTCTTATTGCCCTTATTTTTCTCATGTTGGTTGAACTGTTATTAACCATCTCACACATTATTAAGATGTATATTAATATCAATATGACAATGATCAAATTATTAGAGCTAAATAATGCCTGAAGGGTACAGGGGTTTTTCTTTATCCTTACTAGCAAATACATAAATAGCCAAAGGTTGCAAGTATTAGAAGAGCAACCATGCTTTCTTTTACCACCTGCAATGAATATTCCTTGAAAAAGGTCAAAGCAAGAGTGGAGCCATGGCTTCCTTTCTCAACATGCTAGAAGGGGTGTGATGGCTTTAAACAAGTGAAGCAAAAGACCCTCCCCTACAATTCTCCTCCTCCAGGTTTCTGAAGTTATTAATCCATTCTAAGCACTTCAGATCAGGTATTACATCTCCTGTTCCTTTCTACTGTGGGCTAATCTTAGTATGGCTATAACTTAATACATTTCCACCATGTCCACATACAGTGCTAAATCAACAGACTCAGAACACTATTGCAATCTCAACCTCATAGGATTGTACAAATTAGTGTTTGTAATGACCTTGTACATGTTTGTCAAGTAGGGTGTATCATACTCTGTACATGCATTCTGTGTATGCATGGTCTGTCAGATGGTTGTCTGTGAAGACTTTGATGTTTTATAAACAAAAACCTCAGATTCTGCTCTATGGTGCAAGCTCTGCTGGGTTTATTGCTTGCAAGGCATAGCACAAATACACCCAGTTCATTAGGGTTGCTCTGTAATTGTCTGCCTTTGACAATGGTTATTAGCTTAAGGCCATATCCCCCAAGCCAATCCAAGATTCCAAGTTTCCTAGCTTCCCCTTTTATGTGCACCAGCCCACGTTGCTAAGAAAAACGTTGGCCTCATCCACACAAGTGCAGATGTTTGTTTCCATGGGGACAAGTATCATAGATTCATAGATGTTATGGTCAGAAGGGACCTCAACAGATCATTGAGTCCAACCCCATGCCTACACAGGAAAGAGTGCTGGGGTCAGATGACCCCAGCCAGATGCCTATCCAGCATTCTCTTAAAGACCCCCAAGGTATGGGAGAGCATCACCTCCCTTGGAAGCCTATTCCACATTTTGGCCACCCTTATCATGAAGAAGTTTTTCCTGATATCTAGCCTAAATCTACTCTCTGTCAGTTTGTGACCATTGTTCCTTGTTACCCCCAAGAGGCGCCCTGGTGAACAGAGAATCTCTAATTCCTTGCTGCATGTTCCTAATGAATTTGTAGGTGGCCACAAGATCACTTCTCAGCCTTCTCTTGCTGAAGAGGTCCCGGTTCTTAAGTCTCCCACATAGGGCTTGTCCTATGAGCCCCTAACCATACCTTGTGCCTCTGCTACTTGTCCCTGAGGAATGTCCATGCCACATGCAGGTTACCCTGAGTGGGGTAAGGGAGGCTGGGGCCAGCAACTGTGCTGGCTCCACCACTCTTACTTGGGGCTCTGGGGTCCTTGGGGAGCTGCAGCTATGGCACTTCTGCACCTGGCAGCCTGGCCAGTAGTCAGTGTGGCTCTGGCTGGCCAGGCTCTGGTTTTGGGCACAACACATTGCTGCCACGTGCTCTGCCCTGCTTTTTTGGAGATCCCGGGGTCAAAAAAACCTCACCATGTTGCAATGCAGCAGAGCAGGGAATGCCTGTATGTGCAGTGTGTGGTACCACAGGCAAGTCTGATGTGCCACATATTGCACATCTGCGCTCGTCTGGATGTGGTGGTTGAGTCAAAAGATCTGCACATTTAGCAAAAGCATGTTTTGCATATTACATTCTGCTGGTATCTTGGATTGTCCTGAACCTGTCATGAATCCTAATCTACGTTCTTGTTCTTTCTTTATCATGCAAGTATTGTACCATCCTGTGCTCTATCCATGCCCCAAGGGTTATCAACCCAAGGCCTCTTTTTTTTATTTTTTTTTTTTACTGACAATCTGCAAACTTTTTGTTAATGAATGAGGTATTTGCAACAATTTTTTTTTACTACCAGTAAAAAAATTCAATAATTCTTGATTTGGTAACTATGTGTGACTACAGCAACTGTTTTCCTTGCTGCTTCCTCTACCACATTCCCCAACTCACCCTATGCCCTAACACCTCCCAGAGAATCCTGTACTATGTTGCCCTCCAACCCACCATTCAGACATGCCCTCAGTGACTCTACTCCCTGCCATTCCAGCACAGACTGACCCCCAAAGAAGTCTACCTGTAACTCCACAGAATTGCAGGATGGGAAGCAGAAGCAGCACATAGCTAGATGGGGGAGAGGTCTACAAAGCAGTCAGAGATGTCTTCCTTTGGGTGCTGCACTCCTGCTCAAACACCAAGTGGTGCTGCTCTGCTCTGTCTGTGCTTCAATGAAGTTCAGCCTAAAATGTTCAAATCTGGGTCAGTTAAATGGGATTTACGCACTTAAAGAAATGACATTCAATGTTAATATTTCCCTCAGTTGGACTCAGTAGATATTCAACATCTCTGAAAATTAAGGCACTTGTTTGGAAGTCTGAGTATGGATTCAGATGCCTAATACAAGCATTAAGTTTGAAATTTTGGGCTAAGAATTTTAAATATGTTAGCTACTAATATTAATCTATAAAATGAGTGCAAGCTAATTTATTTTTTCTAGCTTCAGGGCTTCTTGTATGTCATACCCTCTTTATCCATGCAATGAAACTATACTTGAGAGAAGGAGATCAGGTCTGACCTTATAAACACATAAGTAATTACACAAATTGAGGTACACAAAATTATATGCAGAATTATGTAATTGAAACTATTAATAGTTTAACAGAAACAGTACCATTCTTTATATGTAAATGTATAGAAGATTGATTAAATATGTGTTACTGGTCCTCTAAATATATTTTGGCAAATTCAAATGTTAATTAGATTTTCACATTCAGTTTTACTAGACAGAAATCAATGTAGAGTAAAGTTTAATAAAACAAAATTTAATTGAAGTCCATGAGATCAGAATCTACAGCATATTTCACCTCAGACTCCTTTCATTTACTCTAATGTAAATCTTTAATCATTCCACTGAAGTCAAAAGACTATGATTCTAGAATAATTTTAAGCAACTGCTATAGGACAGTGGTGCTCAAGCTTTTGGCCCTGTGTGCCAGATGTCTGACGTGGGCCTGGTCTGTATCAAGCTTCATGAGCCAGGATCAGACCCAAAGACTGGCAGGACCCCCTCCATGGTCTCAGGGCTCCTAACAGGCCCAGTGACCTGGGACTGCCCTCACACACTGGGTTTGGACCCCAGGGACCTGAGGCCCAACACCACTCCCACCTGTGCACTGGGATCAGGCACCCAATCCGGCATGCAAGGCACAGGGCTACCCATAGGTCCATGGGGAGTCCCACAGGCTGGATGATATGGCATTGAAGAATGGATCTGGCTCATGGGCCAGGGGTTGAGCATTTCTGTTACAGGATGATTTTCTGCCCCTACTCAAGTCAGTAGTAAAACTTTCATGGCTACTAGTTAGTTGTGCTGGGGAACATTTCAAGATGTTCCTTCTATCCTTCCTGCTACAACTACACCTTCTTACATCTCTGTTATGTGAACTTGATGAATATTTTAGAGCCAGCATTTTAAGTGCTCAGTACTTAGCAGCTCACCTGCTCTGGGTTGGGGTGCATGCATCCTGCACTGGGTATGAAGATGGTAACTGAGCGACATCCTTGTCTGTTAAAATAAAACAAGATTTTAATTATATAATTGTTTAAGGTATGAAATCACTGCAGGTAGTACGTTCATGGATTTTAAGGGCAGAAGAGTCATCTAATTCAACTTTTTTTAGTAACAAAAAATGCAGACTCTCATCCTGTAGTGCCTGCAACTAGCAAACAACTGGTACTTGAACTAAAGCAAATCTTCCTGAATGACTTCCAGTCTTGATTTAAAAACTCCAAGTGATGGAGGATTTAATGCATTTATTAGTCACCTAGCCATATATCAAGGTAAATTACAATTTTGTTTTACTTGCCATGCTGTAGGATAGCCCACGGTAGGGATGATAGTATGATTCCTAAGGACCGAAGTGCTTTAGGAGAACTATGCAAATAAGTTGCACAGAATCTAGAGTAGCCATGTAAGTGCCATGTTTATTCTTTTCTTTCTGGGAATCCATAATTCATACATAAATTTTGTAAAGCAAAATAAAAAGGAGGGAGGACTTGCAGTTTTAGAACGCAAGCCATTTAGGATATGAAGATTGACCAGAATTTAACATCTGAGAATTATTTTCTTAGTTCATGAATAAAAATGAATGAAGTAATTGATTAAAGTAACTTATTCTGATGAACTCTTTTTTTAGGGACAGTTTGCTGATTTAAAGCAGCTGTTGCTAACCCTTCCCCCACTACTGCCCAGATGTGGATTTTAATAGAATACTTTGCAAGCTCTTTTATTTTCTAAATATTATATTTTGGCACTGCTGTTTGACACTTCTGTAACATGATACGTGGTATAATGCTTCCTGTAATTCGTTAATTGGTGAAGATGACTGGACTTGGTCTGGCCTGATTGATATACAACACTTCATGATCATGTTGCATAATTCACATCTGTGAGCTTCACATTTAAGTGGATCATGATTACGATTTCTAATTAGTTTAGTTTAATCACTATCAATACACCAAGGAGAAGTACGAGACAGCTAATATGATTTATTACTTATTCTTAGAACATTTGTCTTGGTTTTGGCATTTGTGCTATCTGTCTCCAGAATGCCCCTGCTTACTTGACAGCAACCTGTCAGTGTTGTTATGATTGCTCTGCACAGTGACTTTAACTGCCAGCTTTTTCTGCAGACATGGAAAATGATCAGTCTGCACTATAATTACAGCAACACAGCATAACTTAAATGCTTACCTGTAGATCTGTCAATTATAAAATGAAGTAGCATCAATATATATTACAGTCTGGTGCCATATCACATTGTATCAGTGTAGAGGAAAGAAGGAAAACAGTGACTTACTGGTGACCAGGCTTTTATGCATGATACTTGCTTTTGAAGCCTCTCTCTCTTATCAGTTGATTTTCTACAAATAGATCTACAGGACACTGAAAGCTGTCCTTGTAACATTAAGTATACTTCAGGGAACCCTAAATACTAAGGCAATTCAGAAATATAAAGGATTTTTGTAAGATTTCTCTCAAATCTGTAAAGTCAGAGGCTGGATTTTTTTGGCATCGGTTTATTATTATTGATGAATATAGAGCCACGAGAAGACTTTAAGGTTTCATACAAAGTGTAACATTCCACACTTGTGTCCCATTGCATCTTCTTTTTTCTAAGCCTCTACTATGGGCAACTTGACCCTGTTTTTATTGATTAATCTTTTATTCTTCCCTAATGAATAATTCAAAGAAACTGCAGCAGTCTGGCTTGTTCTTTGAGTCTATGGGAAGTTCTCATGTAATACACTTACTGTTCCTCCCTCAGTATCGAATTCTTTTCAGACACTGCCAGTTGAGTATGGCTAGGCAGAGAACTCCCTATTGCATCTGCTTAGGATCACTCTTAACACATGATGAAAGAAAAATGCCAAAACCTTGATTCTCTGACTTGATACAGGAATGGTATTCCACCCTTAATCATGCTTACACCTGGGTTTGGGCAATTCTGACTTGTCACTCTAATTTAAGATCTCAGATAACCCCTATACCATTGGAGGTTTGCTGTTGTGAAGTGAAACATTGCAGTGGCCTGCCTCTTCTTCCGAATGCAGCATGTCCTATATCAGGTGAAGGAAAAGAGATGACCCACCAGAAACACAGTTGTAATGAGGAGTTCCCTTTACTCTGCTGAGCATTTGCAGCTGAATGAAATAAATTCTTATGGTAAAATGAGTCATGCTGAAGGACCATAAATGAGCTTGCAAAACCTATCCCCAAATATCTATAGAGTAGATTTTCTGTGCTTTTGAGAAGTCAATTTTGTACTGTTCACAATGGTCAATATATCTTTTCTAGAATAATTTATTCTCTGATGCATTATCAGGTCATACTGATATGCCATGGTATTAGCCTGTGAGACCTGGGGACAGCTCTAAACTCACTAATGACTGTATAACAGCATTACAAGGAAGAGACAGAAAGATATGTATAGGCGATAAGGACTGAAAAATGGTCACAAATTGTAAATGATCTTTGGGACCGTGGCTGAAAATGCATTAAAAGAAAAGATAAAAATGGTAGGCTAGGCAAAATTTAAACAAAACAATTACACCTACTTCTCAGAAAGGAAGGAATATTTTTAACTGCAGACATGTATTATCCAGTCTGATGCTAATAATGTGTAACCCAAGGCAGCTGTGTGTGCATGAGTAAAAAACAAAAAACCTGAAAATGATCATTATTATACGTAATATTAGCTGGCTGTATTTTCTTTAGCTAGTTCCCTGTATCTCCAAGTCTCTCTGTTTTCTGCATTCTTTGGTGTTTCTTTCTCTGCTTTAGGTTATTTTGAGTTTCTAATTTTGTTTCTATTTTCAATAATTTAAACATAACATATTGCCATTCTAGGAAAAGTGCTAAATACATAGAATGTGCTAGTAATGCTTATTTACATATGCACTTTAAATCCAAACTGAACTATAATATTTTAAAGCACTCAAAAATAACCCCTAGAATTTACTGAATAAAAAGTCAAATTGTTTAACATTTCAAACACATAATTATTTCAGTAATGAAAATTGGTTAGGAAATGAGAACATACAATATAAGTCTGTATCAGTATAGATTAGAAATGAATACTTTCCTTAAGTAAAACAAATATAATTGTGGAGCTCTGGAAGAGGAAATCTGCACAAGAATTCCAATGCTGCCAATATCAAGTGTTCAAAAATCTTTTTAGGACTCTCAAAAACATAAGACTGACCTAGAACATGGCCTTGAGAAATAAAGAGGCCAGGGAGGTGTGAATGATATAGATTTATGTTCCCACAGAATGGGAAATAGGCTGCTAACTGCCCAAGGTATGTGTGTGAGGGAGCTGCTTGGTGAAAGGGGAGGAAGTGTCTGGTCTGCTTGATGCTGAAAGAGAGAACATTTTTGAGGAATTAGTGGCCTGAAATTCCAAGCTTTGAGCAGTCAGGGTGGGGCAATTCACTGCTCCCCCCACGCCCCTCCATCCCTTCTGAGGTTCTTAGCCACTATGTCCTGAAAAAAGACTGTGACCATGGGGGTGGTCTGCACAAGCCACTGGTACTCCAGGGGCTAGGCTTAGGGTGGGGAAGGCAAGTGGTTTGGGTCTGGTGACCACTTTCTGAAGACAGGCTTCCACAGAGAGAGAGATTTGGGCCAGTGGAGCATCACTATGCCACTACCTTCCCACCCCACTGGCTGTGGGCACATCCTGCCCGCTCCCCTTGCCCTCTTCCCCCCAGGGGCTTCATGTTTCCTTTGGTGCCTGGGTCCCCATCATGGGCACATGGAGTGGGGTAGAGCTGTATTGTCCCAGGTAGGCAATGCCAGAATCTCTTGGTGCCAGCATCTTCACCAGAACTGGGCGTAGCAGTGGGTACTATGGGTGGTGCTGTAGCAGTGACCACTGTGCTGAAAGTCAGGGGACTGTGGGGGCACTCTGTGTGTCTGGAAGTGGGGTAGTGAGGAGATGTTGGAGGAGTGCAAGCCTATGGCATCTGTGTTGGAAATGATGTCTTGGGAGGCCACTAGTTTGGCTGTAGTGAGCCACTTGGATACTGCTGCCAGAAGGAAACCTTTTGGCCCCCCAGCCCCTGTTCCTGGACACCTGGTTGACCTACCATCCCTTGGCCTTCCTGCATCTCTTTGTGCAGTGGGGACCCTACTGGTAACTCCTCCTGCCCACCCTATGTATGGTGCCATACGTATGCAGGGTGATGATGGCCCTGTCCATGGCAAGGAACCAGAGCATCTCCTCATAGAATGGCATCCTGTTCCTTCTTCTCCCAGACACTTTATTAGCTTCATGCAAACACTTGTATTGGATCTTCATCCATTTCATCTTGCCCTGGCACTGTGCCCAGTTACTTTTGTGGCCCCATGTTTACATCTGTTGCAAAAATGTGCTTGAGCACAACCCTGTTATGGTGCCCTTTGCAAAGATGGTCCTGGGTCTCCTGCTCACCCCAGATGATGACAAGATCCTTCATTTCCCCATAGCCCCAGTTGTGTGACCAGGGTTGGGTACTCAAGGAGGACAAGATAGGATCTTCCATGGTCCACTGTGGTGCTCATATGGTCTTGGCATCTACAGGTGGATGAGGATCCAGCTGTGAGGGAGGGAGGGAGGGAATTGTGGGTGCATGTAGGTGCAGGTCCTTGTTCATGGCTCTCCATCTTACTCCATCTGGGTGTGGCCCATGCTGCAGAATGACTGGGGCTCCACTGGACAGGTCTCTCCCACAACATTGAACTTTCTAGGGGCTTCCAGCAGATGCCCCTATGATTCTGGCAATGTCTCACACCCCAGCCTGGAAATTTTCAGTGACTTCTACCTGCAACACCAAGGCAACTGGCCATGCCCCACCTGCTCCTGAAATTTCCAGGAGCATCTGCCTACTTGCCCCATCTTGGAGACTCAGTGCCCCCCTCCTGGCCCTAGTACTCTGGGACCCTGTAGCCATGGGCCACAAAAGCTTTGGAGCACACAAGGTGCACATTGCCTGGGTATCTACCAACAATGGTTAAGCTGCTGAGGTTAAAGGGGGAACATCTACCTGAGACACTGACTGCACAATAGCCAAATAATACTGTGCTAATACACTACTGCACAGTATTATTAGGCTACAGTGCAGTAGTATCACTTAAAAAGATGTTTGCCAGCACTACTGTATAGTAACTCTGGTTACTGTACATTTATTTAGTACTTGATTATACAAGTACTAAATAAGTGTGCAGTAACCACTGCACAGTAGCATCTCCTGTAGACATTGCAGGTCCAGTCCTGATGTCCTGCCCCACACCACCCCATCATCCCAAATGCAAGCTGTTCACACCTGCTTTAGCTTGGAAGAAGTGGAGAGGTGGAGTGTCTAGGTTGCAGGATGCATGGGTCTGGCCTCTGAGATGTGGTGTGTGGGTGCCAGGGTTAAGGTTCATGGGGCTTTGCTGGAGTGTAGGGCCATGAGGGTCCCAGCCTGAGTATGTGGGTGCCAGAGTTGGGGTCTGAGGTTGTGCCTCAGTGTAGTTGTTCTCCTGAGCTCAGTTTCAGGGTCTGCATGTACACTGTGGGATGCTCTGTGATGAGGTGATCACCTAATAATAGAATTCAACATAAGACATCAAGTGGGTAAGGTAACTAGTAGGGTGAAAGTGCTAGACTTTAGGAAAGCTGATCTCAATGAACTCAGGCGATTAGTCAAGGACGCACTGCAGAGTAGGAGTTTTGAAGGGATGGGAGCCCAAGAAGGGTGGCTGTGCCTTAAGGAAACGATCCTTCAGGCACAAAGCAAGACGATCCCCGAGTGAGGCAAAAGAGGGAAAGGGGCCAGGAGGCTTCCATGGCTGACCACAGAAATCCAGGGCAGCCTAAGGGCCAAAAGGGGAGCACATAAAAAGTGGAAACAAGGTGAGATCACTAAAGATGAATATACCTCCTCTGCTCGTGCTTGTAGGGAGGCAGTTAGACGGGCCAAAGCTACCATGGAGCTGAGGATGGCAACCCAAGTAAAAGACAACAAGAAATTGTTTTTTAGATATATTGGGAGTAAAAGGAAGGCCCAGGGAGGAATAGGACCCCTGCTAAATGGGCAGAAACATTTGGTGACAGACAGGGGGGACAAGGCTGAACTCCTCAATGAGTTCTTTGCCTCAGTGTTCCCAAGTGAGGGACACGACAAGTCTCTCACTGGGGTTGTAGAGAGGCAGCAGCAAGGTGCCAGACTTCCATACGTAGATCCTGAGATGGTGCAGAGTCACTTGGAAGAACTGGATGCCTTTAAGTCGGCAGGCCCGGATGAGCTCCATCCGAGGGTGCTGAAGGCACTGGCCGACATCATTGCAGAGCCACTGGCGGGAATATTCGAACGCTCGTGGCGCACGGGCCGAGTCCCGAAGGACTGGAAAAGGGCTAACGTGGTCCCCATTTTCAAAAAGGGGAGGAAGGAGGACCTGGGCAACTATAGGCCAGTCAGTCTCACCTCCATACTTGGTAAAGTCTTTGAAAAAATTATCAAGGCTCACATTTCTGAAAGCCCAGCAGGGCAAATTATGCTGAGGGGAAACCAGCACGGGTTTGTGGTGGGCAGATCATGCCTGACCAATCTAGTCTCTTTCTATGACCAGGTTACGAAACGCCTGGACACAGGAGGAGGGGTGGATGTCGTATACTTAGACTTTAGGAAGGCCTTCGATACGGTATCCCACCCCATACTGGTGAACAAGTTAAGAGGCTGTGACGTGGATGACTACATAGTCCAGTGGGTGGTGAATTGGCTAGACGGCCGCACCCAGAGGGCCGTGGTGGATGGGTCGGTCTCAACCTGGAAGGGTGTGGGCAGTGGGGTCCCGCAGGGCTCGGTCCTTGGACTGATACTCTTTAATGTCTTCTTCAGCGACTTGGACGAGGGAGTCAAATGTACTCTGTCCAAGTTTGCAGATGACACAAAGCTATGGGGAGAAGTGGACACGCCGGAGGGCAGGGAACAGCTGCAGCAGACCTGGATAGATTGGACAAGTGGGCAGAAAACAACAGGATGCAGTTCAATAAGGAGAAATGCAAAGTGCTGCACCTAGGGAGGAAAAATGTCCAGCACACCTACAGCCTGGGGAATGACCTGCTGGGTGGCACAGAGGTGGAAAGGGATCTTGGAGTCCTAGTGGACTCCAAGATGAACATGAGCCGGCAGTGTGACGAAGCCATCAGAAAAGCCAATGGCACTTTATCATGCATCAGCAGATGCATGACGAATAGGTCCAAGGAGGTGATACTTCCCCTCTATCGGGCGCTGGTCAGACCGCAGTTGGAGTACTGCGTGCAATTCTGGGTGCCACACTTCAAGAAGGATGCGGATAACCTGGAGAGGGTCCAGAGAAGGGCAACTCGTATGGTCAAGGGCCTGCAGACCAAGCCCTACGAGGAGAGACTAGAGAAACTGGACCTTTTCAGCCTCCGCAAGAGAAGGTTGAGAGGTGACCTTGTGGCTGCCTTTAAGTTCATCATGGGGGCACAGAAGGGAATTGGTGAGTATTTATTCAGCAAGGTGCCCCCGGGGGTTACAAGAAACAATGGCCACAAGCTAGCAGAGAGCAGATTTAGATTGGACATTAGGAAGAACTTCTTCACAGTTCGAGTGGCCAAGGTCTGGAACGGGCTCCCAAGGGAGGTGGTGCTCTCCACTACCCTGGGGGTCTTCAAGAGGAGGTTAGATGAGTATCTAGCTGGGGTCATCTAGACCCAGCACTCTTTCCTGCTTATGCAGGGGGTCGGACTCGATGATCTTGTGAGGTCCCTTCCGACCCTAACATCTATGAATCTATGAGGTTGGGGGCATGAACCTTGGGACTCAGCTGTCCAAGTAAAGTGTCCAAGTCCCACAGCTCATGTGAGGGACACAGATGCCTTTCTTTCCCCCATTTTTACCCTATGGCTGACAGATACCTGGAGGCTGAATGAGGGGCTGTGCTTGCTTGGCACTGAGACAGCCCAGAGGTGGGGACAGTTGGGTACTCAGCTGGAGCAGCCAAGTGTGGGCCAAGTGCTAACCTGCCTCCTTATGAGGGAATTGCGGGGTGGGGGTGATGCTGGAGGATAGCTATTTAACTTGAATGGATAGGGAAACAAAATACAAGTTCAATACATTAGTCACACCTAAATCAATCTCAATGAGTATATGTCAGATGAGGTCTATTCTAGGTCATTTGTGCCATTTTTAGTCTGGTGTATGTGCACTGAACTTCTGTACACATAGACCAGACTTTGAGTCCAAGTGTAATGTCTGTACATGACCTTTCTGAAAACTTGCTGACCAAACACTATATCCTTCTGACATCCCTCCCCCAACCTTCAGAGTCTACTATCTGAAATCTTTTCATTTTGTGAGCCAATGAAAAGACAGGAAGAGGTGGTCTTCTGGAGGTCTTATATATATATTTATATGGAGTTTCTGTATTTTGTGCATTGCCTTACTTCAAATCCTGGGAGGAGTTTAGTCAAATTCTATACGTGTACTATAGATGTTGCACTAATATATATTTTACATAACAATTTATTTATTTTTTAATGGGTTTTCTTGGATTTTCCCATAAAGGAAAGGAAAAAAAAATACAGTTTTAAAAAAATGATTTTTTTTCTGAATTGTTTAGTGTTCTAGTTCATTCCAGAGCATTATAACTTTGGAGTTTTACCTCACAACTGAGCACCACCTTGCTAAATTTCTGTGTGTACTAGCTAGTTATGGTTAGCATCTATGAAATCAGAAACATTTCAGGAAAAGTTACTGGACTGGAAGGCCAAATATTAAAGTTTCATAGTGAATTTAACCCTTAATGTTATTCCTTGTTGGAAGATCAGAATTTCATTCACAATGTCACTGGCAAATAGGAAGTGCTCAGTGACAAGGTTGTTCTAGGAAACACCTAATCTACCCCTTAAAAGAAGAGAATAAGACAAGAAAAGGCTTGTGTGTTTAAATTTTCATATTGCATAGACTGCTGCCTATGCAACATCATATTATAATGTAGGTGTATTATATTCAATAAGCTTTTCACTTGTCATTGTAAGAGATACCAAAAATTGATATAGATTCCATCTTGTGTTTCAGTGAAGCATATTTACAGTGACCTCATGTTTTTTATATCAAGTTTGATGAAATCAGATATATTGCTTTTCTTTTATTAGTTTGTTGGTATTGTTGCACCATAACTTGTGATTTTGGATCCTGCCAAGTAATCTGTTGGCATGAGCTGATTCAGAATCAGGGTGATGGACATGTAGTCACATCCCTACTCCAGTGATGTGCCACAAATGCAGTGAAGAGAGGTCTTAAATATGTGCCACACTGCTGAAGGAGGTGTGACCACAACTCCTTGCCATGACCTTGGACACCAGTGAGCTCACAGAGCAAAGGAACCTCCTGCAGCCCCGGCTTTCAAGCAGCTCTGGAGCCAGGGCCGGCCCACAATTTTTGGGGCCCTATGTGAGATGTGGTTTTGAGCCCCCCTAATGCGAAGAAGACGATGTCAGCAGTGGTGACTGGGGGGGGCGGGGAGGGGTGGCAAGCAGCTGAATGTGAAGCCAGCAGTGGCATCGACATAGGGAGTGCACTAACCCGCCTGGCTGGGACACGAGGGTGTTTCAGCGTAGGGGCTGCCTGATGGCTAGACTTGCACTGGAGCACCCTCATGCCTCAGCCAGCCCCTCCACAGCATGTTGAGCTGGGTCAGAGCACCCTTGAGCTGGCAGGCTGACCTCCAAGGGCACGTGTAAATGCAGTGCCCAGGAGCAATAAAGTCCGGTGCAGTAAGTGCTGGTGTTTATTGTTTTGAATTAATTGCATATGTAGAAGCACCCATTAAAGCAGTCACTCTTAACCCTGAGTAGATATATGGGACTTGTTAAATCAATTAGGAAAGTATAATGCAAGAAACTCTTTTTTATTTGGAACACTGAAATGATCTCCCTTTTTGTCTGTAACTACAGTGAAAATACATAAAGAAGGGAAAATAAAAAAACATCCAAAGATAAAAGTTTAAGCATTTCATAGATTGAATTTGCACTGGTGATGCTAGTTGTTGCATAGATTTTTTTTATCTTTAACACTGTAATGGGTTCTAAGTGCATTTGTACAATGCAGCTATAAAGAAACAAATTGATCTTTTTCACAAAGATATGTTGCTGTTTTATTACATTTGTAACCTATTTAGATAGAGAAGAAAGGAAAGGAAGAAATCCTGCTTTGGTTTAGAATCTGCTGTCTCTGACATATGGGTGTGAAGGGCCAAATCTAGTTCATATTCAATGGAATGTAGCTTTTCAAAAGACTTGAGAACTAGATATCACCCCAGTGGTTGGAATTTAGACCTATAAGTACTATAAAGGCAGGCAGATTTCAAATAAGACAGTTTAATTGATTTAAAATAAAACAGGGAGGCAATGCTTCCACTCTATGTGACACCGGTCAGGCTACAGTTGAAGTACTACATCCAATTTTGGGCACTGCACTTTAAGAGGGATGTAGAGAATTGTGGTTCAGAGGAGAGCCACTTGTATGTTCAGAGGCTTGTAGGCAAGGCCCTACGAGGAGAGACTGAGGTACCTAGATCTCTTCAGCCTTCTCAAGAGAAGGCTGAGAGGTGATCTTGTGGCTGCCTATAAATTCATCACGGGAGGGCAGCAGGGAATAGGAGATGCTCTATTTACTAGGGCACCCCCTGGAGTAACTAGGAACAATGGCCACAGATTGATGGACAGCTGATTTAGGTTGGACATTAGAAAGAACTTCTTCCTGGTGAGAGTTGCCAGAATCTGGAATGGGCTTCCAGGGGAGGTGGTGCTCTCCCCTACCCTGAGGGTCTTCAAGAGGAGACTGGACAAACACCTAGCTGGGGTCATCTGACCCCAGTGCTCATTCTTGCCTAGGGCAGGGCATTGGACTCAGTGACCTACTGAGGTCCCTTCTGACCATAAAATCTATGAAAGACAGTTTAATGGCCTGAATGATTTTAGGAGGTGGTGTGCTAGAGTGAGTAGAGCAGGGAATGGGTCCCAAGACTCATATAGTAGGTTATTTTCCTAAAAATCTAAAATGATATTAATGACAATTTTTCCTCAAACTACATTAGAGTAGATACCTTCAGTAAATGAATTATGATATTATTCTGCACTTAGCTTCATTTTTACTCATTTTATTATATTTGGTTACACTGAAATCTCCAAAAAAATTGATGATGCTGTCCTTTTCTGTCACTGGTGTTAATGGATTTTTCATTTTGCTATATATACCCAAAGTCAGAATAGGTTCCTAGAATTATCACTCCAACTCCATCATTGGTTTCAAGTTTCATGGTACTCTCTTTACCTGGGATATTTTGGCCTAAGGCTTTAAAATGATGGTTTTTGCTTTAATTAGTGTTTTTTCTTCTGCAAATAGAAGAAGACTTTTAGGCTTGTTTCATCCTTTGAAATCTTGTGAATTTCTGTCCAGTTCAGCCAAATCATTTTAAAGTCATAATCACTCTCTAGTACAGATGAATGGTCATTCATCACCACAAACAAGAACAGTCCAATATTAACTGTTCATCCCTATCTTCCATCTTGATCTGGAATTACCAAAGGCTAAGTTTAGTGTGGCTTCCATAGAATTCAGGGTCATTGGCTGAGGTTAGGAACATAATTGGTTTGAAGAGTAATGCTGTAACAGCTCTACTCACTTCACTCAAAGTTGTTTTAATAAAAGGACAAAATATAGAAAGTCTCTGACACAAATTTCCATGTGATCCTAATTGAAACCTGTAGTAAAAGCCCCAATGATTTTAGTGGTGCAAGCCCTTGGTGAAGATACGCAAAGTTTTGAGTTCTATGCATTCTCTCAGATCCTGCTACAGGTGGCACAACTCTTTCTTGACATGCCTCATTGGTTATTTTTCTCTTTTTGTTTAATGACCCATGGATGAATAACTGACTTTTTTGGCAATAAACTAGAATTTTTTGTAAGAAAACAATATTCATTTGGCATTGGAGATGTTCACTTCTTATGTTTCATTAAATATAGGTAAATTTATTATGAGAAAATAATTTAAAAAATGAAAAATACAAAACTTTTGCTTTGAAAATGTCAAAGTATTGTTTCTTATTTTTTCTCTGTCTCTAGTCTCACAGGTCTTATGGGGCCTATGGCTACCTTAACTACAGCTTTCCATTTCCTATCTTGTACAATCTCTTTTCACCTTGTAGCATCTTTGCCTGTCCATTCTGGATTTGCTTTTATATTATCTTCCCATTGTTGCCTTGGTTTGCCTCAAGGTCTGATACCAGGCAGGGATCCAGACATGCAGGCATGTGTGGTTTGTGGTGCTGCACACCTCTTTGCAGTGCCAGAAACTGTATGAGTTGCATATTAATCAATGCTTGGCACTGCTAATTTGCAATGGCAGGGCAAAAGAAAATACCTGGAAAAAATATGGCACAAACCACACCAAACTGGTGAGCGTTGGGACAAACACAGCCTAGGTTGCCTGCTTTCCCATCTCTGCATGCTGTGGAGTCCCTGTGCTGAGGCATGCTGCACACCAGCCAGCCGCTCCCTACCTGGCTGGGGCGCAGTGTGCCTTGATATGGAGGAGTAAGCAGCCTTGGGTTGGCTGCTCCCCTGTCTCCACATGCCTCAGTGTGGGGGATAGCTAGCCCCTGCTGAGGCACCCTGTGCCCCAACCACCCCCTCCACCCCAGCACATGGAGCAGCAGGACAATGTGTCCTGCTTCAAAGCACACAGGCAGGGGTGTGCACTGGGGCACTAAGTAGCGACACAGATTTGTGCCACTACTATTTGCGCTGCTATAATGGCATGCCCGTGCTTGTGTGGAACCAACCTACCACAGCCCAAATTATTTGGGAATAGTTTTGGTTAACTCAAAACTACACTTTTGGCAAATAAACTATTAATCTGAAAAATCTCCCCAGTTTTAGTTACAAGCATTTCTGCTTGCAGGCTAATTGAAAATGTTCCTCTTATAACAATGACAGACTACCACATCTTTACCCCAGTACTCTGTGCTACTACTCATGTTACTTTTCATAGTATCAGATCCACAATAGTCAGTGAGCTTCTTCAAAATCTGCCACAAACTCGAAACCTTATCAGGGATCAGTAAGAGACAGATGAAATACCTGCTTAAGTTGTATGTTATTTTTTTCCCCCTCCAGCTCATTATTCCAATTTTGTAATATGGTGAATATATTTCTCACCTGTGGTGAATAAGCATAAATGTTTCCTATAGGACTTCTATTTCTTCACATTCTTATAAGTATCACCAATGAACTCCTAGTAAATACTGGATCATTTCGAAACCTTAATATTTATTTAAATGTCTACCTTAAGGCACTTTTATCTGAAACTTTCCATATCAGATCCTAGATTCTTTAGACAAAATTACATGCCAGCATCAAATTCATGTTAACCCTCCCCCCCCAACCCCCCCCCCCAACCAAAAAACCCAGGGCAATATCATCAGGGATCCAGGTTTTCCATTTCCCACAGAATAACAGAAAAAATGTGGATTTCCCCTTTTACCCATGAAAAACATGGATTTTTCATTTTAATAGAGAAGCAGATGGATTTTAAACTTTTGCAAAGAGCCCTATACAGGCTGGTAGAGTTCCAGCCAGCAAGGCGCTGGGAGCAGTGGGAGGAGGGTGGTCAGGCAGGGGGTGCCAAGTGCATGTACATGCACATGGCCACCAGGCGGCCTGGAGAGCAGCTCTTGCAGGTAAGTGGGGGGGGGGGGGCAGGAGAGATTGAGGCCCCCATAGGGAGAGAAGAATTGAGATGGGCAGGGCTGGGGCTGGGGTGCTGCCCAGCTGGGGAGTACATGGGGCTTGGAGCCCAGGGCTGAAATGTGCAGCCACAGGGCCCTGATGGAGAGCAGGATGGAACTGCAGGCAGCTCACCCAGGGAGTGGGGGGATGGGGCTGGCTCCACTCCACTGCACGCATGGCTGGGGGTGGGGAGGGGGACATGTGCCCTCCAGATCTGTGGGGGTGGGACTGGGTGCAGCAGAGCAGAGTGGGACTGGGTGGGGAAGATCCTTGCCACTGTGAAGCCTGTGCTGCCCTGGCAAGGTGCCCCCTGCCTGCTTGGCAGCAGTGGGGGTGGTGGTGGCACAGAGTTGTGCCCCTCAGTGCTGTTGTGTGGGCAGGGGGCACCTTGCCAGGGCAGCATTGGGCTTGTGACAGCAAGGAGCTTCCCCGCCTGGCCCCATTCTCCCCTGCCACACTGGGTCCTGCCTGCTGGCCGCAGAGGCCCCAGGAGGTCATCAGGGCAGGGAACCCAAGTCCACAGCAGGCAGCTTGCACCCGCCTCCACCCTGCACACAGATCTGGGGAGTACATGTCTCCCTGCCCCCCTGAAGTGTGTGTGGTGGCAGGGAGCCAGCTCCCCCCCCGAGCCCACAGTGGCCAGCCTGTACCAGCCCCTGCCATGGGCTCTCCTCTGGCTGTGCCACCTGCAGGGAAGGGGGACCCAGGCTCTGTGCTCCACTCTGCCACAGCAGCTGCCTCTTACCATGGACAACAGCCATGGCTCGGGCACTGCTGTGGGGGGCAGGGGGCTGAAGACCCCAGTTCCTGGCCCCATAGCCCTGGCAGCTAGGGGCCCCCTCTGGCAGGGCTGGGGATGTAGAGGGCTGTGGGTGGGGGCCAAGGAGCACCAGCAGGGATAGGGGGCTGTGGGTGGGGAGTGAGGGACACCAGCAGGAGTGGGGGGGCTGTGGGTGGGGAGTGAGGGTCACTGGCAGGGCCAGGGAGTTGTGGGTGGGGAGGTAGGGGCACCAGCAGGGCTGGTGGGCTGTGGCTTGGGAGTGAGGGGCCTGGACCTGCAACCTGGTGAGCTAAAGGAGTAGGGGGAGCTCTGATATTCCATGATAAAAAACCCAAAATCAAATACCAAAATGTATAGGTATTTAGAATGTATTTTGTTAAAGTGATTGAGACACTAGTAGGCTTCCAAATTGCTTTAAAATTGCAAATATAGCAATAAAATATTGTGTTCAACTGATATATATATATATGCTGATGCTGACCCTTGCCTCCTCTACCCCACCCAGAGCAATTTGCTGCATGCCAGAGCACGTGTGCATGAGCATTCCCCAGGGACCAGTAGCAGCAGCACAGCTATGTCCCGCTGCTAGCTGTCCCTGGGGAAACGCACGGGTGCGCTTGTCTGAACGTACGCAAAGGAGGCAGGAACAGAGGCTTAACTAATGCATTTTGTGTCCTGTGTAAAATTCACCTTGTGCTCCTGGGGAGCAGGGGGATAGTAGGTGGGGAGTCATGATAGTCTTACGTGCCCTGAGTGTCCCTGCATTCAACTCCTTCAGCAAACCAGTGCAAATTGTTGCTTTACCATAGCCTAGCTCTCCTGGAGCATGCACCCTTGCCATAGGTCTTCCTGGTTGGAATCTGTATGTTCCTCCTGAAACACAGGGGGTTGAACAGTCCCACCTGCCCAGCGCATCCTGTGGTTCTGGGAGGAGTATGTGGGGTGGAACTGGACAGGGCTGTAGGAAGAGTGCGGGCTCCAATTGCAGTTGTTTCCAGTTCTGCCCCTGCAGAAAGCAAGTGGAGCAGTTCCCCAAAGCCATAGGGCACCTGCACTCTGGTACCCCTGGAAGGGACTCATGGTATGCCAACTGAGAACTACTGGCATAGCATATATCGCATTGGGAGGTAGGATGCTTCTTAGATTTTTTTTCCAGTTCTAAATTGGCAGTTCTATCTATTCTTAGACAAGGCCCCAAATAATAGTCTATGTTACATCAGTACAAAAGCATATTCTCTGTTTTGAAACAATTCCTTTAGATGATGTAAGCAAACCTATATTGAAATCCAAGGATTTAAACTCTGTGTTTCCATATAATAAATATTCCAGAAAATGTTTTTACATTTTTTACGTATGTCAGAACTATGATATCTGATCTAAGAGTAGCATTTAAAATTTCTCTCTTGATGACACATTTTCTGGAAAGACTGGGTTGTAAAACAAAAGACAGTTTAAAAGCTGTTCTTTTGGTGGCTGTGGTAGGCTGTTAACAGTAGAACTATATCAGTACATACTCCCTCCCTGAGCTAATATTCACAGTTCTCTCTCAGTCAGTAAATAATTGTTTCCTATAATCTATTGTTGACTGGATCTTTTGATCCACAACCAATGTCTTTGTTCATCAGGTGGCTTTGCTTTCTATAGCAGGTGCTCTTAACAACCCTCCTCCCCTCAGCCCTCCAAGGTTGATTGTAGCTTGGCTTTCTCTCTTGCTGTTAACTCTTCTCTTCAAGCATCTAAATTAAGTGCTGCCTACCTTCTCTTAGACCAGTGATTCTCAACCTCTGTTAGACTCAAGGCACTTCTTGATAGACTCAAGGTGTCGTTCTGAAAATACTAGCTCTTATTCTTTCTGACTACAGAAAAGTAAAAACGAATGTAGTAACTCTTCTGTTGCAAAAAACCCAGAAAGATTACAGCAGGTCAGAATGGTTTTAACACTGCGAGTGCTTATTTGAAAACTCTGGGGTTATCTTATGAATCATGTTTGCATATCTAACAGTGCTAACATTGTGTGGCAGCCATTGGCATCCTTGAAAGGATCTCAAGGCACCCCAGGGTGCTACAAAACCCTGGCTGAGAATCACTGGCTGACAGGCAACTAGCTGCAGTAACAATATACGGATAGCCATGACACTAATGACCATATGCTCTTGCATACCACATGCCCCCAAATAAGACCCACACCTTATTTTTGGAAAGCATGATGTAGGAGTAAAAAAAAGATTTTTCCAGAGTCATGTTCTACAGCTAGCTTTTTCATGCCAGCAAACAGTATGGGCATAGTCCAGTGTTAACCCTTTTACAGCTGTTCTGAGAAGCCAAAAACTGTTTCCAATTTGAGAATATCTGTGAAAAGGCTAAAACTGAACTGTTACCATCTTGCTTGCTGCCAGGGAGGGAGAAGCTGGTAGCCATTTTGAAACATAGTAGGGGCATCTATATGGGTACTTTTCTGTGGAGTTGACTAGTTAGTTCCTCTGTAAAGCATCACTGTCTACACATGCGGTGCTATTAGGCAAGAATAAACCAAATAACTCTGTTGTAGTATAGTATTGCTTGACACAAGTACTATTATACTACAGTGGAGTTCTTTACTCTTCTGCAACAGAGGGGAGACCTATAAAATACACAAGCACACTCTTGTGGATTACATGTATCTACAAAACTATAGAACTGATTCTGGACAGCATGGAGCTGCATAGCTTGAAAAATTTAAATTTATGACCTCTGTTAAAATCCTTGAATTGTAAGAATTAAATCATTTGCATTTAAAAAATGGTCTAAATATTTTCAGGAATTATTATTATGACTCATAATTTAATTAATATATAAAATGCTTATTTTGAATGTGTTGAATATGTGCATAGTATAATTAATTGAACTGCAGACATAGGACCCCCTTTCATAGGGAATTAAATCAGTACAAGCAAGCAGGAATTTCAGGAATGCAAGATGGGATAAGTGGTTTTCAGACAAACAGTACAACTTCAGCATAAAATACTGACCCTCAGCATGTTTAATGAATTTCTTAATCCAAAAACTCTGCCAGCCTGCTTCATCACTTGATACTAATGAAACAATGTAAGTCACTCAATGTAACCAGTACATGTGGATATTGTGGTTTAAAAAAATGTTTTAAAATAATTAAATGGAGTTTTCTTTAAAACCATTTTTTTAATAAAGTAAAGCAAGTTAAAAGTGGTCTGCCAGTGATTTAATCATATATCTATATTTTGATCAAGATTTTTCAAAAGAGACTGCCAACTTTAAATGCTTCCAATTTTTGAATATTTAATTCAAGACATTTTAGAGAGGGGTCACTTTTTAGGGCTGGTGCTCAGGCACTTTACAAAAATCAAGTCCCTTCAGAGTATTTTTAATCTAGGCTTCCAAATGATGGGGTGTAGGAAGGGGGGTTGGGGGGGGGTGCAAAATCACTGTAATTTTTTCAATTGTCTTTAAGTGTTTTTTCCCCAGAACACACAGATCCCTTTTAAAATCTCTCTGCTGTTTTACAGTAATTTGAAAAAGAGGCAAACAAATAAGGAAATTAAGTTTTAAAAAAAGCAATTCAGTAATGAGTGAAACCCACCAACAGATGAGGCTTTGTCCTGAATTCACCCCTCTGTGCAGATTTGTGTGTGATGTGTAACTGAGATTAGTTTGGGTTCATGGACCTACAATACCCATTCTCCCCAAAGCTAAGTAAGGACAGGGTTCCTCCTTTTGTTCTGAATTTGCTTCCTTTAACAGTTTCTGACCTATTTTTTCAATATTGGTTTTTGTTGCTCAATAAAATAAAACCACATGTTTGTGCCTCTTTATATCAGTTTGTTTGAAGGTCAGTTAGATGCCTTCAGTTTGGGGAATTCATAATTTCTTTTGGCCAATAAATTTGTTTTGTTAGTGGAACTATAATACCCAATATCGTTTTTTGTGACTAGTGTATGTATGTGAAATTTAAATGGAGTCACATGACATTGGATATTGCATCTATAAATGTCAGAAGTGTGTTATCAAGGAAGAGGTAGGATAAGATTATGCCAATATTGAGTGAGGGTAAAAACAGACATAATATGCTTTCAAGAGTGTGGAATCCCTTGGGAGAGGAGTTAAAATGTGTTTTGTAAAGAGGTAGGAATGGAGTTTATCTTCGTGGGTGGGGTTAGATGTAAACAAAGCAGCTGGAGTCATGATTTTGCTCAAGAGTGAGGAAGTGGAAGTGCACCAAATGCAAATGATTGTGAAAGGGAGACTGCAATGGATGGTGATGGATTTTGAAAATAAAGTGTTACAGATTTTTATTATATACATGCCAGCTGAAAGAGAACAAAGGATCACCTTGTTTATGAAATAAGAAGTGTATGTAGGTGGAGGTATACACCAATTTTAGTAGAGGATTTTAATTGCATTATGGAGGAGGGGGATAAGAGAGGGGATGGAGAAGATGTGGAAGTTAAATATTCAATTATTATAAGATGAGAAGACTTGTTAAGAACATGTGGAACTGTATAAAGGATGGAGGGCTTTGAAGAAATATTACAAAAGAAATATTACAAAAGGACTTTATCATAGTCCATCATTCTGGAAGTGGTGGATTATGATAAAGAAAACAAGAATAATTTTTCAAAAATATTGGTCAAAGAACAGTGAGGAAGAGGGTGAAAGAGTTAGAACTTCAGGAAAGGAAGCAGGAATTATTAAAGGGGGTGGTAAGAGGATTATGAGTGAAAGAACAGGAAAATAAAAAGTGTTAGACTGAAGAATGGTTCAAAAGGAAAATGGATGAGGAAATATTTCTGACTAGAGCACCTTGGGTGGAGAAGGGGGAAGTATGGTGTAAGTATTTTTTAGCTAAATTGAGAAATAAAAGGAAGGAAATAAAAGCACTGAGAATTGAAGAAGGAATGCAAATAGCAGAAAGTGTGAAGGTGTTGGACATGGCAGCAGAGTTTTTTAATAAGGCATTGCACAAAAGAAGAGGTATGGATGGTGGAAAATGAAGGTGTTCCTTGAGGAAATAAAGGAAGGAAGAGAAGATGGAAAGAAACTAAAATTGGAGGTGAAGTTGAATATGAGAGAGGTGAAGGACTACTTAAAATCTTGCAAGAGAGGGAAGGCACCAGGAAGAGACTGACTTCTGATGGAATTCTATGAAAAAAAATTGGCAATGGTGGGGGACATATATAGTAGAGACATACTGGGAAATAATGGAGGGTAGGGAGATAGGGAAGGATTTTGAAGAAGGTGCAGCATTTTGATATTCAAGAAGGGAAAGAAAGACATGTTAGACAACTGGAGGCCAGTAACCCTTTTAAACGTAGACTACAAATTGATAGCAAAAGTACTTGCCAAAGGAATGCATGACTGTTTAATAAATATGATGCAAGAAAAACAAATATGTACCATTCCTGAGAAGAAGACATCGCAGAACCTATGGTTAATGACAGCGATCATATCAGATGTACAAGAGAGGAGAAGAAACATGTAATAATTAATTTAGATGTAGAAAAAGCTTATGACAGGGTTGAACATGATTTCATGTTTCATGTATTGTGGATGATGGGGTTTCCAGTGAAGATGATTAGATGGGTTGGATGGATGCTATACAGTAAAGCAGAAAGTCCAGTACTGGTAAATGGTTACTTGAGCAAAGCAGTCTCCATGCAAAGAGAGTAAGACAGGGATGCCTGCTGTTCCCCTCTCTTTCTATGTGTGTGATGAATCCATCAATGCAGTGAATTCATGCTGATAAGCTAATAAGTGGTGTAAAGATACCAGGAGAAGAAGATAAACATACATTATACATGCATGATATAAACATAGTGGCTCAGGAAAAAGTATCAATCAAGAGAGTATTGAAGCATACTGAGGACTATGGTGAAGTGTCAGGAGTGAAGTTAAATAAGATGAAAAGTACATTGATGAGTGTGGGGAACTGGGAGAATTTACAGAATTTCAGATTGTGGGTGGTATAGGGTGTAATCAAGATTTTAGGAATTCTAATGGATGCCAAAGGGAAAGGAACAAAGGTGTGGGAGAAGTTAGAGATAAGAGTAAGACAGCTAGTAGGATCATGGAGTGGTTAAATGTTATCTTTCAAGTATGGAGTGGCTGGGCTGAAAATGGTACTTTTGTTGATTATCCTTTACACAGGAGTGTTGTATCCACCATCACAGGAACAGATAAGGAGAGTACAGAGGCATATATGTCTTTTTTTGATGGGGGGGAGGGGGGAGTAAAAGAGAAAGGGTAGGCAGAACAGAGCTATACAAAGCCAGGGAATTAGGAAGTTGGGGAATGCCAGATTTTGGAAAGCTTTGTGTATACTTACTTTACAAGTATGCTCAGTAAAGAGATAATGGCGGGAGTGGGAAAGACTGCATATTTCTGCTGTTACCTGGCAGGGAGAATGTTAAAATGATGGGGTGTGTATGGGGAAGAATAAAAAAAAAAAAACATAGGTCTGACAGCCACCAGCCCACTGTGTGAAGATAGAGAGCTTTGTAAGGGTAAATAAACTTGAGCAAATGGGATTAGAGTGTTTGAAAGACCATAAGAAGGTGATTAATATAATACAGAAAGATAAGTTAACAATAATTGGGGATCTAATGGAAAGACAGATGGCAAATGTGTGGAAAGAAGTGGCAGATAATTGTGTGACTGTTCACATTACATCAAACCAAATGTCATTGTAGTGATATGGAAGGTGAAAAATCTACCATTGGTCAGGGAACTGGCTTTCACCAGAAGAGAATGTTTGGAGTTGGCAATTTATAAATTGAAATACTATGTGGATCAAGATACAGATGAGATGAAAAGGAGAAGGCAGAGAAGAGATGTAGGAAAAAGAATGGCATTATTTATTTCAAAGGGAGAAGGGGATGGACTAAAAGTTGTTGCTTCCTCTTGGGTTCAGGGTGAAATGTGAGACATTATGTGTTCATGGTTAAAAGGGGTGTCAGAAGAATAAGGTATTATTGTAGGGGAGGTTGTCAAGTTTTATATAAATGTAGTTTTGTTAAGTTGCTTTGTAATACTAAAAAGAGGTTCCCATCAGGATTTCAGCCTTTTTGGCTAAGATCAAATATATCTTATTCAGATGGGCTGTGGTAGTAGTGTTGCCCTGTGGGGTCAGGCCAAGTCTCAGGATCTCAATATTGCGCTGTAGACAGGAGGGTGTGGCACAATTGCACATATACAAACTCAATTAGGTGCACACACACACACACACACACACACACACACACACACTACCAACTCAGGCACATACACATCGAAACCAGCCTAGGCACATGCATACCTATCACCAATTCAAGCACATACACACTACACACTAAAAATTAGACAAAAATCAATTCCTGCACACTCAGTACACATACACAGATTACTAATTCATATATCATGCACACAATAAGATATATATACACACACACACAAAACCCACCTACGCATACACACAGGTAAGTTCCTAGCTTGGATGGTACAGTGTGTATGTGTGTGCTTGGGGTACCTGGGATACTTGGGGGAAGGTTAAGGTGAGAGAGAGAGAGAGAGTTAAATTGTAGGAAATGAAAGTTGCCAGAACCAGGATTAGAACCAGCGGACTAGAGAGAAGCTGGCTGAGAAACTGAGGCTTGGGTTTACTTAAGATCAAGCTGCCCCAGGGTTACTCGAGATTGCTGGAGCTAGGGGGGGAAGGGGGGGTAGGAAAGCCTGCTGGCAAGGAGGAGAAAGCCAGAAAAGAGAGACAGACAGAAACCTGGGATCATGGGGCTGGAAACTGAGGCAGACAGCTGAGATATTGGGAGGGGGAGGGGCCAGTTAAGTGGTGGCTAGGAGGAGACAGCCAGGAAATAAACTGAGGCAGAAACCTGGTTGCTCACGGGAAAAGGCAATGGGGATAAGACAGTGGCAAAGAAAGAGAGGGTTTGGAGGTAGAGAGGAGCTCAGGACAGGTGTTGGAGGTGGCGGTGAGCCAGAAGCAGGAGAGGGAGAAATGAGACAGATGTTAGAGGGGCGAGGAGCAGAGATTGGAGCAGGGCTGAACCATAGTAAAGCAAAACCCAACTCAGGGATCCAAATAACAGGTTTATTAAACAGACAACACACTACACAGCCCCATGAAGTTATTGGTTCACACACACACACACATACTCACAATGGCAGCAGGAGAAAGAGACTCAGTGGAAGGGTTGGAGTCCAGGTAGGGAAGAGAAGCAGAGTCCAAGTCTTTCATTGAAGAGAGGGTGGGGTGTGATAGCTACCTCTCCAGGCTGGAAAGGGGTCCTTGTCCAGTAGGTGTTGTCAGAGTGGGGTCACCGGCAGGGCCTCTGGGTGGTGTTGTGTGGCATGGTGCTGGTCGAGATGGAGAGGGCGTCCCAAGGAGTCAGTCTTCACTACCCCTTTTATGGGGCAGACTACCTCTGATCTCCTATGGGGAGGGCCTGTCCAGGCAAGGTCAGTCCTGTTCCAGAGGGTTCCAGGTGTTCTCACTGAGCATGTGCAGCCTTGGCACAATGGTGGGTTGCCTCATCTTTTGTTTCTTGAATGCTAAGGGTAGTTCCAATGGGTAGATAATTGGTCCAGGTATTGGTGCTGATGGTTTGGTCGTTCAGAAGGAGATACTTTTAGACGTACTGCCACTGTCTCTCAAGCACCTTCATTCATCCCCATTCATTCAGGAACCAAGTTTTGTAGGAGGGGTAGTGTGAGTCATAGGTTACAAAACCAGGCATGGGGAGAAGATGGAGGCGTGACATTACAAGATGGAAACTTGACATGACTTATGCTAACTTACATATGTAGGCCTAAAATAGTAATCACACAATATAAAAGCAGTAAAAAATCAATACAAACATAATAATTATCACTTATAAAACAGTGGATATGTATAACAAAATAGCAGGGCACTTATTTGCAGAGGGGAGAGAAATAAAACTTACTACCTAAAATAAAATGTTAAAGCTTATCCTACATCTTAGTTTACTTATACTTGTCTATAGGGAATAGAGAGGGAGAGACAAAGTCAGAAATGGTTGGGGAAGGGGAGGGAATGTATTTTAAAAGGCAAAAAACAAACAAATTGGGGGTTTTGCTACAGTAGCTTCCTATCAGCATCTTGGCCTTTTTGGCTAAGATCAAATGTACCTCACACTGCTGGCATCTTAGGCAACCCTGTGGAAGCACGGGGAGATGAAAGGTTCTCAAGAGCAGTGGGACCCAATGCTCCTTAACTTTTGCCAGATGAGAATGAGTTGAGGACCTGGAAACCCCTGGACCTGCCAGATTGCTGGCTAGGGACTGCAGATGGCCCTCTGAGTGAAGTAGATTGGCTCAGGCATGGTGTGCAATAGCAGACTCCAGCAGAGCTCAGGTCCACCAGGGCAAAAGATGGTGGTGGACCCCCAGATGGTGACAGTCCCCTGAAAAGAGAAGGAGTCCTGGACCCTGGCAATGAAGGAGCCCTGGATGATAGGATACCCTCATGGATAATGAAGAACCCCAGACTGAAGAGGATGCCAGATGATGGAGGACCCTAGACAATGGAAGACCCCCCCACACACATGTCAGAGGACCCCAGACTGAGGGACCCCTCCCAGCATCAGAAGAGGACCACCCTGGATGATAAGGGTGCCCTGAGACAATGTAAGAACTCCTCTGGATGGACTCCTCTGGACACCGAAGGACCCCCTCAGATGATGAGGTGATGAAGAGAGATCCCTCCTGGACAGCCAGAAACCTCCCTGGATGTTGAGGAACGCCCCCCTCCCCCAGGACAACCTGCTGCAGACAATAAGAGACCACCCTGGGTGAGGGAGAGCAATCCCTGGATACCAAAGGACCCTCCCTCCCTGGACAAAGGGGGAAACCTACGGATGATGGGTGATGCCCCCAGACTTTGACAGACCCCACTGGATGATGGAGGACTTTTCCCAGACAGTGGAAGACCCCATCCCGATGATGAGGGATCCATCCTAGATGACAAACAGCCCCTCCAGATGATGGGAGACCCCCTCAACAGAACAACTATAGATCCCAGCCATGCCTGATTCTCCTACTGGCAGCCCAGGTAATAGAGCAGAACCAGACTCTCATCTAATTTAACTCCCCTTCCCTTTCCCACAGAAGCTGGACTGCCACTTTTGCTTCCCACCCAGAAAGTACAAGACTCACAATGACTTCCAGAAGCACCTAAGGCGTAGCACCAGAAGTTCCTGGCCTTCTTCTGTGTCCTCCATGAGACACATTTCAATGCACTGAAACAACTTTGCCTCCACAACAAGGCAAAGTCCCTGCCATCTCAGCTGAACCTCCTTCCAGCAAGCTGCTCAGGAAGGTGACCAGGTCATGTCCAGTGGGCTGCCTTATGATCCTTTTGTGGATAGTCTACTTCAGGTTGCTGGCAACAATGCTAATCACTGTCTCATTCAGATCAGAAGGCAGAAGGTGTGGAAGACCACTGCAATGTCACAGAGGATCTCATTGCTGGCCCTCAGTGGCATGTGCAGCCATTTCTTCAGCAGCTTGGCATCTGCCTTCTTGAGGTTGGTCTTGGGAACTCCTGACCCCTCAAGATGAATGCAATGCAGGGGATGATGAAAATGTTCACCTCTATCTTCTTCCAGGGGGGAAGCACAGATGAGTCTTGCTTGTGGGTGCCCTGCACAATCCCACTCATGGTCTCCTCCAGCATCTGCTTCGCCCAGTGTCTGGTGGGCATCCCCAGGTGGATGTAGCTTTCATCATCTTTCACCTCTGTTTTCCCTGGATGGTAATGATGGAGTCCAGGATGGTGTTTTTCTTCCTGCAGTCAACATTCAGGGAGGTACACTTGGCAGCACTGAAGTGGAGCCCCATCCACTCAGCTGTCTTGGAGCTGACATCCAGCATCTGCTGCAGGTGCTCAGCATCACCAGCAAGGAGGACCAAGTCATCCACTTAGGCCAGGACACTTAGTTTATGCCCATAGAGGCCAAGTCTGCTGGGCCCTACCACCACCGCTCAGAGAAACAGCTCCCTTGCCAGGTTGAAGACAATGGGACTGAGCAGACAGCCCTGCTTCACTCCAGATCAGATGGAGATGTCATGCATCTCACCCTCCGATAACCAGATGGTGATGGTGCAGTGGTTGTAGAGCTCCTGCACAAGATTGATGGTCCTGTCTGGCATCCTGAGCTCCTGGAAAGTGTCAGAGATGTGGCAGTGGGGCACAGAGATGAAGGCATTGGAAATGTCCAGCCACACAACCACACACTGCCTTCTGATCCTCCAAGCATCAACCAGCATCATCTGGTCTGCAAAGTCGTGTTCACAGCAGCCCTCATTTGACAGAACGCCCTTCCTGCTCACCATCCAGTCAATGATTTGGGCTGCCAAGCAGCTGGCATAGAGCTTGTAGATTGTGGAGAATAGGGTTATGAGGCTCCAGTTGCTCGGCTTATGATAGGGTTCAGCTCACCTTTTCTGTGTATGAGCACCAACATTGCCTTCTTCCAGCAGCTGGATGTGTGGTGGAATTCCCTGCACAAGTTGAAGAGCAGTGTCGGGATGAGGCAGCCTGAGTCTCTCTTCTTCAGGAGACTGTACCTAATGCTGTATTTTCTGGGTGTTGTGTCCCTAGTCCTGCTCAGGCATGCCTCCACTTCCTTGGGCATAAAGTCTGCCCCAAGTCCCTTCACAGAGCTAACAGGAGTCAGGGGTGCAATGGATACAGGGCGTGGAGAGACAGCTTCCATCTCGGGGTTGATGATGCCATTGAAGTAGGTGAACAGCATATCCTTAGGTATCTGGCAGAATGCCAAGGCCCCCCAGGGTGTCCTGCATTGCCTTGGGGTGGTTGTCCCAGTACTGTTTCTGGATCTTGGAAGCTGCCTCTGGGTTATAGCACTGGCACTGAGGATGTCTTCTGGGCTGGTGCTGGTATGATGCTGGTCTAGCTGTCAGGCCACCACTCCCTTGGGTTTACCTGGGTCGGGCAGCTGCTGACAGCTCTTCAGTAAGCTGAGTCACCAAGCCTTCTAAAGCCTCAAAGGTGGTGGCCTTAGAGAGCTCCTTCATTCAGATGGCCTGCCAGGGTGTGGGCAACCTCTGTGAAGGCGCAGACTCTCTCAATCACTCAGGGAGTGTCCTGGAGAGGTGAGATGGTGGCTTCAGGTCTCTTCCATCCAGGCTGGGGTCATATCCAGTTGGGGTGGGGACCTGCATGAATGCATTGCTGAGGCAGGCCTTGCTGTGGAGGGGATCCCTTGTAGGTTGGTCTGGGTTGCCAGTGGTGTTCCAGGCTTCATAGGTCCACTCACTGTGGCCATGTTCCAGTGTACCAGAGCTGGTGGGATGGCAGGCCTTGCTGCCATGGACCTCTTTACTGCTTTGCCTTGTTGTGGAACGCCACACACCACCTTAAGAAGCATATCAGCTGCAACTGGACTTGGATTGAGGCGTTCCAGGAGCTGGGAGTCTTGCTGCTCCTGGCTCCCAACACCAGCCACATCACCATGGCCTCCTACATGAGGACCCTCCTGGAGAGGTACCTGAAGGATGCCATCTGAGTGCAATACACCATCAAGGTCTTCGAGGGACATGTACATAGAATATATAGGACAGAGTCAGTCCGTGGACCCCACCAGACCACCTGCCAGAAGCGATGCAGAGGGAACCACCTGACCATTTCCCCCCTGCTGCACTGAATAATCTCCAAGGACTCTTAATCCTGGACTCTCTGTCACCCCTGCAATTGTACCCTGCATGTTGTTATTTGTAACTGTATGAGTTTTCTGAACCATCTCCCTATTACAATTCTGTATTGTTGTGCAGGTCCTTAATAAGCATCGGGCCCCCTCCCTCCTTTTCCCAGTTCCCACTCCTCACCCCTGGACTTAGGTGGCTGCATGTTTCATATGTAACTTAGTTGTGTTTTCACCCCTGCCCCAATACTCTTCTCCTGCTTGGATCTATCTGTATTTCCTTGTTCTTTGAACTTTGTCATTTGAACTTTAATATTTTCTAGTAAATTAAATTTTTGGCACCAAGGGGAGGGTGTCAGGGCTGGCTCTAGTCTTCCTGGTTCTGGTCTGGTATTGAAGTACCTCCAGGTCCAGTGCCAGTTCCCTGTGGAGGGAAAAAAAAAGGCTCTTAAGGGCAGCGGGGGCTCTTATTAACATGTTTGCCTGATATAGGAAATGTGTTTTATTGTCATGTTTAGGATTGGTTGCATTTAAAACAACTTTATAGATGGTGTCCAAGACGGAGTACATTCTGCTTTTGGCAGCAGTTTAATGATAGACAATGTATTTAATAAGATCTCCTTGTATGTGAATGTAAAATGAGGGTTTTTTTCCCCCATGCTGCTTCAGGAAAAAATCCTGATCTTGTATTCAAGTAATTATGACACTTTACAGATATGAACGACTCTGGGGCTAACTAATGCCATTTTGGAGTCAGTGGAAAGGCTTTCAGTAATATCAGCAGTAAAAATACACTACCTAGGAGAAAGTACAACAGGTTTTGGTAACTGGATTTTAGAATATGAAATGATCATATACTTGGTTCAGGAATACATTTCCTTTAAAGAATGATATGCTCGGTTTGATTACCAGGTTATGCAAGAGACAAGAATTCTTGTGGGTGGTATCTTTTTTTGGGCCAGTTGTTTCATTGGAATAGGCAAGGCTTCAGGCCTCTACAGAAGGTATTTGCCTATGTCTATACCAACCCATAGTTGTCTAATAGAAGATATCACACACAAGAATTCTTGCCTCTCACATATCTCCTGTACCATCACAGTTACCACGTCAGTTCAACAGTACCAAACCAGGGAGGTTTTGCTTTCCAAGGAAGAACTGGGAACTGGTTGCTATAAGAAGGAAATTAGTGAACTGGAGAGTTCATTGATCTGTTCTGGAAAATAATTATCTTATAGCTCCATGTTATTCCACATCTAAAGTTGTAAGCATGGTACCATTGTAGTCAAGTTTGCTGTCCGTCAGCTAAAACAGTCGGATGCAGTTGTCTACAGAGAGTCTGGCTGATAGGTCAGAAGATAAATTGTTAGAGAGACTGTAGGTTATACCATCTTACACATAAAAAAGTGGGGAGGAGGGTTGTGGGGGGCGGAGGGAAGAATCATTCAGGAAGTTAAGATTTAAGGTAAAATTAAAAAAAAATATGAGCAAGAATGAAATCAAGAAGAAAAGTTACTTTAGGTCATGTAAACCCAATTAAATGAGATATGATCCTCTAAATATTTTTAGTCTCAAAATAAGTTGCTTTTGGATATAGGATTTGAAGCCATATTCCAAGCCATCTATGAATAAGACATACACGACTTTGGATTGAATACTGTAGTATCTTTGTAGGCCAAATGGAAATGCAGCTACTGCAGCCTAACCAAATGGAATTATATCATTTCCACCAAAAAAAGTAGGTCCAGAATCATCATCATCATACCAGAGTCCCTTTATGCCAGTCACAGCACAAATGAGCTGTACAACCTCCTGACTAAATAATAGGGAATCCCCCTAGCTTACTTACAGCTGTCCCTGTCCCACCCCTGGCAGATGTTCCAGGTAGCAGGTATTGCTAGGGGTGTGTGGCAGGAGCATTGTTTTCAACTACTGCAGTGACATACTGTGGGGGCATAGGTGGACAGGCATAAATGAGTGGAGGCCTGTGTTGAGTTTGACATTTGCTTTTTTGTTGATCTTACCTTATTTTGCTTTCTTGCCTTCAGGAAATGACCTTTGTGACTCTTCCTGTATGCTTTTAAGGCTTGTTCTCTTCCTTTTTTTTTGGTTCATTAAATCATTTCCATTAGTCTATAATCACCTAAATTTTTACTTTTTGGAGTATTATTAGCATTTGTTGGGGAGCCTAGTTTGCACTGAGTTTTAGGAAGTAAAATGAACAGTAGCTTATCAGAAGCTGTGACTTTATATTCATCTGTTTCTAGAAACCAGCTTGACTGAACCAGCAAATTTCTTCTCGAGGGAGTTATCATCCCAACAGCAAAATTTTATTTTTATTGTAAATTTGAGGAAACATTATCAGTAGAAACTAACAGGGGCCTGCAGTTAGGTTGATGGTTATTCAAAGCAGGGCCACCAAGTTGCTGTGTGGACTTGGGCACTTTGCCTCATTTTCTCCATCTGGAAACTATGGTTAATATTAGCATGCACTCATTAAGTTAAATTATTTATAGTGGGTCCAGTGTTTTGAAGATGAATGGCATTATATAAAGTACCAAGAATTCTTCTGCTGTTGGTATTTAAGACATTTTTAAATGCAGAATAAACCATCTTGAAACAGGTATTGATACCTAGCAATTCAGGAGCTCAGCTGTTGCTCTTGAAGTCAGGCTTATCCTATTCAAAAAGGGAAACTGCTGTAACATTTGAATCTGCTACTTCAAGAGATCACAATCTTACAGTAATGAGACAATTTGGTAAATAATGTCTTTCTTCTGTTTTTGAAAAATTGCCTTCCAGAAGGAGTGTGCTACAACCTCAGTATATCAGAGACAGTGGAGTAATAATTCAAGGAGGCATTCTGTTCATGACTGGGTTGCTCATCCTGAGTCATTAAGAGTGATACCCTGCAAAATTCTTTAAAAATATTACCAATCATATTGATGTTCATATATATTATTTAGTCATTTACTGAGTGCTATTTAAGCCCCAGAAAGAATATAGGAGAGTTACTTGATCCAGTCATGGGAAGAAGGTGACTTGAATAATCTAGGAATACTTTAAAGAACAAATTTATTTAGTCAGGGCTGCACTGTATTTGCACTGAATATGAAACAGCACACAGCTATACTGCTTAAGGGTCAGGCCAATGAATGAACTATGCTTGGTCACAATTCCTGACCTCATTGTTTTGGGGACTCAACCCCTCTTAAAAGCTATTTATTCCTTGCTGCCTCTTTTTAGTAAACAGTTCATCTGTTCTTTTCCAGTAGCTAAATGGTGGAAATATAAGGAGGAGAATATAAAAAAGTTAGCAAAGGAATTTGTTTGGCTGCTGTTCTCAGACATTGAAGCCTGAGCAAATTCACAGCGAGAATAGTTGCATAGTTAGAGGGTAAACAGATTTCATACTGTTGGCAAAACTAGTTCTTGTGTGATCCATTCCCTAATGGTTTTCACCAAAGGAAAAGAACAAGTGAATTTGTGTGTGGTGGTGGTGGTGGTGATAATATGTATGTGTGTGTAGTGAGGTATAGTTCTCTCTCATGCTTCTCTAGTTTCATAGGTGTGTTTCTTCTTGACCGAGATGGGTACTATTTTTCTTCCTTGCTTTTGAAGTGATTTCATTTCCAAGCTAGTGCCTGGCAGATATTTTGGGGGATTGACTAGACCTTTTACCTTCTCTGGCGGAATTGTCCCTTTCTGAGGAGACAGGATGGCATTGTGTAAGGGAAGCTATAATTTTGTTCTCAGTTTTAAGGGGCCAAATGAATGGAATCATGAATGATCTGAAGGCCAAGCATATATTATGTAGACACGCAAGGATATGCCTACCACTCCTCCAGTTCAATCAATGTCCTCCTGACATAGCATCTGACTGGGCGCATCTACATGAGATGCTACATTGCTGTAGTGACGCACTATGGTTATGTAGCTCATCGCTATGGTGACATAGCATCGGCAGGCACTAACCGTGATGCTCTCTCTATTGCATAGTAGCTCATTGCTACTGCACAGTAGGGTCGGAAACAACACATGCACCTCCTGGACTGTGGAGTACCAGGAGGTACTGCACAGTCAGTTAGCACTTGCTTTAGCACTACTGTGCAGTGGGGTGCACGTGTAGATGCACTCACTGTGGTCTGGAGCTGCTGCTGGCTTGGTATGCGGCAGGTCAGAGGTCAAAGATCTAACTCAAAAATAAAAGTTTCCTTTTAGAAGAAGAGTTGCATAGAAATCAGAGGATTATATAATTAGTGGATTCAAATGTTTTATTTCTGTAGATTATGTAGACACAGTAAATAAATCCAATTTCATTACTATTTAGAAATCTATGTAAAGTTCCTGTTACTGTGCACAGAAAATAGCTAGGAAACATTTTATTCTGTGGTAAGAAAAGGGCATATAATAAGTATTCCTTGTTAACTGGGGGATCGTTTTGCAGGGTTTCCCTAGAAGCAAAAGACACAAACGTGGTTTCTGTCTGGTGCATGTAGCTCTAATATGCCTTTTTGTATGGTCACTTGTTTTGATTGAGGAGGGATAGCTAGAGCTGAGAGGGCATAATGAATATTATTATAGACATGGTTTTAAACAAGCACAAAAGAACCAAAAATAAAGTCCTTATATATGCCCTTAGTACGTGAGATCTGCCTATTACTTCTACCACAGTTGAGTGAGCATACATGAAAGCCATTTATGATGTGTACTGCTGTGTGTCTGCTCTGATTGTCGACTTTGATGATGGGTTAATTGGATGGTGTCAAGGAAGGCAATCCTGGTCACATAAAAAGCCTGATGAGATGAGGGTTGTAGTCAGTGCTTCATTACTAGGAATCTTTTCCTTTAAAAACAAAATCAGAAAGGCTTCATTTTAAGTGTATTTTAAGTAATTCTTCAGCAATTCAATGGCAAACAAGGAGAAACAATTTAATGCATGACAATTTGAGGTAAGGAGCCCTTATGCTAATATAGCTTCCCTTAATCCCATGATAGGATTTCAGTCCTGATGCTTTCATAATTGTATTTATCAGAACAGCAGGTCAGCCAATTGGTCACATATCTGCACAACTTCACTGCTCATCTACAGTTAACCTTTTATCACTCCTACCATATAAATCACACTCTATACTCATGATACAACATCTGTGAAGAAAAAACACTCGCACACTGCAGGTGTCTCAGCTGATGCTACTGTTACTACTAGATCTGATGTGTTATTTCAAATCCTTTACAAAGATTTGTGTGTAAGCATAAGGCTGCTAACAATATAATACCAGAACGCAGAGCAGTGTGGCAGCTTATAAACAAAATTTGAGAGGCATAAACTACTTCTTCAGATGAATTTGCAAATGGTAGGGTTACTAAATATAAAAGAATAAAATAAAAAGGATAGGGAAAGGGGGAGGAGAGAGAGTGGCAGGGGATGAGATGAAGATAGCAAAGACAATAAACAAAGCATTTGACTTACTGAGGAACATAGGGGTTATAAAAGCTAGTCCAGGTAATAAGATAGGAATCCAGAGTCTCTGTTGACACCATATTTAATACAAATCAGTCTGTGGATGATTTCTTCTTCTGCAGTTTTGCATTCAAGTTAGTTTTTAAAGTTATGTTATTTAAAAGAACAGCTACTCTGATGTCAGTGACGAAATGTCCAGGGTGGTTAAAGTTTGCTGCCACAGGCTCTTGTGTCTTTCTGAAACTGATATCAAATCAGTGTCTATTCATTCTTTCATGCAGCAATTGCCCTGTTTGTCCAAAGTAGGCAGCAGCCTTATAAGCAGGTAATGGCACAGATGACATTGGTAGGGGAGCAGGTGAACAACCCCCAGATGTTATAATCTGTGTTGTTTACTTTGGTGATTATGTAGCCTGTGTTGTTGAGGGGGTACAGCTGGGATCTGGGTTTGGTGCAAGGCCTTATGCCTTGGTGGTATGGGGGAGTGGGTTAAGTATTCTGTGCTGGAGGGTCATTGTTTGAGGTTGGGGGAGCTCCTGTAAGCCAGGACAGGCTTGTCCCTTCACACTGTCTTGAGATGACTGTAGACAGACAAGGTTCTTTGGGTAAATGTGGCATCTTTTATTAGACCAACTAAATATTTACTTATTAATTAATTTATAAATTAATTTACTCATTAAACTAATTTATTTATAAATATTATTATTCATTTATTAGACCAGCTAAATAGTTGGAAGAATTGTTCTTTGCAAGCTTTTGGGCACAAACACCCTTCTTCAGGTATAGGGAAAGTCTAGTTGTGTTTTGTGTTCTTCTGGATGGAATGGAAGCCACTATGCAAAATGCAGGTCTGTGAAAATGCAAGTGTGTGACAGTGAGGATCAGAGGCTATGGGAGAAAATATGTATGAGACAGGTAGTGGGGCGGGGGCAGGGAAATGTAGACCTGGTGTTAGAATATAGCTGGTAAAATGTAGAGAGGTTATCAGATGGCAGGTAGGTTATAATGTGTCATAAATCCAACGTCTACATTTAGTCCACAGTTTTTTGTATCCAGTAGATTTATGAAGTGAAGTTCGTAAACTCGTCTGTGAAAGGTGCTTTGTAAATTCCCTTTGAGGATTAGAACTGAGAAATTGGAGAGAAAGTGGTTGTCTTGTGAGAAGTGTGCACCCATAGGTAATTGGGCATTTTTGTCTTTGATAGATTTTTGGTGTGCGTTCATTCTGGTTCCCAGTTGTTGTTTGGTTTCTCCTACAGATTTTCTATCAGGGCATTTGGTGCATTGGATAGAAAACCAAAATGTTTTGAAATACCATTATTGCACATGACAGAAATTGTAGTTAATATGCTTATACCCATTTTCTTCCATGGTTTGGGTTCTCCATCTCTCCTGATGTATTATAGCCACACCACTGTGGCTCATCATGGCATGTGTCATTCAGGTTGGGAAGCACAGTTTGCCAAAGAGATGGGGAAGCAAGAGGTAAGCAAATTATAGGACACAACAGTTGCATAGCTGAATGAAAATATGAGGTTTGAGACAATAAATTTTCAGTATTTAGTTTTTTGATGAAAAAGACAGTCTTGTCTGCAGAAAGCAGATTTATTTTTTTTGTGAAAAATGTTACTGAGTTGAAAACTCAACATTTTCATTGAAAGATAGTCCAGTAACATTTTACTGTAACATATTACTGTACTGTAAATAGTCTAGTAACAACTGGTTTTAAATGGGGATGTGAAGAATCTAATATCTACATAGATACAAATTAAAATTTCTTTGGAATTTTTCATAAAGTGTATTATTATTACTTTTCATTATTTCTAATGTACGGGGACTTGCAGTCAGATATCAAGAGGAAACTGTATTAGATCAGCACACATCAATAGAACAAAGACAGTTTTTGATTCTGAGAGCTTTATATTCCATTAAAAAAACAAAACAAAAACACAACCTTTTAAACTATATTAGAAACTTTACTCAAAATGGCAGCATAGACAAAAGAGGAGATGTCTTGGGCCAGGGTTTCAACTCCATACTTTAAGAAGAGTGCTTGCATGTCAATACTGGAAGAAAGGGTCAGTTTTTCAAAACAGGTCAGCACTACATAGGATGAGACACTTATTTTGGTATTTAAAGAAATGCTGTGCTCTTTTGAAAATATGATTCTAAATGGTCTTTGAGGCACTCAGCATAATTTAGAGCCTTATTTCACAGGAAGCTTTCAAACTGAATGGTGCTTAGACCATCTTATGCTTTCCAGTAAATAGGAAGTGTAGTCTATATTCAATCTCATCTTCCCCGGGCTAGGTCAATGCCAGTTAAGTTTCTTATCTGCTCTTCTATTTGTATACCTTACTGGATTCTGATTTAAGATAACATATGACTTTTTTTATTTATGTTGCATTCCAGACACCATGCAATTTTTATGTCCCAACTAGTTTTTAAGGACTTGTTACTGATTCTGGCCCTTGGAAGCCACAGCTTAGGTAACAACTAACAGGTAGCACAAGTCAAATAAAAATGAACATTAGAGATGGGGAAAACCATATAGCCTTGTATCCCATGCACCATTATTTTATTATTATTGGCGAGTGCTATATTGAGGAATTAGATTTAATTTTAGGTTGCAGGTCTTCAAATTCAAATAGGTCTTTTTAAAGAAGAAAAATTTTCAGTTGAAATGGGGGAGAAAATACCATGAAAATAGATTTATATTGGTATTTTCTTATCATGAATGTCACAGGCAGGGTCCTACAGGAGGGCCGTGATCTCCTTAACGCCCCCTTCCTCCATGCCAAGTCGGCCCAAGGGCACTCTCTGATTCTTTCCTGCCACGTCTTTGCTGTTTAGATAAGTTTGGGAGGCTGCCTTACGTCTTCTTGGACACAGTTCATTGTGACTTCTGTCCCCGTGGACTCCCGGGCCCCTTGTGGGTCTTGTCCTGCAAATGGGTGCTTTGGGGCATCCTAGCCTTATGGGCTATGCGTGGCTCCAACCACCCCTTATACCACGCCCCAAGCCTTGCAGCTGCAATAGACATTGGTCTGTCAAATATACACTCACCCTCTCTGGGGCCTCTCCGTAGCACTGCCTTCTCTCAGGGATCCTCTGCAGCGCCACCCTCTCTCTGGGGCCTTCGCAATAACGCCGCCCTTCTCTCTAGGGCCTTCTCCACAATGCTGCCTCTTTTGATAATATGGCCCCCTTCTCTGGGGCCTTCTCTGTACTGCTGCCCTCTCTCAGGGCCTTCTTAAGTGCTGCCCCCTTCTCTGGGGCCTTCTCAGGAATGCCACCCCTTTCCTGGGGCTCTCTGTGCCCACACTGGGCCTTCTCGGTAAAGCCGCCCTGTCTCAGGGCCTTCTCAGTAAAGCCGCCCTGTCTCAGGGCCTTCTCAGTAAAGCCGCCCTGTCTCTCGGGGCTCACCGCACTACTACCCCCTTTCTCCAGGGCTCGCCACGCCCGCACTGGGGCTTCTCAATAGCGCCCCCTCTCTGGGGCTCGCTATGCCTACACTGGGGCTTCTCAATAGCGCCCCCTCTCTGGGGCTGGGGTCTATGCACCCCATACGCTGCGCGCTCACTGGCACTGGGGTCCCCACGCTGCTGTGGGTTCCCTATGAGGCCTCCTCCATCCCCTGATAGCCTCACCCAAACCACCGGTGTAACAACAACAAAGCAAAATACAAGCCCCTAGGCTGTAACATAACTTAAAGCCACCTGGCTAAAACCACGTTGCTCAGACATCTTAGAGCTGCCATCCTTTACTTAGCTTAAGCTGTAACTGCAGTCAGACTTCTTCTCACATCCTGGCTTAGGCACTCCTGCCTCTCTGGCTGCTGGCAGGAGACTGCTAGCCTGGCCTCAGCTCCTGGGCTTTATAAGGGCCAGGCCCTGCCCCTTCCGGTCAGCTGACCTTCTCTGGTTGCCCTGGCAACCCACAGCTGGGCTTCTTATTCACTCACTGCTAGGGTCCCTTCCCTAGCAGTTTCTCCTCCTTAGGAGCAGAGCACCTCAGTGCTCTGCAACAATGAATCTCCTCAACTTCCAAACATAATATCACCAATCGGGATGCCATGCCCTGCTACCTCAAGGACTTAAGGTCTAAGGGAAAAAATGTTATTTTACTTTCTTGGAAACAAATGGACAGAAGGCCAATGGATTGCGATGCTTCAGGCTAGGTATCAGTTAGACAAATTCTGGTGTTTCCATAGAAGTTTCTGAGAAGTACTTATGTCTGCATCTGTATAAGTGGTGCCTGCAGGAAGAAATGCTCTGATTTAAGCATAGGTATTTCCTTACTACATCAAAGCATTTTTCTACCTAGTCCACTCAGCTGTGGTTAGAACTAGATGCATCACAGCAAGAATTCTGGAGCAGGCAGATGTGGAATAAACTGACCCCACATAGTCCTCATCCTGTTCTCAAAGAATAAGACATTGGCTTAAACCAGGACACAATGTTTGATAATAATTTTAGTTTTTATTAATTATGACAATATCTAGATATTCATGACAGCCATATAAATGTCCAATTCCTTTTTGAAACCTATTAAATTCTTGCCTTCACCAACTTTCTGGGACAACAACTTCTACAATCTCATCACATGCTAGGTGAAAAAATATTTACTTTTGTTTTCAATTTCCCATCTTTTAATTAAATTGAATATCAACTTGTTTTAGTGCTAGCACAAGGAGAATGGAATATATCTGTCTACCTTATATACACTATTTACATGTTTACTGTATTCCCCTCTTTTCATCTTCTTTTTAAACTAAACAATCTCAGATATTATGATTTTGTATCATATGAGTGTTTTTCCCAGACCTTTTATTTTTGTTTTATTTTTTTCTTTTCTCATCCAGTTTGGCAATATGCTTTGTGAGATTGTGACAGAGATGTGTATTCCAGGAGAGTCTGGTTCCACTAGCTTCTATAAAGGCACTGGAGTGTTTTTTTAGTATTACTACCTATCTAAATCTTTACACATCTCAACATCTTGTTTGTTTGACTTCAGTTGATCGATGAGCAGAGTTTTTACTGAATTGTCTACAGCAAGACTGTCCAATTTCCCTGTAGCTGCCTACTTTCCTGCAACAGGGGCCTGCATATGGTATCTGTGTACAATCACTGGATCACACACCATGACAGTCTTACACGATGTGGGATGCACTCTGGGATCTTTCCTTCTTACTCATAGGCATGTCCAGATGAGCCTGCATGTGCCTCTTGCTGTGTTTCAAAGAAGTTTGAGATGCAGCAAGAGTCACACTAGGAACAAAAACAATTCCCTGTCCTGCATATTTGCAGCATGGACTCAATATTTGATACCTGGATATCCAGGTATAAAAAAAAAAACCCAGAAAAAAAATGGGGCAACTGGAGGCTCAGGTCCTCCAAAGAGACACTCTGGTAGCCAGCCAGAGCATCTCTATGTCTAGATCTGGGTTCCATTCCAGGTAAGTAGGAGCTGGGGAGATTGGGGAGGGGTTGGGGGTTGGGAGCTGGGGAGGTTGGGGCGAGGTTGGGGGTGTGGGAGATGTCGGGGGGGCAACTTGGGAGGAGTGGGTCCCCCACATGCCCTCATGCATGGCTGACAGCCCACCTGCATGGCCCACAGCTCACCCACAGCAGCAGTAGCCATCAGGGTGCTTGGGGTCTCTTGGCACAGCCCCACATGCCGCATGGGGTAGCATGGCTCAGCCCCAGCCACCTGGCACCCAGTGCTACCTGTGCCATAATGTGCGGGCCTGGCCCAGCTTGGCACAGTGCCATACACCTTCAGGCAGCTCCAAGCCACCCAGGCTGTCATTCAGGGTCCCACACCACTAACTGGGACTGCCTGTCATGCTGGGCCAGGTCCTATGGGAACTGGCCCAGCCCAATGGTGCACGAAGCCTGTGTATACAGGACTTGGCCCAGTGACAGGTGAGTAGTGCAGGGCCCTGGGTGACAGCCTGAGTGACCTGGAATTACCTGAAGGCACATGGTGCTATGCTGAGCAAGGCCAGGCCTGCGCAATATGGCACAGGCAGTGTTGGGTACCTGGCATCTGGGGCTGAGCCACACTGCCCTGTGCCATGCAGGGGGGCTGTGACAGGAGGTCCTGAGCACCCTTATGGCAGCTGCTGCTGCAGGTGAGCTATGGACCATTCTGGGGAGGCGGGGGGCAGTGGGCCATGAGGGGCCATGCAGGGGGGCATGTGGGTCCTGTGCAGGGCACATGTGGGCCCTGTGGGGGGCATTATGGACCTGGGGGGGCAGTCTATGTGCTGTGTGTGGGGGGCTGTGCCCTGTGGGGTGGCAGGGGACCCACCCTTTTTAAGCACACCCCCCCCCCCACAGTTCCACCACACCCTTGGTCACCTCCACAATCCCTGCAGACCTACCCACACACCCCATACTGCCCCACATCCCTCCACAGCCACCCACACACCCACATCCCTCCACACCCTTTCCCACTCACCTCCTGCAAACCCCACATCCCCCCATCCCACACCCATCACACACCCAGATGCCAGACAGGATGAGACCTGCTGGCAGGAGCTGTGGCTGTAGGGCAGCTCTCCCCACATCCTAGTTAGTGAAGGAGTTTGGGGTAGTTTCAAGAGTGAATTTGGGATTTTTTAAAATCAGAAATTTTGTAGTTTTAAAATAGAGAACACCAGAATTTCTGCTAGTGAGGCAAGTGGTAGAACTCAGTCAGAGGAGCCTGCTCAGGACTGTCACCTGGGAACCAGCTGGAGGTGGCTGACCTCCTGGCCACTTGGGGCCAGGAGGACATGCTTTGAGAGTTCAAAGCAGGCAACCACACTGAGAACATCTTTTGGGTGATACCTGCCCAGATGGTGGGGCGGCAGCACACCTGGTAGTAGTGTTGCACAAAGGCCAACTGTGCAGCCACAGCCCATTGGCAGCTGGCCTAGAGGTACAGATGCCACTGCTGTGGCCATGAAGTCCTCATACGGATCTGGCAGGTGCACAGCCTTGGCGCCACATGCTGTCACAAGTGGCAACAGGTCATAGCCAGGCAGCAGCCCCCACTGCCAGACTGCTGCAGTGGGTAGAGAGTGCAGGGAACTTTCAGGGCTGCTTCAGCAGTCCAGCTAGCACAAGGGGTAGTGTCCCCAGATACCAATTGGCTGAGCCTCAGAAGCTCCTGTCTATTTGTCCATTCTTTTGTCATGAGCTCTAAGGCCCACCTGGCTAACTAGTAGCCCCTACTGTATGGGGGCTAATGGATGAATGGAACAACTAAATTCTTCGGACAAAAAAAGCAAAAACAGGACAGGAGTGACATGAAGGTAAAAGGGTCAAAATGTTAAAATGAGTGCTCCCAAGGGGGACACTGAGAAGAGCCACCTGGGCCACGTCCACTGGTCCTCAAAGGCATCCAAAGAGCCAGTGGACACTGCCCAGTGGTGCTGTGCTTGGAGGTGTGTCAACCAGTGAGAGGAAAGTGGCCCCACAGTCCCCAGGCACCTTCCTGGTCAGAGCCTCCTTCCTGGTCATGTACAGGGCCCAGTTGGCCAGGGGCAAGAGGAGGTTGACCAGGAGGTCCCAAGGTTTGGTGGGGCCATAGCTGAGTTGTCCAAAAATAAAAAGCTACAAGGTAAAGTTCATCCAGAACCTAGGAACGAGGTTCTGAAGTTGGAGGTGAAAGGGCTGCCACCTGGCTCACTCAAGCATCATGTGCGTCAGGGTCTCCCTCTGCCCAGAGAAGGGACAGGAGACTGGGGTATCAGTAAAGCTGACCACATACATACCCATGGTGATGGCTCCACGGAGGAGCCACCAGCTGAGGTCCCCAGTGACTTGTGGGATGACGGTGAAGTACAGGCTCAGCCACTGGGGTGCCCCAGCTATGCCCTCACCAAGCAGGTCCTGCCACTTGATTTCTGGGCAGGACGCGAGGGTGGCATGGTGGATCATGCAGTGCATGAACATGTAGAGGTGGCAGTGATGTATGGTGGAATAGTGGACCAGTTTGATGTCCTCCAGCCAGCTTAGATGGTGGACCGGGGAGCGCCACAAGGCTAGGTTAGGTGTCGGCCCTATGACAAACTCCAGCAGGCTGGAGGACATGCAGGGACAACAGTTGGGAAGGACCTGGTTGACAAAGGCAAGGGCATCATGAGGCAAGGCAGATTTTACCTCTGGGACTAGGCGGCAGTTCACGTGTCATCAGTAAACCCATGCATCGGGCCAGCGCAGTGGGGTCCACCCATGCCTGCCTATTGTAGTCCAGAATAGGGGCTCAAAAAGCAGGTCAGCTCCCTGGGCAAGCACTTCAGGGGACCTGGAGGTGGAGACAAGACTCCAGGCTTGGAGGAGGTCCTGGTAAAACTCTGGCAGCCCTCACAGATCCAGCCAGGAGAAGCCTTACAGGCCAAAGAGCTGCCAGTTGTACCAGAGCCCCCAGAAGTGGCAGAGGAAGGCACACCCCAGGTAACACCATGCTGTGCAGCTACCAACACTGTATAGCAGTTGCTGCAGGGCATGAAGGTGAAATGTTAGCACCTGGTTATGCAGGCCAACCAGGTCCTGGCCACCCTCCTACAAGGGAAGTGTCAGGACCTCCACAGTGACCCAATGTCATCCTGGCCAGACAAACTCCAGCGCCTGTCTCTGGAGCCAAGCTAGGGCCTCGGGGGGAGGGGGGCCAGGATTGGCAGTGTGCGGAAACAGTGCCAGAGCATGGACAGGACCAGTTGGTTCAACACCAGTACCCTCCCACACAAGGAGAGACACTACAGCAGTCCTGCCCAGAGCCACTCCACTACCCTTGTCTCCAGCTGGTGCTAGTTCTCTGGTGGGGAGGTTTCCCTGGGGGACAGGTAGATCCCCAGGTAAAGCAGGAAGCCCGCACTTCAGTGGATCCCTTGAAGCTCCTGTCTATTTGTATCTTCCATTGCACATAGACCTTAAGGCCCATCCAGTTAACTAATAGTTCCCACTGTGTGGGACCAAAGAGTGAAAGATACAACTATTTTTTTTTTCTGGGACAACTAAGGAAAAAAAAACAGGATAGGAGTGATGCGGGGGTCAAAATGTGAAAATATGGGCTCTGGAGGTGGACGCTGTGCAGAGCCCTCCAGGCTGCACTCTCCTGTGCTCCAAGGCATCCAATAAGATTGTGGATGCCACCCAGTGATGCTCTGTACAGAAACATGCATGGATGAGTGACAGGAAAGCATCTCCACAGTCCCCAGGCACCTTCCCAGCCAGATCCTCCCTCCTGGTCATGTACAGGGTCTACTTGGCCAGGGCCAGGATGAGGTTGACCAGGAGGTCCTGGGACTTGGTGGGGCTGTGGATGGAGTGCCCAAAAATAAAAATTTGGGGGGTGAAGTTCATCCAGAACCTCAGGAGGAGGTTCTGGAGGTGGAAGTGGAGAGGCTGCAACCTGGCACACTCAAGCATCATGTGCAAGGGTCTCCCTCTGCCTGCAAAAGGGGCAGGAGACAGGGGTGTTTGTAAAGCTGACCACATACATGCCCATGGTGATGGCTGTATGGACGAGACACCAGATGAGATGCGCAGTGGCTCATGGGATGAGGGTGGAGTATAGGCTCAGCCACTGGGGTGCCCCAGCTATGCCCTTGCAGAGCAGGTCCTGTCACTTGGTGTCTGGGTGGGACATGAGGGTAGCATGATGGATCGTATAGAGGCGGCAGTGATGTATGGTGGAGTAGCAGACCAGTTTGATGTCCTCCAGCTGGCTTAGGTGGTTGAGCAGGAAGCACCATGAGGCACCAGCCCCACAACAAGCTCTGGTGGGGGAGGACATGGTGGGGGGGGGGACTGTCACCATGCAGGACCTGATCAACAAGGGCAAGGGTGTCAGGAGATAGGGGAGATTTCTCCTCCTTGACCAGAATGCAGGTTGCACATGTCATGGGTAGACCCATGTGCTGGGCCAGTGTAGTGGGATCCACTCACTCTTGCCTAATGTAGTCCAGGAGGTCTCTGATATGGGTGACACCAGCCAGGATCAACCTCTGTTGCAACTGGGGTGCCTCTGCTGTTGGCACCTCCAGCTGGGGGTTCCAGAGGAGGGGCTCGATGAGCAGGTCAGCACCCTAGGCGAGTGTTGCAGGAGACCTGGAAGTGGAGACCAGCCTCTGTGTGTGTGTGTGTATTAAGTGCTTAATCAATAAACATGGCATCTTGCTTTATCCTCCCTTATAAGGTCTTGCTCGTGATTTGAGCAATTGGCAATTTGTGTAACACAGGGATAGGAGGGCAAAAGACAGGCCCTCCCAGTGCACTAACTCCAGAAGATCCCAAACCAGGTACAGGTTGTCAAAGATGGAACATCCAGGCATCTTGCACATCATGTCTGTCATCACGGACCACAGGCCAGGACCAGGCACCTTCGCTGCCACCTTGTAGTCTGTGCAGAGGAGGGACATGGGACACCAGTTCCTCAGGTCATGGGGATCCCCCTTCTTTGACAGGAGGTCAGCATGGCCCTCCGGCATGACAGGGGGAGTTCCCCACTTCCCTCAGATTTGGCTCAGATGGCGGCAAAGTCTGGGCTGAGGGCATCCCAGAAGGCCCGGTAGAGCTCTGCAGTCAGCCCCTTGAGGCCCAGCACTTTGTTGCCAGGCAGCAGGAGGGGGGTGGCCAAAAACTCAGCCAGAGTGAGAAGAGCTTCCAGCCAGTCCCGGTCACCCAAGAAAACCTGTGGGAGTCCCTCCCACAGGGTCTGACAGGTTTCAGCATCAGTCAGATCCAGGGAGAAGAGCTCTTTGTAGAAGGCCCATGTGCAACAGCACATCTCATCTAGATCCATGAGGGGGGTGCCGGCACCCACCAGAAGGCAGGTGATGTACTTCTTGGCCCTCTGACTCATCTCCAGGGCATTAAAGAAGCAGGAGCCATGGTCCATTTCCTGAAGGAGCTGGACATGTGAGTGGACAAATGCACCATGGGCGTGGTGGCTGTCCAGAGCATGAAGCTCTTCCCGCCTCTCCCAACACTCTCTGCAGAGGGAAGGGTTGGTTGGGTTGCTGGCCAGGTGCCTATCCAGCTCAAGCACTTCCCACTCAAGCTGCTCCTGGACTGCCTCCCTCTGCTGGGTGTGCCCCCGAGTGCAGCTGCAGCAAAAAAGTCAGATGTGCACTTTCCCCATGTCCCACCATTTCTGACCCAAGAGGAAAGCTGCTTGTTGTTCTTGCCAGGCCAGCCAAAACTCACAGAAGGCCTCCCTGAACTCCACATCCTCCAGCAGACTGGCACTGAACTGCCAGTAGGCTGACCCCGGATGCTCAGGCCCTATCACAGCCTGGGCCCAGAAAAGGTGGTGATTGCTGAAAGGGGTCGTCTGGATGCCAGAGGAGTGGGCCTGGGCAAATTGTAGCAGAAATTGGTCCAACTGGCAGTGGCATGCTTGCTCCTCCCCCACCCCCACATAGGTCTAATGGCTAGGGGTTATTAAGGCACCCCAACCTGCCTTTCACGGGGGAGGTTAGGGCTCCTGTTATTTGAGTGGGGCTGCCATGCCACCTGCAGTCCCACCAGGCCATCCTTCCCCCTGGCAGCATTGATGATGCATAGGGGGTGCCTGTGTACCCCTGAAATTGGCCATGCACCCCCTTGGACTGGCTACTGCCAATGCTGCCAGCAGCACCTGAAGGTGTTGCTGATTGCTACTCGGCACTCACCAACCCCCACCCCTCCCCCCTGCTGCCAACACTGCCACAGCCACCTGCGGGCGGTTCCTGCTTGGCTTGCCCTCACCGCCGACACCTGCATGGCTGACTGTGGATGATCCCTGCTTGCCATCACCACCCCCCGGCCATCACCACTGCCTCCAGTGCCTGTGGGTAGTCACTGTGCCCCCCCAGTCTCAGGAAGCACAAGGTGTTCATGCCCAGCAGGTTGTAGTTTTAGGTCAGGCCTAGAACCAGGAGCCTCTGAGCCATCCCTCTACCTCCTGCCCTTACCTCCAAGGTGTTCCATGCCATGAGGAAGCCAGATGGTGCTGCTCCCTCAACTGCAAGCAGCTAACTGCTGTCTCTGCCTGGCTGCCCTTTGTTTGAAAATGGCTGCCTTAATCAGGCACCCTTTGACTGCCTGCTCCAGCCCATAAAGTGGCAAGCACCCAAAGGTGCACTGCCACACTATGAAACCAAAATGTTTCATATAAATACAAAGCTTGAACCTGACAACTTTGATAGAAACCAGGAAGCCTGGACAGACTCCACAGGATACCTACTTTCCTCAGCACCTGGCCTGATCAGCTCTCCAGTTTTCTTGAATTCACCCCTGGCGGATTCCTCAGGTTGTTTGATTCCTCAGATACTCAACTCTCTTTGCTGTTTGGAGAGCTGAACCAATAGCTTGGTAGGCTGCCTAATTGGTTAGTGGGGAGATGGATGGGGTGGCCAGCTTCTACGCTCCTTGTTTGGCCATCAGTCTAAACATTTTGTGATGGGTGAGCTGTGCAGAAATCCATTTAAGGAGCTGAAATGATGGCCAGCAGCCAGGACACTGCCTGGAATTTTTTAATGTTGCATTTTGCAGAAATGTTCCAACTTTGTATTGTATTGTATTGTATTATTGTATTGTATTATTACATTACATTACATTTCTTTCAGTACAGAAGCTGTTGTTCCTGAGAAGCTACACCTCAATAACTTTGTATCATCTGAAAATGTTGCTACTTCTCAACTTGTCTTCCTTTCCAGTTCATTAAAAATTACATTAAACTAAACAAGTATGGAACTTGGAATCCCCTGATGTCGTGATGCAAATTCACCATTTAATCCTATTCTTTGCTTCCTTTCTCCCATATAGTTTTTTATCCTCGATACTACTTGGTATCTCGTTGTGTGACAAACTGCTTTTTAGTAGCATTTTGTGCTTGATCTTTTGAAAGCCTAAAAAAATTAGGCCAGTTGGTCCTCCTTTCTCCATTACTTTAACATTTAAAGAATTCTTGGACATTCCTAGGAGACCATTTTCATTTGCACGACTAGAAACTATTAGATTGTGATCTTCCAAATGATTTGTTGTTCTATTTTTAATCACCTGTTTAACCAATTTATCAGGATCAAATGTAAGTCTCACAAGTCTGTAACTCTGTCTTTTTAAAATAAGTGCACAACATTTGTTATCTATCTAATTTGGTATCTCTGATTAAAGGTAATGCTCACTAGGTTGAAAAGGCTGCTTTAAGCCTGTATAGGTTGACATTGAGGCTATATCTTGCAGGTGTAACATGTCAAAAATAAAAGCCTGTTCATAGATAAAAATCTATGGGTGAAACTCTTTGGCTTTTTGAGGGATAGGGAAGAATAAAGGGAGGTTCTTTTTTAGAGAGGACACTTTTCAATTATGTTTGTGGGACTTCTGGGAATAATAGATTGGATCCTAAGGGTTTATGCTTAAAAGTTTATCCTAAGGGTGTTGTGGGTACATCTAAAAGTACATAGATCAGATAATCCTTGTGGGATTTTGATGCTTATTTCTCTAAAACTCTTGTATTTTAGAGGTGACCCAGCAATTTATTTCTATATATTTTTCAAATGGGGATGCTGATTTGTACAGGCGCATTTATTTTTTCTGTTGAAATGTTGGGGACTTTTATTGAAATACTTTTTAGTCTCAGAAGCAGGACATGAAATACTAATTTTACTTAACCATTTTTTCTTTGAGTCTTTCCCCTTTGCTTTGATTGCATACCTTCATGTTGAACAGTTCAGCATGATACTTCTATACTATCAGCAAAAGATAATATATAAACAGGAAGCCTATTGAACATATTTAATAGGGGTGCATTTCAAGCAGTTTCATGCTGCATAAGTAATGTGTGAACTAGCCATTTTTAATCAGGTCCTTTGTGACTAATGTGAAAACTATAAACTTTACCTAAACTAAGATGACCATAATTAACACCATTGTTGAATTTTCCACAATTGGTTTTCTTGGATTTTTTATCTAAACCCCCCCCTGACAAGAACACAGTATCTACTATATTTCATATAACCTTGAGAATCAAGCCTAACAGATAAATGTCAAATTGTTGTATGATTAGGTCTTATTATCCCCCATCCACCACACATTTTTAATTGGTTTGATGTTTTGGAGATAAATGCCTAGGGTTACATGTAACGCAAAATATAACACAACATAATGCAATTTCATAAAGGATCTTTTTGTAATTGCTTATTACACATGGCTGTGCATGATAGATAGGAACAATAAAAGAATAAATGAAAAATATTTAAGACAAATACCAGCAAAATGATATTTGTCTGGTTCTGAAATGTTTTTTTCTTGCAATTTTTTCAGCCCCCCTCCAGTAAGGCAGGGTCCCCCAAATCCCGGGCAGGGCCCCCTTATTGCCCTAAGAGCAGCTCCCTCGACGGCAGGCCCACTGCACATGCGCGCAGTTTAAAAGGGCCCACCGACCGGGAAAAAGCCCAGTTAGACGCGGGAGCGGCGAGAGACGCGTGGGTGAAAGCTCGCTGCGCCCCCGCTCCCCCAAAGCCCCCCAGAAACCCTCCAGCAGCCGTGGAGCCCCCCGCTGACCCCCAGCACAGCTGGGGTAAGCGGGGCCCATGGAGAGAGGGGGCTAACCCCTTAGTGTGTGTGTGGGAGGCGGCGGCTGAGTGGACCCGGGCCGGGTCAAGCCCCACCCAGGCCCCTACTTGGCCCAGACCCCCAGGGAGCCACGCGACCAGAGCTGCGCAAACAGGTGCGCTTCTCTGCCGGCGCGGAGTTCGCGCGGGAGGGCGTGCGGGAGGGCGCCGGACCCTGCCTGCGCACCCCCCAGGGTAGACAGTCTCAGCCGTAGCCAGCCTACCAGAGGCATGACACGGATGGGCACGCACTGAACCCCGAGGATTCCCTCCGGCTCCGCAGCCCCCCCCTCTGGCACCTCAGAGACGGCCACCCAGATGGAGCCCCTGGTTCCGGGCTCCATGCAGATGGAGCCCCTGGCTCTTGGCTGCAGGGGCTGCTTGTCCCTTTTCCAGGCTCTGGGGCCTGGGAGCATGGTGGCATCCCCTTGCGGGGTCTGCTCCATTTTGGGGTCTCTGGTGCACCAGCTGGAGGAGCTCCAGGCCACAGTCCAGAGACTGTGTGCCATCAGGGACTGCGAGCAGGAGATAGACTCCTACTGCCAGGCCCTTCTCCCCCAGGAGGCAGAGGGTAGATCACAGTCTCCTTCCACGCCAAAGGAGGACTCTGGGACCTCCTGCTGTGTCCAGCCAGGGGCATGGACCAAGGTGGTCAAGGGCCCTAAGGCCCGCCGCACCAAGGCCTCTCCCCCACCAGAACTGAGCAACAGGTACACACCTCTTGCTGCCCCAGCAGAGCCTGCTGAGTTGCCGGCCCCCACAAGCAACATGGGCCTAACTGCAGCTCCCGCCCCTGCTCTCCCCAAGACAAAACGTAAGGTGTTTGTTGTGGGAGATTCCCTCCTGAGGGGGACGGAGGGGCCAATCTGCCACCCCGACCCCTTAGCCCGGCAAGTCTGCTGCTTCCCAGGGGCCCGCATCCGGGACATTGCGGAGAGGATCCCCAAGCTCCTTAAACCCACAGACCACTATCCCATGCTCCTTATTCATGTGGGCACCAATGACACGGCTCGGAGCACTCCCAGCCAGGTCATGAGGCGCTACAGGGATTTGGGAGCGGGGCTTAAGGGTCTGGGGGCACAGGTGGTGTTCTTGTCGATCCTCCCAGTCTCAGGCTATGGGCTGAGAAGGGACAGGAGGATCTATGTGGTCAACCAAAGACTGCGGCGCTGGTGTCGTCAGGAAGGCTTTGGCTTTCATGACCACAGCCCACTCTTTGGCGAGAGAGGCAGCGAGCTGCTGGGAAGAGATGGTCTCCACCTCTCTCCCCTAGGGAGGAAGCTCTTCTCAGCCAGACTGGCTGACCTGCTCCACTGGGCTTTAAACTAAGCCCGTTGGGGGACAGGGGGACTACCACCACTGCTGGCCCGCTGAGCAATTCTTGCAAAGCCAGCAGATAATGGCACTCAAGGGAGCCCACCCCAGCCCCAGCCCTGATAAAATCTGTGGGCAAGAAAGGAGCCCCCCACGGGGCACTTGCCTGCCTGTACACTAATGCCAGGAGCTTGGGGAATAAGCAGGAGGAGCTCATCCTCCTGCTTAGTGCAAACAGTTACGATGTCATAGGGATAATGGAGACCTGGTGGGACTCCACCCATGACTGGACCACAGGGATAGATGGCTATACCCTGTACAGGAGGGATCGTGTAGAGAAAAGGGGCTGGGGTGTAGCTCTCTATGTTAAGGAAAGCTACGCGTCCCTGCAAGCCGATATTGGCGACCAGGGTGGACGGCTGGAGACCCTCTGGGTTAAAATCCATGGGGAACACAGCACAGGGGACACAATGGTGGGAGTCTATTACAGACCTCGCACCCAAAGTCCTGAGCTTGACCAGGAGTTTGCCCGGGAATTGGCTGAGGCAGCTTGCTCCAGGACCATGGTTGTCTTTGGTGACTTCAATTACCCAGACATCTCGTGGGAGGATCGCTCAGCAAAATCTGAGCGGTCGCAGAGCTTCCTCTCGTGCGTGGATGACCTCTACCTGACTCAAGAAGTCTATGGGCCAACGAGAGGCAAAGCGCTGCTCGACCTGGTACTGGCTACTGGGGATGACCTAGTCGGCGACCTAGTGATCGATGGGAAGCTGGGTGACAGCGACCACGAGCTGATCACCTTCACCATCCGTCGAAAAGCTGGCAAGTCAGTCAGCAACACGGAAGTCCTTGACTTCAGGAAAGCCGACTTTGACAAGCTCAGGAGGCTTGTCAGTGAGGCCCTAAGGGACTGTGACCACAGGGAGAGGGGAGTTCAAGAAGAGTGGTTGCTCCTCAAGGGAGTGATCCTCCATGCACAAACTAAGTCTATTCCATCTCGGAGGAAAGGCAGCAAGAGGGCACAGCAGCCCTCCTGGCTCTCCAGGGACCTAGCAGACCTCCTGAGGCTAAAAAGAAAGGCCTACAAAGGATGGAGGATGGGAGTCACCTCCAAGGAGGATTATTCTGCACTGGTCCGGTCCTGTAGGGAGCAGACCAGGAAAGCCAAGGCTGCAACTGAACTCCAGCTAGCTTTGAGCATCAAGGACAATAAAAAGTCCTTTTTCAGATATGTGGGGAGCCGGAGGAAAAGCAGGGGCAATGTTGGACCCCTGCTGAACCAGATGGGGCAACTGACAACTGACACCCAGGAAAAAGCCAACCTATTAAATAGGTACTTTGCGTCGGTCTTTCATCAGCCCCATGGGACGCCCATGCCCGCTACAGGGCCGGGAAGTCCGGGTGAGGGTGATCCCCTGCTCTCCATTAATGCTGACTTCGTGAAGGAACATCTTGAGAAGCTGGATACCTTCAAGTCAGCCGGCCCTGACAATCTTCACCCCAGGGTACTCAAGGAGCTGGCGAGCATCATTGCACAGCCTCTAGCGCGGATCTTTGAAAACTCTTGGCGCTCTGCTGTAGTGCCCGAAGACTGGAAGAAGGCCAATGTGGTGCCTGTCTTCAAGAAAGGGAGGAAAGTGGATCTGGCTAACTATAGGCCCATCAGCCTGACTTCTATCCTGGGGAAGATCTTAGAAAAGTTTACTAAGGAGGCAATCCTTACTGGACTGGCCGACGCCAATGTCTTAAGGGATAGCCAGCATGGGTTTGTTGCGGGTAGGTCTTGCTTGACCAATCTCATTTCCTTCTATGACCAGGTGACCTATCACCTGGACAAGGGAGATGAGATTGATGTCATATATCTTGACTTCAAAAAAGCCTTCGATCTGGTGTCCCATGATCGTCTCTTGGAGAAACTGGCCAATTGTCACCTTGGGTCCTCCACGATCCACTGGCTGGAAAATTGGCTCCGGGGTCGGACCCAGAGGGTAGTAATTGATGGAAGTCACTCATCGTGGTGTCCTGTGACCAGTGGGGTCCCCCAGGGCTCTGTCCTTGGACCCATACTGTTCAACATCTTCATTAATGATGTGGACACTGGAGTCAGAAGCGGACTGGCCAAGTTCGCCGATGACACCAAACTTTGGGGGAAAGCATCCACACCAGAAGACAGGCGGGTGATCCAGGCTAACCTGGACAGGCTCAGCAAGTGGGCGGATAAGAATCTGATGGTGTTCAATGCCGATAAATGCAAGGTTCTCCACCTTGGGAAAAAAAACCCGCAGCATCCTTATAGGCTCGGCAGTGCTATGTTGGTTAGCACTATGGAAGAAAGAGACTTGGGGGTCATCATTGACCACAAGATGAACATGAGCCTGCAATGCGATGCTGCGGCTAGTAAAGCGACCAAAACGCTGGCTTGCATCCATAGATGCTTCTCAAGCAAATCCTGGGATGTCATTCTCCCCTGTACTCGGCCTTAGTGAGGCCGCAGCTGTAGTACTGCGTTCAGTTTTGGGCTTCACAATTCAAAAAGGATGTGGAGAAGGTTGAGAGAGTCCAGAGAAGAACCACGTGCATGATCAGAGGTCAGGGAAGCAGACCCTACGATGACAGGCTGAGAGCCCTGGGGCTCTTTAGCCTGGAAAAGTGCAGGCTCAGGGGTGATTTGATGGCCACCTACAAGTTTATCAGGGGTGACCACCAGTATCTGGGGGAATGTTTGTTCACCAGAGCGCCCCAAGGGATGACGAGGTCGAATGGTCACAAACTACTACAAGATCGTTTCAGGCTGGACATAAGGAAGAATTTCTTTACTGTCCGAGCCCCCAAGGTCTGGAACAGCCTGCCACCGGAGGTTGTTCAAGTGCCTACATTGAACACCTTCAAGATGAAACTGGATGCTTATCTTGCTGGGATCCTATGACCCCAGCTGACTTCCTGCCCTTTGGGCGGGGGGCTGGACTCGATGATCTTCCGAGGTCCCTTCCAGCCCTAATGTCTATGAAATCTATGAAATCTATGAAATATGTACAGATCTGAACACTGAGGAAGCATCACACTCAGATCTCTCTAAGAATACAGTAGAATCTGTGGGGTGTAGCTGATAAAGACCTTACCTTCCAAAATTTAAGATCAATAGTTAGAATTTCAGGAAAGGAAGCAGCAGAATCAAAGCAAGAACTGGTATATATGGAATAAGATGCTCATTAGTGAGCTTGGAGCAAAGCCATTATATGACAAAGCAATATCTTAAAATTGACCATGTGCTTTAATCTCAGCCAGCAAAAAGAGCCCAATAAGTATTACCTGTTCCATTCAATTCATATTCACAAATTTACAAGTGTCTTTGGTTTAAATTCCAAGGGAATTCTGGGTAAAATTATATGAAACTAGGCTGAACTAAATATTTAATTATATACAGTCTAAATCATTAAGAACTTTTTTTCATAGTTGCTTTCTTAAACATGATTATTAAATTTATCAACATTTCCAAAAGTGCTCTTTTAAATAGAACCTTTAATACAGGTGTGTGGACTTATCTGCTCAAAAGAGCTCTCCACTTTGCAAAAAGTACCAGGAAACCTGTTGATAGATTGTGGAACTAGCTTAATAGCATCCCTTTCCCCTCCCAAACTACTCAATGTAAATAAAATATGCCTTGTACCTGGGGTCTCATTATTTGTTTCTCCAATAGCCCACAGGGTTTTCTAGTATGCAGAGTGCAGATAGTTCCCATAAGACCTCTGTGCAGCTCTGTTCTTTCCCATGCAAAAGGCTGACTACCTCCCCACTTCCTGGGTGCATGTACATGAGATGTTTACTATTGTGTTGACTAATTAGCTGTGCATCAAAGCATCATTATCTACACATGCAGTGCTATTAGGATGGAGTAAACTAAATAACTCCTCTGTAGGATAGTACTGCCAGACAAAAGTAGTATCCTATGGCAGAATTATTTACTCTGCCACAATACACATGTAGATACTGATGGGGCAGGCTGGGGTATAAGGGTGCTTCAGTGTGGGGGCTGGCTGCCAGCTAGCCCCCCACATAAGCACCTTTATGCTCCAGCCAGCCTCTCCAGAACACATTGTGCCAAGCTGGAGCAGCCCCAGGCTGGCAGGCTGATCCCTGGGGCTCTCTGCCAGCCAGGGCAGCTCTGCCCCAGCTCAACATATTGCAGTCCTAGGGACCCAGGAGGCCCCAGGAGCAATAAGGTTCAGTATGAGCTGTGCCAGAGTTTATTCAGCTGCATTAACTGAACATGTAGATGTGACCCCAGAGCCCTAAAGAGGAGAGGATAAGATTGTAAGCAGATCTGCCATTAGAGCTGGGAGGAGCAAGAGGAGGGAAGATACGAATATTGTACATCGTTCCACTTGTAGGCTTACTGTGATTATATGAGAACATGATATGGAGCTATTTCCCCCACACACAATTTCCCTAAAACAATTTAAGAGGAGCTAGCCCAAAAAGGACTGGTCCTCTGTGGGTACACCTACACATGTGCTTTACTGCAGAGTAGACTAATTAGCTCTGTAGTAAAGCATCAGATTGTACATGTGAACCAGTAGTAGGGCTCAGTAAACTAAAAAACTCTGCTGTAGGACAGTAGTCAAGGACAGTACTATCTTATGGCAGAGTCATTAAGCGCAGTCAAATGCACCTGTAGATGATGACCGCTGGACACAAATTGTGCCCACTCATCCAAGCCAGGCAGGGGCCCCTCTGCCAGCCAGCAAGCCAGACCCCTGGCTCCTGCCAGCCCCTCTGCCATCTGACACAGCCACCCGGAGCCTGGGGCTGACTCCCCCCCCCCGCCATCTGCCAGCCCAGGACTGTTTTGCCTTGAATCAAATTGCTGCTATTCCAGGTGCATGTGTAGACTGTGTGCCCAGGAGCAGTGTACTCTGGCTCAAAGGGCTCAGGAGTTCATTGTGTTGTGCTACTTGCACATACACCTGTGGGTGCATCTATATGTGCCCCTGACTGCATAGTTGGTACTAAATGGCACACAGGTCCTTTTAGACCATACTGCACAGTAGCAATGAACTACACACAGTAGCTTGTTGCTACTGCACAATAGTGTTGGCATCATGGTTAGTGCCTACTGATGCTATATCGCTTTAGTAATGAGCTATGTCACTGTAGCTTGTTGCTATGGTGACGTAGCATCTTGTGTAGATGTGCCTTGGGTGATTAACCCTACACTATGAGTCTCTATGACCACTGTGGATTCTGGAGGTAAAAATATTCTACTTATTCCACAGAAATGTGTGGGAAAGTCTTTGAACAACCTCAGAATAACTTAAAACTCACGGAAGTAAATCCCTAATGCACTTTTCACCCTTTCCCCAGCCATGGCCCCACAAACACTCTACCCTACCTTTTGGGAAAGGACTACTCAGTTGGGAATTCCTGGCAAAAGTGTGTCTTTGGTTGTCATTTGGTTGTAATACATGTGTAATATATCACCATGTATAGATGATCTTATCTGTCTTTCTACAGGTGAACTTATAGTTGATGTCTGACTTAACCATCTGGTGAACAGGCATTAAAAAACAAGATTTCCAGTTTTCTCTAAGACCAAGCTAATACCCAGGTGCAGGGTGGGGCATCTACACAAGATGTTTACTGTGGAGTACACTAATTAACTCTGCAGTAAATGTCATGCATCTACATGCGCACCCCTATTAGGCAGGAGTAAATAGTAAACCCCTCAGCAGGATAGTACTTATATTTACAAGTCCTATCCTATGGCAGAGTTTTTTACTCTGCAGCAGCACAAATGTAGTCACTGCCCCAGCTGGCTGGGTCATGAGGACACTTCACTGTGGGGGCTGCTTGCTGGCTAGCCCTACACTGGAGCACCCTCATACCCCAGCCAGTCCCTCCAGCACATTGAGCTGGGGGCGGAGAGAATACTCAGGCTGGCAGACTGACCTCCAAAGCTCCCTGCCAGCCAGGGCTGCTTTGCCCTGCTCACCGTGTTGTGGTCCTAGGCACATGATCAAATGGCATGCCCAGGTGCAATAAACTCTAGAGCAATAAGCTCTGTGCATTAATTGCACTTATAGATGTACCCACAATGTACCTTGACTAGTAGGTATTTAAATTTTGTGTACAGACCAGGTCATCTGCTAGTGAAATATTTACTTATTAACTTTCTCTGACATAGTAGTGTCACATATGGATGCTTATGCCTCTCTGCACCAGTTAGTCTTTATATTTTACAGGCACAAGGACAGAACCAATAACCTGAGTGGATTCCTCAGTATAAGTTCATAGGGACCCATGTGTTCACCAAAGGTCTCAGTCGTGTTTTGCTCTTCTGACCTGCATTAATTCCAGCAATTGAAGCTCCTATATCAACATCTATTGATATTAATTGTTTTTATTGTTACTCATTAAGGTCTCTCATTTTTTTCTTTTAGACAGTATATAGTATATGCTGCCTTTTAATGAGTCTTCTTCATCCAGGGGGTCAATCAGCTTCTTCTTTCTTCCTTTCCCCACTAGTCTATTGGGTTGACCCTCCAGATTCTGAGATGCGGTCTGATAAATACCTTTGCATTTGCTAGCTAAGCATCTACTCTTGGGTCCTTTATGATGCTGGGCCATTTTTACTGATGCAAAAAGGGTTTCTCCACAGTGGAAACATCCCTTGGGAGCCTGAGACTTCACATTTTTTATTATTAAGTCAGTTTAATTATCCTTCCATTCTGAATACAAATTGTGTACGTTCTTTGCTGCTGCTTCAATTTCTGTTGCTACTTCTACTGTCTGGGGCTAAGTTCTCCTCTGCCAGAAATCTTTGAATTCTCTTATTATTAACAAAGCAATCCATTCTGCCTCATATGCTATAAGTGATGTTCCATTATTCTTTTTATCTCTGCCACATACACTGGAGTCTGTCTTGCCTCCTCTAGCTATTGTGAATTATTTTATAATGACTGGCCTTACAATTATCTTTTTAAAATGTGCTGGTTTTCTGAACTTTTCTCTCCAAGTTTCTGGGGTTGTAACAAATTACTTAAGATAAAGTAGGTTGTACTGCCACAGACACTAATGAAAAGAAAAACATTTATTTGTTCTTACCTATAATCTCATTTGGAAGAAAGCAATTGATTGAACTTTCAACACATTGCTGCCAATTTTCAATTTTCACATATAACTTTATTCTTACATTTTTCTATAAAAGGGCTACTCAGCTTGAATAAAAAAAAATGTGAGCAAACAGGGACAGCAAACTGCTAAGTTTGTAAGCAGTTTGCTGGGAGTAAGAGGATCCATGACCTAGGCGCCAGATCCTGCTCCTGGAAGGTAAGGGCCTTGTTACAACTTACACTGTGAGGCACACAAATGTTGTTCCGTGTTAGTGCTAACTTGAGTTTGGAGCAGTCACACCTCAGGTCAGCAGGGGACTGAAAAGTAAGAATCCCTACCCCCTCATTCCAGGCTTTCCCCTGCCCCCTGGGGCTTCCCTTGCCCCCCCACCCTCCCCAAGTCTCCCATGCCTATTGAGATTCCCCCCTGCTCTCTCCCACCCCTTCCTAATTGTATCTGCCCAGAAAGTAGGGAAATCATCTAATTACCTCCAGGGTCCATACATAAATGTATGGAGCCTGGGAAACAAGCAGGAAGAACCGGAAGTCCTCACACAGTTCTGGAACTATGACGTGACTAGAATAACAGAGACTTGGTGGGATAGGTCACATGACTGGAGCACCGGATGGGTATAAAGTGTACCAGAATGACGGGCAGGGGAGAAGAGGCGGAGGAATTGCTCTTTATGTAAAAGAGCCATATGATTGCTCAGCTTTCCCATGTGGAGCTGGAAACAGGCCTGTTGAAAGTCTCTGGGTTCAAGCTAAAATACAAAAAGCACCAAAGTTGATGTTGTGGTTAGTGTCTGCTATAGACCACCAGACCAGGCGGAAGCAGTGGATGAGGTTTTCTTCAAACAGGTAGTGGGAGTTTCCAGATCACAGCCCCTGGTGCTCATGGGGGACTTTAATCACCCTGATGTCTGCTGGGAGGGCAATACAGCAGTGCACAGGCACTCCAGGAAGTTTCTGGAGAGTGCTGGGGACAACTTCTTGGTGAAAGTGTTGGAGAGGCAAGGTAAAGGTCATGCTTTCCTTGACCTGCTGCTCACAAACAGGGAAGAATTAGTGGGGAATGTAGAAGTGGATGGCAACTTGGGCAGCAGTGACCATGAGATGACAGAGTTTAGGATCCTGAGGAAAGGAAGGAAGGAGAGCGGCTGAATCAGGGCCTTGGACTTCATAAAAGCAGACTTCAGCTTCCTCAGGGAACTGATGGGCAGGATCCCCCCGATGGCCAATCTGAGGGGGGAAGGAATCCAGGAGAACAGCTTATATTTCAAAGAAACCTTACTGAGGGCACATGAACAAACCATCCCAATGTGCAGAACGGCTAGTAAAAACGGCAGAGGCCCAGGATGACTTAGTAGGGAACTCTTCAATGAGCTAAAACACAAAGAGGAAACTTAGAAGTAGAAACTTGGATAAATGACTAGGGAGGAGTATAAGAGAGTTTTGATTGGGTATGCAGGGATGATATCAGGAAGGCCAAAGCACAATTGTAGGTGCAGCTAGCAGGGCACGTGAATGGTAACAGGAAGGATTTCTTCAAGTATGTCAGGAACAAGAAGAAGATCAGAGGAAGTGAGGGTCCCTTGCTGAATGGGGGAGACAACCTAGTGACAGTTGATACCTTTTTTACCTCAGTCTTTCCAGGCAAGGTCAGCTACCAGACTACTGCATGTGACCGCACAGTTTGGGTAGGAGGTGAGCAGCCAATAGGAGCAAAAGAACAGGTTAGAGACTATTTAGAAAAGCTGTATGTGTACAAAACTAGGGGCTGGATTTGTCCAAGGGTGCTGAGGGAGCTTGCTGATGCAATTGCAGAGCTGCTGGCCATCATCTTTGAAAACTCATGTTGATCAGGAGAGGTCCCAGATGATTGGAAAAAGGCAAATAGAGTGCCCATCTTGAAAGGGAAGAAGGAGGATCCAGGGAATCACAGACTAGTCAGCCTCGCCTCAGTCCATTGAAAAATCATTGATCAGTAAGGATCCTGGTTTTCTATGATAAAAAAACAATCCCCAATTTTTGGATTTAAAAAAGTAGCACTATATATATAGTAGTGTTTCATTTTAATCACGGAAAAACATGTATTTTGGGTACTTTTTTAATCCAAAAATTGGGGATTTTTTTAATCAAAGAAAACTAGGATCCCTGTTGATCAGGTCCTCAAGGTATCCATTTCTAAGCACTTGGTGCAGAAGAAGGTGATTAGAAAGAGTCAGCATAGATTCACCAATGGCAAGTCATACCTGACTAACCTGTCTGCCTTCTGTAATGAAATGTGGGGAGATCAGTGCATATGATATACCTTGACTTTAGCAAAGCTTTTGATACAGTCTCCCACAACATTCTTGCAAGCAAGCTAAGGAAGTATGGGTTGGATGAATGGACTGTAAGTTGGATAGAAAACTGCCTGTATCATCAGGCTCAAAGGGTGCATCTACACAAGATGCTTTACTGTGCATTAGACTAATCTAATATGCAGTAAAGTGTCAGTGTCTACAGGTATGCAGGACTTACTGCACAGTAAATTAGGCTAATGCGCCATTTGCTAGAACCAACAAATACAGGTACTAGATTAATGGCATATTAGGTACTGCACAGTAGTCTGCAAATTGCTCTTGGTCAGTCTAGCCAGCAGGAGCCTATATGGGGGTGGGGGGGTGGGGGTGAGGAGAACTGTCCCAGATCAGCAGGATGGTGGCTGCTAGCCACATAGGGATTAGGAGAATCAACATTGTGTCATCGTTGCAAAGAAGGCTAACAGCATACAGGCAGCATCCTCACTAAGGATGCACCCAAAGTGTAGTAATCAATGGCTCAATGTCTAGTTTGCATCTGGTATCAAGGAGAGTGCCCTAGGGTTTGGCCCTCAAGTCATTTTTTTTCAATATTTTTATTAATGACTTGGAATATAGGATGGAGTGCATCCTCCACAAATTTGGAATAGTATATATGCTGGAAGGTAGGGCTTGGATTCAGAGACACCTCAACAAATTGGAGAATTCGACCAAAAGAAATCTCAGGAGGTTCAGTAAGAAGAAGTGCATTATCCTACACTTAGGATGACAATTCCATGCACTGGTAAAGGCTGAGGACTGACTGGCTAAGGAGCAACTCTGCAGAAAAGGATGTGAGAACTACAGTGGTCAATAGGCTAAAAATGAACCATTAGTGTGTCCTTGTTGCAAAGAGGGCTGATGTCATACAGGGCTGTATGAATAGAAACATTCCAAGCAGATCGAGGGAAGTACTTATCCCCCTCTACTCAGCACTGATGAGGCCACATCTGGAGTACTGTGTACAGTTTTGGGCCCCCCATTACAGAAGGGTTGTGGACAAATTGGAGAGAGTCCAATGAAGGGCAACAACAATGGTTAAATGATTGGGGGACATGACTTAGGAGGAGATGTTGAGGAAACTGGGCTTATTTAGTCAGGAGAAGAAAAGACTTTGGGGCGGGGGGCAGGGGGTTTAATAGCAGGCTTCAACTGCTTGAAGGATGGTTACAAAGAGCATGTAGCTAGACTGTTCTCATTGGTGGCAAATGACAGAATAAGGAACAATGGTCCCAAGTTGCAGCAAAGGAAGTTTAGGTTAGATATTATGAAAAAAATTGTTCTCACTAGGAGGGTATTAAAACACTGGAACAGGCTACCCAGAGAGGTTGTGGACCCTCCATCCTTGGAGGTTTTTAAGACCTGGCTAGACAAAACCTTGGCTGGAATGATAGAGTTAGGGTGGTCCTGCTTTGATCAGGGGTTGGACTAGATGACGTCCTGAGGTCTCTTCTAGCCCTAATTTTCTATGATTCTATGAAAAACAAACAACTGTAGCCCCCTCCTTGCCAAGGTTAAAAAACAAACAAACAATAATTGCAGTACTACAGAGTTTGCTGGTATATTTTAAATGCATCACAGTGTTGGGAAAACTCCTATTAATCATTAAAAAGTAAATAAGGAATAGAGCATGGCCTTCTCCTAATATCATGTGGTTAAACCAGTTTATTTCATGATGATTACTTTAACTTACTCTCCTTTTAGTATCTGTACAGGAGGGTTGGGTCTGTGTCTATAGTATATCAAAATTATACATTCTGGAGTAACCCAGTAGAGCAAGTATCAGTTGGCATTACTTTTGGAAGGTATATTTAAGATAACTTATGTGCTGGGCATCTTTCTTTTATCAAATGCAATTTGAGAGAAATCAATATATAATTCACATATGTTCAGAATTCTTTTTTGAATATAATTACCACTACTGTTTGGGAGTTTGTGTGTACTTTTGCATGCCATTATTTTGTAAGAAGCAGCTAGAAGCTGGGCATTTTATAAAAATATATTTTACATTCTTTTTGGCCAAATTAAAAAGAAAGAAGTGTAAGTATGTGTGTGCATGTGTGAATGCATTTGTGTGTGTGTGTGTGTGTGTGTGGAGCTTGGGGCTCATATCACTGAGTCTTATTAGTAAAATTGCTGATCTTTTTGGGTATTTGAATGTTCTTTATTCCAAGTTCAACAAAATCATTTCCTTGGAGCTATGAATGTCCCTGGTTTTATTTTATAGGTCAATATCTCTCCATGAGCTGTACAATGTGCTTCCTTTATGTCTGCCAACTGGTAGACTCCAGAGCAGACAAACAATTAGCAGGGCCCCCAATCTGGTGGCTGAACTGATGCACATCCTTGCAAATGACAGCAGCTGAAATTAAAATTGGACTTTTATGATCTGTAAGCAGCAGCTGCACCAAGAGGACCAAAAAGAACTTTGTGCTTTTCAAACCAGGAAGCTTCCTCAGCTTAATAAGAACAATTTGCATACAAGATTTTACAGCCTGCCTCACTCTTAATCTGAAATGATAATTAAAATTAACATTTGTAGTGGCCATGAATTGTGAATCTGAGGTCTTATGAATACATTATGAAATGTCCTCATTAGGGTTATGTAAAACAATTGAGCTTTAACCTAAAAAAAAAAAAGAAGTTAAAAATAGCCCAAATTCAGGGCTTAAAATTATTCTTCCTGAATCACACAAAACAATAATCCAGGTTCATGACCCTCTTGTTTTCTGTGGACCTGAATGTGAGGTTTAGCCAGTTTTGATGAGAGTGTGTGACTTCAACGTGTATTTCCCTTCTCCAAGAAACCAAGTCTTGCTCCTCTTACCTGTTAGTTTGGATCACTGAAGGCCTCCTACTCTCCCCAACCTGCCTTTTCCTGTTTTAAGTAGTAAGGAGGACAGTCGTAATTCTACTCACAAATAGATATTGGTTTTAACGAAATTCATCAGAGTGCACAGAGTATGTCTTCAGAGTTACACAAACATGAAACTGCAAGTAAAAAATGAGTTGAGAGAGCTCTTGAAATGTTATGAAATGAAATTGCCAGTGCGGTTTTCCAGTTTCCCTCTAATAAATACAAACAAGGTAAGTTTGTGTACTTTTATGCCTGACAAAATATTTCTCACTGTCATTTTGAACATTATTGCATATCATCAGTTATCATCAATTTTTAAAATTTTGATGGATGGAATTATGGTGACATGAGGTTCTGGTATCATATATGAACTATAGGTTAAATTCAGAGTTGTTTGACATCAAATCTCAGGTCGCTCCTTCTTCAGCAGAATCTTTTTGTGTTTTAAGCTAGGCATAGAGCTAAATTTGAAGCAGGCCTAACCAACTGTCTGGGATCTTAAGAGGACCCAAGGGAGGTAAGTACCACAGTTCTCTTGTATTTCAGTGGAAAATTTGTATCCAATTCACTTAGACTTTAACAACCCAGTTCTAATAACCTAGTTATGTTATCTAACTTCAAATAATTTACTTGTTAATCATCTAAACCAGTTATATTGAAAAAAAATCAGCTCATATATGTGTCTTCTCATAATATAAGAAAGGATTAGCTATATAAATTATCAAATTAAAGAAAGTACAAAAATATGATAATTTGCCTGGTCATAAGCTGACACCTGGATAAAAAAACTTATTTTTTTATACTGGTTCATAGAACAGTACTTGAGGAGAAAAATGGTTTGGTGATTTAACACCAAATTTGGGAGTGAAGAAAACAGGGCTGCATTCCATGCAATGCCACTGATTTGCTGTGTGACCTAGGGCAAGTCTCCTGAAAATATATAATGGGAAACTTTTTCCACACTCAGAGGAAGAGTGTTTATATTTCGTAAAGAAATTCATAATTTGTAAAGTAATGTGAGGGCTTGAGATAGAAAATAGTGTAGATTGCAAAGCAGCGGTGTTTATATTAATGGATGAGAATGAAGGATGAAGTCACCAACACTATCTAGTCAATGAATCTGTGTACTTGTTTACACTAACATAAATACAATGCCTTCTATCAGGTATACTCTACTTCTTATGAAGCAAACTTTTATTGTAGTGCGTCAGCCTGACTCTCTGGCCTCAACTGCCATGTACAAAATGCTTCTTGAGTCTTAGGGATGTCACCTAAAAATAATCTGCTTGTAGTTTAGAATAATAAGCTGTCAGCAAAACTTGTACAATAACTATCATGAACACTTAGGGCTGAATTCTGTACCTTGTCTAAGTCAGCTGAAATCAATGGGGTTACCCATTCTGTATATGTACAGACTTGCACAGAATTCAGGCCTTCATTCATCATTATGGATTTGCAACTAAAATGTTTATAAAGAATCTTTGCATTAAACTTGTTCAGTTTATTACTGACAGAACTGTGAGCAGAGATGAACCTGCAACCCTGAATAGTCTTGATTTAAATGAGCAATAAACAGTTGCTTTTTTAAAAATTGTACTCATTCCTCTGTACAGCAGGAAACTCAAGCACAGCAGATTTTTTATTAGAAATGTCCAAACAATGGAGGAAATATTTATTTGCAACTACATTTATTAATGAAGAGGCTGGATTTGATTTGCTGCAATTCATAAAGTTTGTTTGTAAATATTCTACAGACTATGCTTGCAAAAACTTTGTTTCATATATTGTTACATTCTATATTCACTATTTGCATTTGTTATTCTCCGCTTACAATATTTGTCATAGAGTTAGAAACTGGAAACAAAACTTGAAGATTTTATTAATAGATTTCTACTCTCCCTCTAATTTACCAAGTGCTCCACACCAGACAAACAATTTGCATTAATAGAGATGTAGCCAAGGTACTGGTGCTTAGGTAAACAGCATTAATGTGGGCACAATAGCTGCAATAAACCAAGCTATAAAGAATACTTTATCCATTAAGGTCCCTAATACAATGGGCAGATTTTAAAGGTTTCTAAAGGTGCATGTATACATATTTTGGGATTTTCAAACACAGGAGCTAGGCATGTTTGAAAAATCCTACCAGGTGTAAAATTCAATCTGTATTTTAGGTGCTCTTAATTCTTTAAAAACCTGGCCCATGATGTCTACAGAGAAAGGCTGGAAGACATGAGGACAGTGGTAGGGACTGTGTCCCTACCCCAGTTAGTCCCAGCATATATCTTCCTCTCTTTGCGTACAAATATGAAAAAACAATCTGATGCATTATTTTTTACATATTTGTAACGGGGCATCTCTACTCTTGTTACTAGAAAGGCCTAAAAGGGTGAGAGGCTTGGAAGGGTAGCAAAGAGTAACAGCCCAAATGGACTGGGCCCACAGATAATAAGGCCAGGCAGCTAATGAAGCAATTAGCTGCACTTTGTCACTGGGTACAGAAGACTCACTCACATGACCAGAAGGGGACTGGGCTTGGGGATATGAGCCCAGACCCTGCCCATGCAAGGGGCAGCCTCTACCTACAGCAGGCAGAGAAGCTTGTAGGAGTAAGGGGCTGGTGGAAACAGACACAGGCACCCAAGCCACCCATGGGAGCTAAGGAAGAAGGCTTCTACAGAGGTAGGGCCTATGAGCAACATTTACCCTGAGGAGGGTGACTATTTGTGTTACGAACAAGGATCCTGGTTTTTTACAAATCCCCAATTTTTGGATTAAAAAAAGTAACCCAAAATCCACATTTTTCTGTGATTAAAATGAAATATCACTAATATATAGTGGTTCTACCCCAACACTAGGCTTTCCCCTATTGTTGGCCCACCTCACCTCCAGTCCCTCAACTGCCATGCTTTTGATGTTCTTGTGCTTGAGAGAGGTGGTCTCTGGGGTCAGAAGTAACTTCACTTTCTTTCATTTCTACCCAGGAGAACTTTTACAATCTTTTCTCCAATGCCTGATGAAGGATAATCTGATGCATTCTTTTTTACATATTTGTAATGGGGCATCTCTACTCTCTGATCTTTCTTTTGTTGCTGACATGTTTGTAGAAACCCTTCTTGTTACCCTTCATGTCCCTGGCTAGATGCAACTCCAGTTGTGCTTTTGCCTTCCTGATTTCATCCCTGCATGTCCAAGCAATAGTCTTATACCCCTCCCTAGTTGTTTGTCAAAGTTTTCACTTCTTTGAAGTTTCCTTTTTTCTGTTTTAGTTCATTGAACAGTTTCCTCGAACCAAACTGATCTTCTGCTGTACTTGCTAATCTTCCTGTGCATCTGGATGCTTCTTTCCTGCAAAATTGGGTTAGAGTTAATAGGATGAAGTTCAATGCTGGCAAATTCCACTCCCTGCCCCCATCCCTGGCCCATGGCTGAAGGGCTTGGGTGACTCATGTATCCTGCACAGCTTCCACACTAGCGAAATGCACCAGGAGTCCCCCATGCCATGGTGGAGTGGGGTGGGGGGTAGGGGCATGTGGTGGGGCCTTGGGATGCATCGGAAACCCATTCAGTGAGAGAAGCTAATATGTTGCATCAGGGAACAGTAATTAAAAAACACAAATTTAAAAAAATGGGTGACAATGAGCTGGATGGTGGTACTGTGGAAAAGGATCTTGGTGTCTTGGTGGATTCATAGATGTTAGGGCCGGAAGGGACCTCAATAGATCATCGAGTCCGACCCCCTGCATAGGCAGGAAAGAGTGCTGGGTCTAGATGACCCCAGCTAGATGGTTATTTAACCTCCTCTTGAAGACCCCCAGGGTAGGGGAGAGCACCACCTCCCTTGGGAGCCCGTTCCAGACCTTGGCCACTTGAACTGTGAAGAAGTTCTTCCTAATGTCCAATCTAAATCTGCTCTCTGCTAGCTTGTGGCCATTATTTCTTGTAACCCCTGGGGGCGCCTTGGTGAATAAATACTCACCAATTCCCTTCTGTGCCCCTGTGATGAACTTAAAGGCAGCCACAAGGTCGCCTCTCAACCTTCTCTTGCGGAGGCTGAAAAGGTCCAGTTTCTCTAGTCTCTCCTCGTAGGGCTTGGTCTGAAGGCCCTTAACCATACGAGTAGCCCTTCTCTGGACCCTCTCCAGGTTATCCGCATCCCTCTTGAATTGCGGCGCCCAGAATTGCACGCAGTACTCCAACTGCGGTCTGACCAGCACCCGATAGAGGGGAAGTATCACCTCCTTGGACCTATTCGTAATGCATCTGCTGATGCACGATAAAGTGCCATTGACTTTTCTGATGGCTTCGTCACACTGCCGACTCATGTTCATCTTGGAGTCCACTAGGACTCCAAGATCCCTTTCCGCTTCCATGCCACCCAGCAGGTCATTCCCTAGGCTGTAGGTGTGCTGGACTTTTTTCCTCCCTAGGTGCAGCACTTTGCATTTCTCCTTGTTGAACTGCATCCTGTTGTTTTCTGCCCGCTTGTCCAACCTGTCCAGGTCTGCTTGCAGCTGTTCCCTGCCCTCCGGCGTGCCCACTTCTCCCCATAGCTTTGTGTCATCTGCAAACTTGGACAGAGTACATTTCACTCCCTCGTCCAAGTCGCTGATGAAGACATTAAAGAGTATCGGTCCAAGGACTGAGCCCTGCAGGACCCCACTGCCCACACCCTTCCAGGTCGAAGCCGACCCATCCACCATGACTCTCTGGGTGCGACCCTCCAGCCAATTTGCCACCCACCGGACTGTGTAGTCATCCAAGTCACAGCCTCTTAACTTGTTCACCAGTATGGGGTGGGATATTGTATCGAAGGCCTTCCTGAAGTCTAAGTATACGACATCCACCCCTCCTCCTGTGTCCAGGCGTTTCGTAACCTGGTCATAAAAAGAGACTAGATTGGTCAGGCACGATCTGCCTGCCATGAACCCGTGCTGGTTTCCCCTCAGCATAATTTTTCCTGCTGGGCTCTTGCATATGTATGCCTTGATAATTTTTTCAAAGACTTTGCCAAGGATGGAGGTGAGACTGACTGGCCTATAGTTGCCCGGGTCCTCCTTCCTCCCCTTCTTGAAAATGGGGACCACATTGGCCCTTTTCCAGTCCTCCGGGACTTGGCCCGTGCGCCACGAGTGTTCAAATATTCCCGCCAGTGGCTCTGCAATGATGTCGGCCAGTGCCTTCAGCACCCTCGGATGGAGCTCATCTGGGCCTGCCGACTTAAAGGCATCCAGTTCTTCCAAGTGACTCTGCACCATCTCAGGGTCTACACATGGCAGTCTGGCACCTCGCTGCTGCCTCTCTACAACCCCAGTGAGAGACTTGTCATGCCCCTCACTTAGGAACACTGAGGCAAAGAACTCATTGAGGAGTTCAGCCTTGTCCCCCCTGTCCGTCACCAATTGTTTCTGCCCATTTAGCAGGGGTCCTATTCCTCCCTGGGCCTTCCTTTTACTCCCTATATATCTAAAAAACAATTTCTTGTTGTCCTTTACTTGGGTTGCCATCCTCAGCTCCATGGTAGCTTTGGCCCGTCTAACTGCCTCCCTACAAGCATGAGCAGAGGAGGTATATTCGTCTTTGGTGATCTCTCCCTGTTTCCACTTTTTATGTGCTCCCCTTTTAGCCCTTAGGCTGCCCTGGATTTCTGTGGTCAGCCAGGGAAGCCTCCTGGCTCCTTTCCCTCTTTTACCCTGCATGGGGATCGTCTCACATTGTGCCCGAAGGATCCTTTCCTTAAGGCACAGCCACCCTTCTTGGGCTCCCATCATTTCAAAACTCCTACTCTGCAGTGCGTCCTTGACTAATCGCCTGGGTTCACTTAAATCAGCTCTCCTAAAGTCTAGTACTTTCACCCTACTAGTTACCTTACCCACTTGACGTCTTATGGTGAATTCTATTATTAGGTGATCACTGTCCCCCAGATGGCTACCAATCTGTAGGTCCCCTACCATGTCATTGCCTGTTGCCAATACCAGATCCAGTATGGCATTCCCTCTAGTGGGACCGTGTACCTCCTGTGTCAGGTGGAGGTCCTGTACACAGGTTAGAAACCTGCGTGAGCGGTGGGACTTTGCCGTCTGTGTCTCCCAGCAGATGTCTGGGTAGTTTAGGTCCCCAATGACTACCGCCTCTTTAGCTTTTATGGTCTCCGTGAGCTGCATCAGGAGCCCTGCATCTCTTTCTTCCCCTTGATGTGGGGGTCTGTAGCAGACCCCTACCACCAAATCCCTTTCTCCTTGCCCCCCATGTAGCCTAACCCACAATCCTTCTACTTCCTCATCCTTGGATTCCGTCTTGATGAGGGTTGATGTATATTGCTCATTGACATAGAGCGCAACCCCTCCCCCTTTTTTCCCCACCCTGTCTTTTCTGTACAATCTATAACCCTCAATATGTACCACCCAGTTGTGGGACGAATCCCACCAGGTTTCCGTTAGCCCTACTAAGTCGTAGGTGTTTTGTGCAAGCAGGAGCGCTAGTTCATCCTGCTTGTTTCCCATGCTCCTAGCATTAGTATAGTATATATGCACTTGAGCCCTGCGACATCCTCAGTAAGGTTTCTTTAAGATACAACCAGCTCTCCTGGATTCCCCCCTAGGCCAGCCTCCCAGGGGATCCCACCCACCAGTTCCCTGAGTAAGTCAAAGTTTGCTACTCTGAGATTCAGGGTTCTTACTTTGCTGCTTTCCTCCCTTCCTTTCTGAGCAATTCCTCCTCCTCTTCTCCCCTGCCTGTCCTTCCTGAATAGTTTATATCCGTCCATGGCAGTGCTCCAATCATACAAACTATCCCACCAAGTCTCTGTTTTTCTAATCATGTCTTAGTTTCAGGACTGTGCAAGGACTTCCAGTTCTTCCTACTTGTTTCCCTGGCTCCTTGCATTCATGTACAGACACCTGAGGTACCTAGCTAATTTCCCTCAGGAAGAGTGAGAAGGCCTCCTCTCTTGCCCCGTCCTGCTTGTGCTTCCTCCAGGTCACCCACTTCCCTCTTACCTCACGGCTTTGGACTCCATATCCTAGTGAGCCTCATTTAAAGCCCTCCTCACTAGGTTTGAGGCTATCCGCAAAGATGCTCTCCCCTCTCTTCATCAGGTGGTTCCCCCCTCTTCCAAGCAATCCTTCTTGGAACAACATCCCATGGTCAAAGAAGCCAAAGCCCTGCTGGTGACACCATCTGCACAACCATGCATTCACTGGCAACGTGTAGGGGGTGCACGGGGGTGCACTTGCAGCCCCTGAGAGCGCTGGTGCACCCCCTGACCAGCTGCTGTCACCGCTTAGGCAATAGGCAGAGGGGGAAAGTGGGGGCCCTTTGCCTTGACTAGAAGGATCAAGGAGAACAACACTTGATCCCCTTCACTCTTGCATCCAGAGCCCCGTAGACACTTTTGATCTGCTCAGGGTCTCCCCTGGCATTATCATTAGTGCCCATGTGAATGAGCAGCATGGGGTAGTAGTCAGAGGGCAGGATGATTCTAAGTAATCCCTCCATGCTTCCATGCAGACTCTGGGCAGGCAGGACACCTTCCGAGACAACAGGTCAGTTCAGGAGATAGATGCTTCCATTCTCTGCAGAAAGGAGTCTCCAATCAGCACCATCTGTTGCTCCCTCTTGGTGGCAGTGGTCTCAATCCTCCCAACTTTGGAGATGCCTGGCCCAGCCTCTTCCACCAACAGAATGTGCTCCTCCTTCTCTGTTGCTAGTGCTCCATATATGTTCTCCAGGCAAATTGCTGCTGGTGGAGATGAAGATTTCTGATTGCTGCCAGAGGTCACATATTCCCACTGGAAGTGAAAGTGGGAGGCTAACTATGCATTACCTTGGTTAGGATACTTCTCCTGCCGAGAAAGTGGCTTTCCCCTGTAACTAGGAAAACCACCTTAGTGGTCATAGTATTTCCTCTGCCAGGTATGAAAAGCTCCCCTTCAAAGAGGGGGTGCAAACTGACTTGTGAACTGCTGCTTACATTTGCTATCCCTGTTCAGTCACTACGGGAGTCTCCTTTTATGCTCTACTGGGCTTGGACTGGCTGCCCCCTTCTAGGGTTTTTGTCAGACAGGCAGCAATCACCCAGCAATCACTCAGCTAGCAACACTCCCAGCTGCTTAGAGCAAATGTCCAAAAGACCCACAGCCCACCAGATAAAAACTCAGTGAGCCAAACACACAGGCAGCCCTAGCTCATTCACCTTCCCAGAGCAGGATCTATTGCTGGATACCTGACACCTCTTGCCTTTCCTCCTCTTGCTCCCAGTAACTGATTTGCAAACTGCTTATTTATGTTAGCCTATTTATTAGCAATGGTGTGCTTTTTCTATTTATTTCAACATTAATTTGCTGCTGTTGCTAACTGAGCAATAATTTGCATATAATCACCACAAAATCCTAAATTTTAGAAGGATAAAACTTTTCTTTTTATCTGGGTCTGTGAGCAGGTGAAATTGAAAGCTTTACTGATTTAAAATGTCCTAGTTGGAAGGGGGAGCTTAGTGCTCCTGTTTCTTTAAGGAGAGAAAGGCTGCAAGATTTCAGCAGCAATCCAGGGGAGACACCTGACTAGAATGGGGCAGGGGTTAAAGAGTATATAAGGCCTGAGCTGAGCTAGATAGTCTGGTCCTGGAGGCTGTGGAAGGAAAGGTTCTAGATGAGCTCTGGACCAGGAGGACTCTAGAGAAGCTCCTGGGATACTCTCAAGTAAGGGAAATAGAATATTTCTGACTTGCCTGGAGAGAACGTGACTCAGGGTAGAGGGGAATTATACTGGTGGTTTGGGTTTGGTACTAGTGGGGGAGGTTGGAAGCCCCAGCAGGCTTGGGGAAGAGGCAGAACCAGGGGACAGGACAGTGGTAGGACCAGAGATGGGGTTAGGGAGAGCCCAGACTGGGGCAGAGACATTACTAGAGAGCCCACTGAGCATGCATTGATTGATAACATCTGTGAGGCTTGATCATGGCTAGAAGGGCAGATGAGGAGGCCACAAATGTAGCCCTTAAGGTGATGAACAATTAGTGTGGCTCATGTGTGGATGAGATCTTGTTTAGGGATCCCTGGGGAAGCTTCCCACTTCTAAATGCATACTTATATCAATGTGTGAAAGGTGAGTATAAGGGGAGTTGGCCAAGAGAACAGGGTGAACAGAGGCTAAATGGCCACCAGGGGCCATTACAGCCACCCCTGGGCCAGACTTTTGTTACAAGTATACACTAGGAATGTGACTTCCACTCCCCAAAAATTAACCTGAAGGCCCCTGATCCCTTAAGGGTTTATGACCAGTGCTATGTATTAACAGTTGAGTGATCATATGGGGATAAAAGTTGTGTGTTTTGTTTCTATTGCTGTTTGGGGTTTGTGTTACACTGGGAGATTGGGATGTCTCTGTAGAAGAGGATTGGAGGCCATACAGCAGGGTGCTTGGGGTACTCTGGGTTTCAAGCTTGTCGGGGAATGATGCAGATTAAGACTGAGAGGGTGCAGTGAGGCAGGGCCAGGGACCCAGCATGGGGAGAGAGTGACTGAGGCCAGAGATGTATGCTGTCCTCTTGAGCCTGGCATGTACTTCTGGGACAGGGACTAATCACCCAGAAGAGTAAGGGCTTTAGTGTGGTAGGTGCTCTGAAAGGAGACACAAGCAGGGCTGAGGCTAAGGGTCTAATTATGCCTGAACAAGGTGATCAGAATTAGAGGTTACAGCAAAGCGCTGTGTTGACACTCCATATTGTGAAAGGCTAAGGCCCAGACAAAGATAGCTCTTCCAGGGTCTGGGACCCAGTGCACAGGTAGGGACTATAGCCTAGTCAGAGGAGCTGAAGCCTGGACCATTCAGTGGAGAGTGAGACTGGGCAAGGGGAGTCCAGGCAAGAGTGAGAAGAGCCCTGATCCATTTAAGCAGTGAGGGTGAGCTAACTGGCTGCCTAATGATGAGCAGGGTGGGGAAGGCACTGAAAGTCAAACTCCAAGTATCTGAAAATGGCCTTTCCAAATCTATTAGCTCTTGACATGAAGACATGGCAAAGGAGAGAGAAGAAGGCCAGACAGGAGGAACCAGTGTATGGAAACAGGCATAGGGTGGCCCCTACAGTGAGGGCACTGTGGCTATCCCTGGAAATGGAGTTCATTGCACACACGATAAATTGCTAGACAGGTTCCCTCGTTCACCCATTCCAGCCTGTAGACCTGGAGGGGGCTTCTACGTACAGAAGCCTATTTTTGAAACCAATTTTCTGCAAAATATTTCTGGAAACCTACTTTCTGCAAAAGCCAAAATCTCTAGTGCAGGTGTACCAAAATCCACTGCTCTTCTAACCTCTTCCCCCAAATTTCAATCCCCTCCAGGCCCCAACAAGCTGGGTGAAATGGATCCACAGGCTGGGTCCAGCCCATAGGCCTCATTTTTAAAACTTCTGCCTTAGGGAGTGCAAACAGGAGCTGCTGAATTGTGGTGTCTGTGTTATTTCCCAGTAGTTTAGGGACACCATTAAGAGATTTATTTTAAAACATCATTTAGATGGCAATTGTCAGCAGGTCTAAAGTTCTCTTTCCCCCTCTCTCCCTTTAAACAAAACGTTGCAGGTGACCAATGAGATGATGAGTTACATATGCAGCTCTTCAGGGAAGAGTTATATTTTATACTGTGTCTGCCTCTGATGTTAGTTCCATAGCTCAGCTTTACATTTATTTTATCATATGCAGTTGTGTTTTATTGCTAGCTTGGTTTTAGCTTTTGCTGGTAGGTTTATTTTTCTTTTCTGCCTCTGTGATCCTATACTTTTGCTATTAAATTGTTAAAGGGAAATTTAGCTTTAAAGCTTGTGAGAATTCATGCTGGCTACAGCTGTGTTACATATACAGCAAGCCTTAAAGTATCCTTGATCCTACTGGGGAATTGAGAGTTGAAGAAGGTAGATTAAGAAACATGCTGGACAGTAAGTGTTATGCACAGCTGGCAGAGTGAGCTTTTTATTTTAAATACAGTTTTAATATCTCCTGATTTCTTTGTTTGAATAGTATGTTGGAGTGAGCACAGGCAAAAGACACTGGCTGAAAGACTAGGGACTGTGGCCAGCTGTCAGAATTGTAGGCATTTTGAAGACTGCTTAGCTTATTGTTAATATTTTTGGTACCAAAATAAGATGCTGGCCAGGGAGCTCTTAATGCAGATAGTAGGGAGTATGGAGATAGTTTGGGGGCAGGGATTCAGCCAAAAATGAATGTATTAGGGTATATAGAACAATACTACATATGACTCCCTGTAGCAAGATGGTTAAGTCTAATTACCATATTTATTCAAATAGAATATTTACTCAAATAGATGCTGACCCTGATTATAAGATGACCCCCTACCCCCAATCATTAGATTCTATATGGAAAATATATACATTTATCATAATTTTCTGTGTATAGAATCTAATTATTAGAAGTTTTCCTTGAATTTGTCCCTTTCCCACTGTTACAGTAGGGAAAGTACATCTAAGGGAGTCATGTAGCCCCTTTGCTCTCTGCTTCCCCCAACTTGTTCCCCTGACAGCCCCTTCCTCCTCTTACTGTCAGACCCTGCTCTCCCTGAGCCTGTGGAAGTGAGGTGCAAATTTGAAAACAATATCCTTGAAATTAAATGCAGCTGTAGCAATTTGCTTACACTACCCATGCACTTGATTAATCCACAATTGATGCATGTTACTTTTTTTTTTTTTAAACTGCTGCAAGTTTTAGTAGAAGTACTTCATAAACAGACTTTTGAGCAGCGCTTTGCTATGTACTTTATATGTAGTCCAGAGCCAAAGGCTTGTGATTTACTGTTTGGCTCACTGGGCTTGCCCCAGCAGACATTTCAAGTCATGGTGACCCCACAGCTCAGCACTGCTTAGTGCTGTGTATACTCCAGATACCCTTCCCTACAAAGTCTCCATGTGCTAATTAGCCCTCACTCATGACTGGAACTGGGTGTTCTTGTCATGAGATGTGGGATCCTCCAAAAATTTTATATGCAGATGAGGTGCAGTGAAACATGATCTGGCTGTACCTCATGAAGAAACAGAAAGTATTGGAAATAGGAAAGAAAGGCACAACTCAGCTATTGGAGTGAAGAGTAAGTCACAGTGTATGTAATATCCTAGTTCACCAGGACTTGAAAAAAAGTTGGTGGTGTGGATGACTGCGCTTAATGGACATTACCAAATGCCTTTTTCAAATGGGCTGCATTTAACCTATTCTTGTGGTAGGTTCCCATGAGCACGTTTTCTCAATGTGGGTCTTGTATTTTATAGACATGCTAAGTGGGTTCATCTACATGTGAAATTTTACTGCAAGGTAAGCTAAATAGCTCCATAAAGTGTCACTGGGAGCATCTACATGCGCTATTAATTTAAAGTATGCTTATTGCACAGTAAAAACACTGCACAATAAGCCTACCAAGGAGCACGTCTACACGTGCTCCTTCTTGGGAGTAGATTTGCTCCTAGTGGGAGCAGCCTGGTATAGGGCTGCTCCTACCCTGCTCTGCCCCCCTGTAGCAGCTAGGGGGGACTCCAGGCTCCCCCTGAGCGCTAGCCCAGGGCCTGGCAGAAAGCACAGGCCAGTTCCCATGTGCATGGGCCAGGAGAGCTCAGCTGGCTGTAGCAGCAGCTCTTTCTTGGCGCTGTACACATCAGGAGGGGTCCTGATGTTCATGGGGCTGGGAGACAGCTGCTGCTGCAGAGGTTTCCCACCCTGTGCACATGGGGACACGCCCAGTGCTCAGAAGGGCTTCCCCACCCTGCCTGGGGCTGTCCAGGAACTGTCCCATTCTGGGGCAATTTCCCAGTCAGCTATGGGCTGCACAAGGAATTCCTAGAGCTACCAGAGCTACCATCTCTACAGTGATGGAAGTGAAGATCTACCCAGAATGGCATATTGGCTTTGTTGGTCATATGTACACGGATGAATGTTGCTCTTAGGAAAATATCTACTCTCCTTTGTAAGATCTCTCTAATATTTGAATTGGTGTTCAAGTTATTTCTAGTTTAAGGATGAAAAGAAGTAGCTAACTTGTTTTATTGTAAAGCACTTAAGGATACTGTCAGGTTAAGCACCTCATGTACTGGACGCTTATGTGTCAAGTATTGAAAGATAGCTGTGATAGAAAAGTACTTTTATTTCCCTCCCCCTCTCTTATTGCACTGAATCCTAGCATAAGCATTCTGTTAAAAATATACTGTAAATATTTATATTTATTAATGTAAGTGGAAATCACTGCCAAATCCCCATATACTGCACTAAATATTTACCCTTCTGCGTGGGCTTGTAAATGCATTCAAGGACAGAACAATCATTTTCAATGTTCACAAATAGTAAAAGTTGTGATTACCCAAGAGCAGTGGGTATTTATTTATTAACGCTAAGTAGAAGGGCATGAAACTAACATAAAAAGATGCTGGAATAGGCAGTAAAATGTAAACAGTTTGTGGCTTAAAGTTTAGAAGTAATTATGATGTTACATTGTCAATTGTCTTTATTTACACCTCCAGAAAGCCTCCATACATCACTACACATGTTAACAAGCTGTAATAGGTAGCCTCTTACCCTATTTAGGAATATATCTATTGAAATGTTGGTAGTGTTTTTTAAAAGTAAGCAAATTCTTTGCAAGCTTAAAACCACTCAATATTTGTTCTGAAAATTCACTGAGGTTCATGTAATCTTTTCCACAAACACTTGGGGGGGAAGGGTTCATATAAAACAGTCTGGCACAAGGAGAATTAATGTATGATTAGTTCTAGTTATCAGGAGTGTCCTCATCCATAATCCAGGCTTGATTGGGCTAGGTTCAATGCTGTACAGTCATAATGATTACCTGTCTCTACTCCAAAGTACTTGCTGTCTAAATAGGCAAGACAGAAAGGTGGGAACGGAAACTAAGGGGGAAAAAAGGTGATGTTCTGCCCAGAGCGAGACAACCTGTCAGCATATGAACCAAAAATAGAACCCTGTTCTCTTTGTGAGGTCAGCATCTAGTGCTGTACTCACTGGACCATGTTGTCTGTCAAAATGCATAGCAAGGTCTTTCTTTCCTACAAACCTCACATTCTTGCTTTCCCTTTTGTTGTTCCTTGAAAGAGAAATTGCATCTCCTTGCACCAGGCTCAGCTACAACCTCTGAAGGAATAAACTGAATCCTTTAAAAGCTGGGTTCAGGGACATGGTAGAAGAAGGAATAAAAATGGAGGAGATTAATCAACGATGATTTGTGAGTGCCACTGTGGTGTCAAATCCTGGCTCAGATGGCTCAACCATCTCTATACACACCCACTGGCACACACTAGTCTAAACCAAGAAATACATCAGTGGGGTTGCTCCAGGCTTGCCCTCTTTCACCCACTGTAGAGCCCTCATTCTTTACTGGGCTTGAGAGTAACCATTGGGATTGAGTGTAGACCAGCTTCACTGATAAACAGCTGTCTTCACAGCATGACAGACTCTTGCCATAGCAGTGTATACAAACAGATTCTGGAAGCAGGACTTGGAGGTAGAATCGTAGGGTGTCTATACATAAGCAGCAAGGTTGCTCTGATGCATCATAATTGCCAGTTGCCATTTTTAAGATCAGGGACACTGATATACAAGATGCCCCTGGTGCTTTAATTAGAGTGGATCTTGGAGCTACTGTAATTAAAACGCCTCCCTGCTCCATTCCTGGAGCATATGTAAAAATACCCATAGGCCTTGTTACATGGTAATTTTGGGCAGCTCCTGGAGCTCTTAATGTTTGGATTGTCTGCACATTAACATCTGAAACTAGTTTTAAGCACTTGCTAGGCAGCTCAAGTTACTCCACTCCACTCCACTCCAGGGCAGGTTTATCTTTGATCTGTGTTACTTAGCTTGTATTACACTAAGGCAGGGACAGACAAAATACAGCCTGCAGGCTGGATTTGGCCTGCAAAGGCATTCTATCTGGCCCATGGGGCCCCTAAAAAATCGAGAAAATTAATATTTATCTGCTCCTGGCTGCAGGTCCAAGATGACAGGAGGCAGGAGCAGTAGGACCCAGAGGGAGCCGGAAGCAGGACAGCAGCCCAGCCCTACCCCATCACCAGCCCTTTCACTGTTTTCCTGGCCCCTGCATGGCTCCAACACCACATGGCTGCCAGCTGCATCAGTGGACCAGGGAGCACAGGGACCACTCCAGTACCCTAGGTGTGCATGTGTGTGTGTGTGTGTGTGTGTGTGTGGGGGGGGGCAAGAGTGTGTGTGTGTGTGTGTGTGTGTGTGTGTGTGTTCGTAGGGTGAGTCACACACGCACACCCTGCCATACACATGCACCCAGACCTCCCCCTCACTGCCATACATACAGACCCCCACACCCACAGCACCTCACACATTCCAGTCACCCTTCCCCCATACACACCTCCCACAAACTCCATACCCACCCACACCCCACATATCCACATGCACCAACACCCTGCCCCACAATCAACATACCCACACACCCACAGCCCCCCACAAACCTATACCTACCCACCCATGTTCTCCATCCTCCCACAATATACAACAGTAAGACTTCATTTTAAGCTATTGTGCAATCGCTTCTTTGTACAATACACAAATACATGTAAACCAGGACACACACATTTAAAAAAAATCAAATTAATGAATGTTGTAGATGTTCACTTTTTAGAATATAATTTGGTATTTTTCTGGTTCTGAGATGGCAAAACCCCTTGCTGAAAGGAGTACTTCTGGGGGCAAGGGGAGGGACTTCTGGGGGCAAAGGTCAGAGGTTAGGGAATCAGACTTCTAGTCAAGATGGAGACTAGGGGGCAGGGCACCTGTCAGGGGGCAGGGCTACTCACATGGCCCTTAAAAGCTTGCCAAAACTTGATAAGTGGCCCTCCACCCAAAATAATTGCCCATCTCTGCATTAAGGTGTAGCCACTATAGGCTACACCTTAGTGAAAACACCCCATCTTCTCCCCTGTCCCTGCTGGTCCAAATTGGGTTCACTGTCCCCAAACTCCCCCTTCCCCAGCACCTTAGATCCTTGTTCATTGACCTCTACTTACCTGTGGCTGTCTATGCTGTCTATCCCAGGGGAGCAGGTAGAGAAATGTTAACCTGCCTGCCCAAATGCTGCTGCTGCTGCTCATCCTAGAGAAGAGTAGAAGCCTGGCAATGCTTGACAGGAAGGTTAATCCTTTCCTGAGTGCTGCCCTGGGACAGGCAGTATGGGCAGCCACAAGTTGGGGGGGGGGGGAAGGAGGGAGCAACCCAGGGGCAAGGGGGAAGTGCAGAATTGGAAGAAGGGGATTCTTAACTTTCAGTCCTCCAGGCTCCTGCTGGCCCGAATATGTGACTGCTCCAAACTTGAGCTAGCACTAATACCGATCAACACTTGAGCACAGTGGATGCATCTATGTGTGCAATTAATGTACCTGAACATTCAGCACAGAAAATTCAGGTGCATTAGGGTGCACATCTGCACATGCACCTGCATCAAGAACAAAATGAGCCTGACTGGAGCAGCCTAGTACAGGACTGCTCCTGCCCTGCTCTGCTCCACTGCAGCAGCCAGGGGGAGCTCCAGGCTCCCCCAGGTGCCAGCCCTGGGTGGCAGGATACACAGCAGTAACACAGCTCCCTCCCAGACACATGGAGATCAGGGCTGGCCCCAAGTCCCAGGTCTGGGGATAGTTTTCAGACTTGCTGAGTCAGAAAAATCCTGGAGGATTTGTGCTAGCTCCCTTACAGCCATTCCAGTTCATCTCCCAGATAAGGACCTTGGAACTTCCTCCTTACAGGATCAGCAGAAATAAAAAGGTAGTGCAGTTTCCCCACTGCACTCCTGATTTGCCCTTGCCAATGCTTATCTAAACTCTTCTTGAACACCACCACAGATGGAGATTGCACAGCTTCCCTAGGCAGTCTATTCCACTGCCTCATTTTTCTAATAGTATTTTCTTGATTATCCAATCTAAACCTACTTTTCTTCAAGCCATTGGCTTGTGTCCTTCTTTCTCCAGCAAGATAGAAAACATGATCTCTCTCTATGGCAGCTCTTCACATATTTGAGGGCTGCTATCATGTCCACTCTTAATTGCCTTTTCTGCAAGCTGAACATTCCTATTTCCTTCAACCTCTCCTTACATGGCCTGTCTTCCAAGCCCCTTATTGTTTTTTATTTCCTGTGTTTGGATCCTTTCTAACTTTTCCGTGTCTGTTTGAAAATGTGGAGCCCCAAACTGCACACAATATGCTGAATGAGGCCTAACCAGTGCTGAGTAAAGAAGCACTATCACCTTCCATGTCTTGCACCTAACTGTCTGGTTGATACAACCAAAATTTCATACTCCTTTTATGAAGCTGCATCACACTGCAGAGTAATAGTCTGTGATCCCGGTCTGGAGAACCCCCAATCACCTGATGGCGGACTACAGTGCTCTGGGTGGCGTGCTGAAGGACTTCGGTGCACAGGTGGTATTCTCTTCCATCCTACCAGTGACTGGACGAGGAAGACGGCAGGAGAACTGCATCCGAGAAACCAACTGGCGGCTTCGGCAGCGGTGTCTCGAGGCAGGCTTCGGCTTCCTGGACAATGACCCGCACATCACGACGAGGGACATGCTCAGCTGGGATGGGCTTCACCTGTCCCCAAAAGGTAAGCGTGTGTTTTCTTCTAGGTTGGTGGATCTCCTCCGGCGGGCTTTAAACTAGGCTTGTCGGGGGGAGGGGAGTACGAGGGCAGGGGAAGCTGTGGACCACCAAACCATGTAGCACCCACAAGGACAGACCAGCCTGAAGAAAGAGAGCATTGGAAACCTGAAAGCCATGGGGAGACCAGCACTACAGAATAGGTAAGAAACAATGGGCCCCTTGGGACCCGGAGTGGGGGGGGCAGCAAAGGCACCAGTCGCAGGGCTCAAGTGCCTATATACTAATGCTAGGAGCATGGGGAACAAACAGGATGAACTAGCGCTCCTGCTTGCACTAAACACCTATGACTTAGTGGGGCTAACAGAAACCTGGTGGGATTCATCCCACGACTGGGAGGTACATATTGAGGGCTATAGATTGTACAGAAAGGACAGGTTGGGGAAGAAAGGGGGGGGGTTGCACTTTGTCAGTGAGCAATATACATCAACCCTCATCAAGACAGAATCCAAGGTTGAGGAAGTAGAAGGATTGTGGGTTAGGCTACATGGGGGGGCAAGGAGAAAGGGATTTGGTGGTAGGGGTCTGCTACAGACCCCCACACCAAGGGGAAGAAAGAGATGCAGGGCTCCTGAGGCAACTCTCGGAGACCATAAAAGCTAAAGTGGTAGTAGTCATGGGGGACCTAAACTACCCAGACATCTGCTGGGAGACGCAGACAGCAAGGTCCCATCACTCACGCAGGTTTCTAACCTGTGTACAAGACCTCCACCTGACACAGAAGGTGCATGGCCCCACTAGGGAGAATGCCATACTGGATCTGGTATTGGCAACAGGGGATGACATGATAGGGGACCTCCAGATCGGTAGCCATTTGGGAGACAGTGATCACCTAATAATAGAATTCAACAAAAGACGTCGAGTGGGTAAGGTAACTAGTAGGGTGAAAGTGCTAGACTTTAGGAAAGCTGATCTCAATGCACTCAGGCGATTAGTCAAGGAAGCACTGCAGAGTAGGAGTTTTGAAGGGATGGGAGCCCAAGAAGGGTGGCTGTGCCTTAAGGAAACAATCCTTCGGGCACAAAGCAAGACGATCCCTGAGCGAGGCAAAAGAGGGAAAGGGGCCAGGAGGCTTCCATGGCTGACCAGAGAAATCCAGGGCAGCCTAAGGGCTAAAAGGGGAGCACATAAAAAGTGGAAACAAGGTGAGATCACTAAAGATGAATATACCTCCTCTGCTCGTGCTTGTAGGGAGGCAGTTAGGCGGGCCAAAGCTACCATGGAGCTGAGGATGGCAACCCAAGTAAAGGACAACAAGAAATTGTTTTTTAGATATATTGGGAGTAAAAAGAAGGCCCAGGGAGAAATAGGACCCCTGCTAAATGGGCAGAAACAATTGGTGACAGACAGGGGGGACAAGGCTAAACTCCTCAACGAATTCTTTGCCTCAGTGTTCCTAAGTGAGGGACATGACAAGTCTCTCACTGGGGTTGTAGAGAGGCAGCAGCAAGGCGCCAGACTTCCATACGTAGATCCTGAGGTGGTGCAGAGTCATTTGGAAGAACTGGATGCCTTTAAGTCGGCAGGCCCGGATGAGCTCCGTCCGAGGTTGCTGAAGGCACTGGCCGACATCATTGCAGAGCCACTGGCAGGAATATTCGAACGCTCGTGGCGCACGGGCCAAGTCCCGGAGGACTGGAAAAGGGCTAACGTGGTCCCCATTTTCAAAAAGGGGAGGAAGGAGGACCCGGGCAACTATAGGCCAGTCAGTCTCACCTCCGTCCTTGGTAAAGTGTTTGAAAAAAATTATCAAGGCTCACATTTGTGAGAGCCCAGCAGGGCAAATTATGCTGAGGGGAAACCAGCACGAGTTTGTGGTGGGCAGATCGTGCCTGACCAATCTAGTCTCTTTCTATGACCAGGTTACGAAATGCCTGGACACAGGAGGAGGGGTGGATGTCATATACTTAGACTTCAGGAAGGCCTTCGATATGGTATCCCACCCCATACTGGTGAACAAGTTAAGAGGCTGTGATGTGGATGACTACACAGTCCGGTGGGTGATGAATTGGCTAGAGGGCCGCACCCAGAGAGTCGTGGTGGATGGGTCGGTCTCGACCTGGAAGGGTGTGGGCAGTGGGGTCCCGCAGGGCTCGGTCCTTGGACCAATACTCTTTAATGTCTTCATCAGTGACTTGGACGAGGGAGTGAAATGTACTCTGTCCAAGTTTGCAGATGACACAAAGCTATGGGGAGAAGTGGACACGCCGGAGGGCAGGGAACAGCTGCAGGCAGACCTGGATAGGTTGGACAAGTGGGCAGAAAACAACAGGATGCAGTTCAACAAGGAGAAATGCAAAGTGCTGCACCTAGGGAAGAAAAATGTCCAGCACACCTACAGCCTAGGGAATGACCTGCTGGGTGGCACAGTGGTGGAAAGGGATCTTGGAGTCCTAGTGGACTCCAAGATGAACATGAGTTGGCAGTGTGATGAAGCCATCAGAAAAGCCAATGGCACTTTATCGTGCATCAGCAGATGCATGACGAATAGGTCCAAGGAGGTGATACTTCCCCTCTATCGGGTGCTGGTCAGACCGCAGTTGGAGTACTGTGTGCAATTCTGGGTGCCACACTTCAAGAAGGATGCGGATAACCTGGAGAGGGTCCAGAGAAGGGCAACTCGTATGGTCAAGGGCCTGCAGACCATGCCCTACGAGGAGAGACTAGAGAAACTGGACCTTTTCAGCCTCCACAAGAGAAGGTTGAGAGGCGACCTTGTGGCTGCCTTTAAGTTCATCACAGGGGCACAGAAGGGAATTGGTGAGTATTTATTCACCAAGGCGCCTCTGGGGGTTACAAGAAACAATGGCCACAAGCTAGCAGAGAGCAGATTTAGATTGGACATTAGGAAGAACTTCTTCACAGTTCGAGTGGCCAAGGTCTGGAACGGGCTCCCAAGGGAGGTGTTGCTCTCCCCTACCCTGGAGGTCTTCAAGAGGAGGTTAGATGAGTATCTAGCTGGGGTCATCTAGACCCAGCACTCTTTCCTGCTTATGCAGGGGGTCGGACTCGATGATCTATTGAGGTCCCTTCCGGCCCTAACATCTATGAATCCACCAAGACACCAAGATCCTTTTCCACAGTACCACCATCCAGCTCATTGTCACCCATTTTTTTAAATTTGTGTTTTTTAATTACTGTTCCCTGTTGCAACATATTAGCTTCTCTCACTGAATGGGTTTCCGATGCATCCCAAGGCCCCACCACATGCCCCTACCCCCCACCCCACTCCACCATGGCATGGGGGACTCCTGGTGCATTTCACTAGTGTGGAAGCTGTGCAGGATACCTGAGTCACCCAAGCCCTTCAGCCATGTGCCAGGGATGGGGGCAGGGAGTGGAATTTGCTAGCATTGAACTTCAACCTATTAACTCTAACCCAGTTTTCCAAGTTGTTGGGATCATTCTGAATTGTGCTCTTGTCTCCAGTATGTTTGTAATCCTTCCCAGTTTTGTGCCATCTGCAAATTTGCTTAAGAAACTCTTTATTCCAGTATTCACATAATTAATAAGCATGTTGAACAGCTGTGGGCCCAGGAAAGACCCCTGAATCCATTTATAATTGTTTTTTGCTTGCAACCATTGAACAAGCTGTCTACCCATCTCATAGTTTTGTTTCAATTTCTCTAATTTGTTTATGACGAGGTCATGTGGGACTCTTGTCAAAAGTCTTGCTGACATCCAGATAGACCAGATTGATAATGTTACCCTCTCCTGGAGACATCTCTAGTTAGAAACATCATCTGCCTTTACCTAAAGTAAATGTCCCTATAAGGGTTATCTTATACCCACTGTACCAGCATATGTGGATCAGTTGCATTGTTTCTAAAGAAAACTGACACAGCCTTAAGTACAACAGGCTAACAAATACTTCCATACCTTCTTTTGTAGCAGCAGTGAAAAATGGCACTTTTACACGTGCTTCAGAGATGGGGAGGCAGCATTTTAATTAGAGCAGCTCCAAGAGCCACCCTAATTAAAGAGCTGCAGCGTCTTGTGTATCTGTGCTTAAAAATGGTGGTGGAGATGCTTGAACTATAACTTGTTCAATGAGTTTTTTAGTTCAAGCGCCCCCACCACCTTTTTAAGTGCAGGGATGCTGGTACATGAGACGTGGGAGGGTGATAGATGCGCATTGGAGCAGACTTGATTAATCGAGTCTGCTGGAGCATGGTAATTACAGCACGTCAATCAGCTTCCACGCTCATGTAAAGGCTGAAAATGTGACCAGTACTGAAATAAGTGGAGTAGTTTAAGTGTGTAAAGTCTCACTAAGCTACAGTTCACTAGTGTGTTTCCAAATTCAGTAACCTATGCTTGATTTATAAGGCCAGGAAAAAAAAAGTGTTATTTTTAGTTTTGCTCTCTTCCATTTTTTTTTTTTGGACTCCTGCCCCCAAAATGCCTCTCATCGAAAGTCTGCATTTTCTGATCCTTCCCTGAACACCAACTGAAAGAAAAGGGATCATCACAAGTATTTTATTTTATAAGAGATCATGCCTTAAACCTGTGTAGTGGCTCAAATCTTTATTGAATTGCATCCTCCATTTATAGCTAACAATAAAGCTTATAACTGCAATACACTTATCACTGCCTTCTGTCTTTAAATTCCGCTAAAGTGCTTTTTAAATCAAACTGTAAAATCCAAGAGGAAAATCCTTTCCTCCATGTCAATAAATTAAGATCTTATGATTATCAGAAATTTCTGTTCTGATGTATCTCTTCTTTAAGGAGAGTAGCTAGTGGTAAAACCTTGTTCTATAACCTATAGATATCTCCAGACATGGCAAGACCATGTATACATTGACAGACTTACCCATAGTGATTCTCAGAAAATTAATAAGCAATATTAGAGCATTTGAATTAATAGAAAAGACTTCTGCCAGCTGAGTTCATGGATTTAACTGGTGTTAATATTAGGCTGTGTACTCTCTATTTGGATTGAGCAGATGCTGGAGGGAGGCTGGATAGGAAAACTCCATTACTGGGTTTCATAGTGGTTCTCTAGAGGATGTACATCAGAGCCTGGTGGAGTATCTGTTCACCAAGGCACCCCAGGGAAAGACAAGAAACAGTGGGCACAAACTGATTGAAGATTGCTTCAGATTGGACATAAGGAAAAACTTCTTTACAATTTGAGTGCCAAGGGTCTGGAACAGACTCCCCCCAGAAGTGGTATAGTCTCCTACCCTGGCGATCTTAAAAAATCATCTTGATGCCCACCTTGCTGGGGTCATGTGACCCCAGCAGCCTCCTGCCTAAGTGCAGGGGGGTTGGACCTGATTATCTTGTAAAGTCCTTTCCAGCCCCTAACATCTATGAATCTATAAAAGGATGTTGAAACTCAGGAATTTGGGTTTTCCAGTCTAGGTTCTAGAGAACACTGTTTTTTATGGATGTACACTTTACTGATTTTTCCCAGTGACCCCAGTCTGTCCCCTATCTGTTTCTAATTCTATACCCTTTCACCTATGTTGCCTTGCACTAAATGAGATAGTATTGCTAGTCAGAGTTTCCCACTGAAACTATTTTTAATAGAAAATTCAGTTTCCAGTTAAATAGTATTTTTCATAAAGTAAACGTTTCCTATTAAAATCAGAATGTTCATAAAAATAAGAACAGTGGAATGCCAGAAGACCCAAGGGGTGCTTATGCACATGCTCCTGGATGTCGGGGAAGGTTGTTTTCAGAGTATTCAGGCTTGCATTTCAAAATGGATGCACAGAGGCTTTAACTAAAGCTTGTCAAAAGAGCTTTAGTTAAGTGTCACCACCACAACTTTTGAAACTTGGGGAGCTGAATGCATGAGATGCTGCAGACTTGATTTGAGTCTGCTCTGACATGTTCTAATAAGAACACGATGGAGCACATGTATAAGCACCCAAGAGTTTTTGGCTGAAAACTGAATTTTTTTTTGCAGAAAACAGAAATATGTGGATTTGCTGTTTCAATACCATGTTAATTTTCCTTGTATCCCCACTCTTATCTGTGAGCTCTTTTATGATGCACTGTTGCCAGGGTCTCTCACCATGTACTGCCTCCTGCCATTAAGAAGAAAGACTTCATTGGATTACAGCTGATGTAATCTGACCAGGCAGCTTGTTTTGTGGCAATATTAGGTACCCCAGCTATGACTCCCATAAGGTAGTGCATTATTAATCAAATTATTTTGCACTTTATATTTTTCCCCCAAAAAGAAAAACTACGGAACTTGATCCCCTTGCTACCTAACCCAGGGACTTCTTACATGCTGCGTAAAATCCACAAACAAGGGAATCTATAATCTCCAACCACGGAGACTGAACAGAGGAAATATCACATTTTTTCAAATCAATCCTAAAACTTCTTGTCACCCAAAGACTGAGTTTTATCCAAGACACAACAGACTTTCTACAAAAACTTAAAAAACATAAACCACCTTCTCAGCAACACCCTCCTAGCCATCATGGGTGCTACCAGCTTATACACCAACATCCCACATCAGGATGGTGTCCAAGCCTGCCTTGAATATCTACAAGAGCAAGATTACAACTCAGAGTAAATACCCAAAGATATTTCTGAACTTATATACTTCATCCTCACACACAACAATTTAACTTTCAATAACCAACTCTTCCTCCAGACCATAGGAACAGCTGTAGGCACCAAAATGGCTCCACAGTATGCCAACCTTTATATGAGCCACCTGGAAAAGAATTCCTCAAGGAGTACACTGTCAAACCTGTGCTATATTTAAGGTATATTGGTGACTTCTTCATCACTTGGACAGAAAACCTGTAACCTCTGACTGCTTTCCATCAGAAACTCAACAGTCATCACCCCTCCATCAGACTGTCTCTTGAATACTCCAGCACCAACATTTCCTTTTTAGACACTATGATTACTATCCAATATGGTGGTCTGTATTTTACCATATACAAGAAACCCCTGGACCAAAATATATATCTTAACAGAACCAGCAATCACCCTGAACATGCCAAGAAAGCTGTAAAATATGGCCAAGCCCTCTGATACCACAGAAATGTCTCTGAGGGCAACACCCATGATCATCACCTCACAAATCTCAAAAGGGCTTTCACTCAACAAGGACACTCGTCCAGAGAGATGGATGCACTTTTTGAAAAAGCCACCTAGATACCATGTTAAGAATTGCTTCAGTACAGAAGGAAAACCCCATGAATTGCACACCACTGGTTATGATATATCATCTCCCCATGAAACCTAGACAGAAAATCCTCAAGCAGTTGCAACCCATACTAGAAGACCCAATTCTTAAAGAGATCTTCCCAGAACCACCCATCCTAGCCCTTAAACAAGCTCCAAACCTCACCAGCCTCACTACCAGAAGCCAACTTTTTACGATCCAAAATGCACCGAATGGATCCAGACCATGCCATGACAAGAAATGTAAAACCTGCCAACATATGTCTACCACCCCCACAATAACTACTCCCTGTAACAGAACCATCACTATTCCTGGATCTTACAGCTGCACTTGCAGAAATGTAATGTATCTCATCCAAATGCCCTGATGGAAAATACATAGGAGAGACCAAACGACAACTGTGCACCAAAATGAATGCAGACTGAAAATCTATCAAAGACAAGAATCCCCAATTACCTGTGGGGGCACATTTCTCACAAGAAAACCACTCTCTCTCCAATCTCTCAGTTCTAATCCTCAAAGGGAATTTACAAAACACCTTTCACAGATGAGCCTAGAAACTTCACTTCATCAACTTACTAGATACAAAAAATCATGGACTAAATATAGAAATTGGATTTCTGTCACATTATAACCTGCCTATCTAACTCCCCACATAACTTCTCTACTATTTACCAGCTATAGTCATTCCCCTTCTCTCCCCCAATCCTTCCCCTCCGCCCCCCCCCACCTCTCACCCACTGACTACCTCAATTTACATTTTCACTGACTGGCTTTCTTGCATGCAGACTGGCCTCTGGCTTCTTTACTATTCCATCCAGCAAAAGCACAGACCAACTGCAGATACTTCTTCAGCCTGATGAAGGGTATTTGTACCCAAAAGCTTGCAAAGATGAATTTTTCCAACTATTTGAGTTGGTCTAATAAAAGATATCAGATGCAGACAAGATTCTTTGGGTACCTACCTTTGAAGAGGAACACACTTTGTTACCAGTTGTAAGAGAGAGAGACTATCTCCCTGTCACTCAGATGGATCCATTGCAAAGAAATTCTTGTTCAGCCTCTGCTGTCCTAGGGCAGAAGAGGTTTTGTGTATATGGAATTTATGTTGGGTCTAGGTGACACCTTCTAACAAACTTATATTGATTATATGTAATGACAGTTTTCAGCCAATGCCAGTTATAATACAGACAGATTGAATTGGGTTTTTATGGGATGGCAGAATGTGTGTCCCTGAATCCAGTGCATCTACCCTACCCAATTTCAATGCACAAGGGCACAAACACTTCTTAATGATGTAGGCATTTTTATTACAGTAGCAAAACAGCAAAATTGCTGTTAAGCTCATTCTCAAAAAAGACTGAACCATGTTTCTGAAAACTTTTAGGAAAGGAAGGCCAGACAAGTATTTTAGCCAGAATTACAGCTGGAAAGGTTAAGGCAAATGCAAGCAGTGTCTTAGGTTCTATTATCTGTAGGTATCATTGTTTGCTCTGCCTATTAAGGGTAACATAAATCAGAAGTATAGTTTTAGTTTTCTTTTCTGTTTGAAGAGACTGCCTTCAATGCGATTAATTAAATTGTTTTTGGGGCTATACAACTTCTATTTTGTTTAATAAAATCCTATTCAAAATACGATTTTTTTAACTGGAATTAAATTGATAAGACTCAGGCTCACTACCATCTTTAATGGAAGTATATGCCATAGCCACAGGACCTGAAGGATAGTCTGTCCTGTGCTCATGAGTACTTCTCTCTTGGGACTGTCAGTCATAGTGCCCCTGTTGACAACAGCTGCTACAGAGAGTCGTGGATAGAGAAGCAAACTGTGAGGTCTTTTGACCCTTGCCAGTTAGAAGGCTTTAAAATTATTGACCTTGAAACAAACTCAGAATTGGATTCTGCTTACTCCAGTGTTCACAGGGTGGAATGCTTGTGTGATGTGATTTTGCCAAGGAGACTCGCTAGTAGAGTGCCTGGCTAGTGCTTCCTTGCAGCACTGTAGCCTGAGGGTAACAAGAACATGAATCATTGCAGCTAGGTTATCACATGAAAGTTTCTTGGCCAAACCTAGGCCAGGGTGATACAGCCCCCTGCCAAGTTTGGAACGGCTGCTCAAGTCTTGTCTGCTCTATGCACATTTAAGCCTGACAATCAGGCAGTTTGCATGGCTTAAGTTGAACATGAACAGTCCTGTGCATGCATCCCAATGCTTTTCTCAGTCTCTTTTCCTTGGAAGACCCAGAGTGGAGCTAGGATGTACACTTAGCTGTACTTTCCTTATTGACAGAATTGGGTGTACATGGAGTAAAAGCAAGCAGGCAGGACTTAGCAGCACTTCCAATATACTTTATAGATATAAAATATAAAAAAATAATGTTATACATGTATAATCTCCAAGAGGAAAGTTTAGTCTAGGTTCAGTGTATATACTTCAGTTCCTTCAGCTGGAGTAGATATATCCAATCTAGTTTTAAAATAGGTAGCTCATGTGCTGTTATCAATGCACTGTACTGCCTTTTACTACATTGCCAGAAATAACTAAGCTAGCTAATTTAAAGCAGGCTTGAGTATACACAAACTGACTCGCAAGAGTGGTTTCTTCAGTGTAGGTATGCTTAGAGATGTGTAACATATACAATGTCATGAGGCTCATTAAATGGGTGTAGGTCAGGTATGCTCAAACCCTGGCCTGCAGGTCAGATTTGAGCCCAGCATTGTGTCATCTGGCTCAGTCCTGGCATGGAGGGAAAAGGGAAGGTTGGGTCAGGGTCCCCAGAGACCAATCCTGGTGTGCAGGGCCTCCAAAGTCTAACCCCACAGGGGAGACTGGGCAGGGAACAGTGTGGGACCTTTAGACTCAATCTTGGTACATGGAGTCATATCTGACCCATAGATTAGCCCCACATCCCTCATCTGGCCCATGGGACCAAAAGGTTGAGCACCCATCTTCCAAAGGTGCTATTAAAATGTGCCACCCTGTTTGTCAGTCCTCTAGTTTGATGATAAAAGAATGCTAGCATTTTAGTTGCACATCAAAAATTGCTAATACTGTACTAATAAAACAGAAAAGTAGATTCTATCTAGCTGGAATGCATAAACTTAGAGAATTTTGAGACTTCTCAACCTTGGTTTCATTAAGGAAAAGTATTGCCTATGACACTTTTAAAACTTTTTGTAAGCGTTCTCAAATATTTTTTCAGTAAAATGCATGGGAAACAAAAATTGGTATTGTATAAAACTTGTTTAGCATGATATGCAAAAACTGCCTTGAAGGCTTCATCACTCATGAATAATACAATCCTAACCTCACACCAGTAAAGTCTAATGCCACCGCAGACTGAAATGTATGCCGTATATAATACACAAACAGATATACATACACACATTCTCTCAATTTCTTTCTTTATCTCTGGACTTACGAGGCATAAAGCTTAAGATCTGATGGCTTTAATACTTCAATACTCCTAAAGTGTCCATAACTATAAAGGTAAATGGCCTATGAAACGATATGCTTAGCATCTTTAAAGAAATAATGTGTTTAGAGACCCAATGAAATAAATGTAAATCTGTCAACATAAGACCTACTTCAGAGAATGTGATAATTTCCATGAAGTTATTTTATCTACAGAATATTGAGAAAGCTATTATTCTGTTAGATGAAATGCCCATTAGAGAAATTAAAAGAAAGGAAAGAGCAAAATATGCATTTTAATTACTTGAATTAAACAAAGACAGAGAGAAAATTTCACTTGGACAACACAGCTGGTATTTTATGTAATATAGAAAAGTAATGAAATTCACAGAGCAGTGACAGTGATTTATGATTCCTGACTGTGTCAGACTGAAACTGGTGTTGATATCTGTTTGAAAGGTAAAGTAAGTTGAGGACTTCTTTTTTTTTTCCTGATTAATAATCAGTATTATATTTTCCTCATGTCATTCTATCATTATGTAGAGATTCAGATTGTTTCAGCATATTTAATGACACAGGTATCAGTGGGGGAAATAATTTATACTGCAACCAAATGAATATCTTCTGAAAGTTTTCAACAAGGTCAGTAGAACAATGATTATAATATGAAAATTTTTTTTCATAGTAAATTTAGGTAGTCGTACAACAAATGGCAGTAGGAAAAAGTGTATCTGTTTTTATTAACCATGGTCTCTCATATTCAAATCTGCCCATTGTCTGTGGGCATTGAAACCTAGTCTTCAACACTAATGTCCCAATCCAAGAAAATACTTAAGAAATATATAGGCCCACTAAAGTATATGGGACTATTTATGTGCATAAAATTAGGCAATTTAGGGCTTTGGATCATATGGTATGTATATTCCTGTTAACAGAGAGAACTGAAGGTAGGGTCAGATGGTACCTTTTAGCATTGTTAGGAAAAGTTGCAACAGCTAAGATGTCTATTAGAGGGAAGGAATAATACCAGAAAGATCAGATGGGATAAACCTTTCAGGATACCCGTCTTTAGTAACTGAACAAAATATATTTATCAAAAGGCTGTAACCATACTATCTCTTTTCTCAAGAAACTGTTAACAAGGTACAAGCAATTATTAGTGTTTTCAATAATGTATTGTTTGACTTGGCTTTATGGTTAAAATAGCCAAGGACCTCCAGCAATCTCCCTACTTAACTTTTCCAATTGTCTCTATTATAGTAGAACTGTTAGGAATAGTGGTGAGGAATGTAGGGGGAAAAGGCCAGTAGATAAAGTCAAAGGGTAAATTAAGACATACAGTTTTTTTTCCCTTATTTGAGTGAGAAAGTGATAAGGATTGTACTGAAAATCTGTCTTAAAGTTATGGCTAATATTATAATCTTTTTTTCTATAATTATGTAGTGAGATTTGATAGCTTAACTACATCCTAGATACCTCTCTTTCCATGATACAGAGAAGTAAATCCAGTTGTATATTTAATGCTGTGACATCTACTGAGACTGTGCATTAAAGATTGAAGAAACTAAAGGCTCAAGTTATTACCAGTCATAAAACATTAGGTATGTAGTATAACTGAGAAGTATTGTAGGATTTGATACAGCACACACTGAGGGTTCCAGCTGACTTATAGATTTCACCTCTTGCTTCTAAGCAGGGATCTGGATTTTTCATTGCCTGTAGAAAACAATGAAAAAAACAAAACATACCCCAAACAGACTTTCCCTTTTAACAGAGAAAAATGAAGATTTTACACCTTAATGGAGAAATGCATGGATTTTCCACTTTTGCAAAGAGCTCCCTGCAGGTTGACAGAGTTCCAGCCTGCAAGGAGCTGGGGGCAGCAGGAGGAGGATGGTCAGGCAGGGAGAGTCATGTGTATGTGCACATTCAGACATGCACATGGCTGCCAGGCAGCCTGGAGAGCATCTCTGGCAGGTAAGTCTGGTGGTGGGGTGGCGGGGTTGAGGGCTCCATATGGAGGGAGGAGTAGGGCAGTGATGAGGCTACTGCCCAGTTGGGGAAGTGGGTGGGGCTTCAGGCCTAGGGCCAGAATGCATGGCTGCAGGGCTCCAGCGGGAAGTGGGATGGAGCCATGGGTGGCTTGTCTGGGGGGTTGGGGAGGGCTGGCTCTCCACCACTGCCTGGACTCCCAGGGGGACATGGGGGGGGCATATGCCCCCCAGATCTGTGCATGGAGCGGGGGGGGGGGGGTTGGGGGGACTGTCCACTGCAGGCTCAAGTTCCCTACCCTGCTATCTGACCCCCATGGCCTCTGCAGCCTGATGAGTGGGACTCAGCATGGCAGGGCGGAGAGGGCTGGGCAGGGAAGATCCTTGCTGCTGCAAGCCCCATGCCACCCTGGTAAAGCACCTCCTGCCCACCTAGAAGGAGTGGTGTGGTGGCACAGAGTTGTGTCCCTCACTGCTGCTGTGTGGGCAGGACGCACCTCACCATGGCGGCGTGGAGCTCCCAGAAGTGGCAATAAACTTCCCTGCCTGGTTCTGCTCTTCCCTGCCATGCTGGGTCCCACCTGCTGGGCCATGGAGGCCCCAGGGGAAAGACAGCAGGGCAGGGAGATTGAGCTCACAGTGAGCAGCCTGCATCCAGACCCCGCCAAAAGCCCCCACTTCAGCCATACCACCCATGGGGGAGGGGGAACCAGGCTTGCTAGGACCTGGGTCCCTGGCCCCATAGCTCTGGCAGCTGGGGGTAGAGATGTGTGAAGCTTCAGGTGCTGATTCAATTTGTAGGAGATTTGTGCCGATTCGGCGGACGAACCTCTGAATTTGAATGGAATCGGGAGACCAGTAAAAAGGTCCAAATCAATTCAAAGCTCTCTGAATTGATTTGGAAAAGATTTGGAGAGTTTTGGAGATTTGGGCAGTCCCTGCTCACTGCTGTGGGGAGCTGGACCTGGACTTCATGCTGGTACGTGGGGGTGAGGGGGCTGGAGGAGGGGACCCCTGCCAAGCCCCATCTCCTGCCTGTTCCCCCAGTCTCCCTGAGTGTCTCCAACCCCACCCACTGTCCCAGCCCCCACCATGGCTGCCTGACCCAGCCACCAGTTCTCATTTCTTTAAAAAAAAAAAAAAAAAGCAAGCCCCACTCACCGCTGCTGCCAGGTGTGGGGGCAGTCCCCGCTTCCTCCCACTGCCCCACACTGTATGGGGGGCTGTGCCACAAACCCCCATCCCCCATTCTCTCAGCCCCATCGATAGCTGCCCAGCCTGGCCCCAGCTCCTGGTTCTTTAAAAAAAAAAACCCAACAAAACCCCACACCCACTGGCTGGTGCAGCAGTGGTGGTAGCTTTTGGAGGCTCATGGCAGATCCTCGCATCCAGCGTAGGACAGTGTGGGGCAGTGGGGATCACCCTGTGCATGGAAGGATCCATTGAGTTTACGTTTTTTGTTGTTTGTTTGGTTTTTTAAGAGCTGGGACACTGGGGCAGGGCAGCTATGGGGGAGGCAGCTGGGAGAGCAGGTAGGGGATGGGGGTTTGTGACAGATCCCCCCACACAGTGCAGTGCAGTGGGGGGAAGCAGGTATCATCCCCCCTGCCTGGCAGCAGTTGGTGACTGCCAGGGTTTTGTTTTTTTTTAAAGAGCCAGGAGGCTGAAGCCAGGTGGGGCAGCCATTGAAAGAGTGGGCTGGGAGAGTGAGTGGGGGATGGGGCCTGTTTTAGTCTGAGATTTGGCCTATTTGGCAGTGGCTGAATCAAATTGGGACAGTGATTTGAATCACTGAATCAAATCGCTGTCCTCTGAATTGGCCGAATCCAAATCCAAAACGAATACTAGCTGCTTTGCACAGGCCTAGTTGGGGCCCCCCTCTGGCAGAGCTAGGGGATGGGGTAGGGCTGTGGGTGGGGAGTAAGGGGCATCAGCAAGGCTGGGGGACTGTGGCTTGGGAGGGAGGGGCCTGGACCTGCATCCTTGGTGAGCAAATGGGGCAGGGGATGCTCTAATTTTCCATGATAAAATACCCCAAATCAAATACTTAACTGTACAGGTACTTAGGATTAATTTTATTATAGTGATTGAGGCACTGGTAGGCTTCCAAATAGTTTTAAAATTGTAAATATATCAACAAAACCTGGTGTTCAACTGATACCTATATATGTACTGGTGTTTTATTTTAATTGACTGTGGGAGAGGTGGGCTTAAGACAGAAGTGGTAGGGGGCTCAATCATTCTTTTTGTGGAGTCTGCCCATGTCTCCCATGGCTGGAGGGCAAGCTGCCAGTGGGCCAAGCAGCCCCTGAACTGCAGGGGGACCCAGTCCTTCATTCTACGGTGGCAGCACCCCCCAGGGCCATCTGGGTAGGCTGCTAGCAGGCAGGTGCTGGCCCAGCTTGGGCTCAGGGAACAGCAAGCAGGGGTAGCACTTGCAGCTAGCACCCTGCCTGCCACTGTGGAGGAAAGGACTGGGTCCCCCTTCAGCTCAGGGTCTGCATGGCCTGGCAGCACCTCACATGGGCAGGCTTCAGTGGGGGGGGGGGGAAGTGGCGAGGGCCTTGGTCACTTTGCTTTTTCCTATGGAGCCTGCCCACCTCTCACATGGCCGAGGAGCTGGTGAGCTGCTGGCAGGCCCTGAGCTGTGGGGAGGCCCTGGTCTTTCCCTCTGCCATGCCAGTACCTCCTGGGGCTGCCTGGGTGGGTGGTTAGTGGGTGGGTGCTGCCTCAGATGCAGCACCCAGCCCAATTCAACTGTTTCCCAAGCCTGAGCTGGGGCAGCACCTGCCCGCTAGAGGACCCGCCACCACTAAAGGAAGGACTGGGGCCCCCCCAAAGCTCAGGGGCTGCATGGCCCACCAGCAGCTTGCTCCACAGCCATGAGAGATGCGGGCAGGCTCTGAAGAAAAAAAAAGGATTGGGCCCCTCACTGTTACAGTGATGGAAGCCCCTAAATTGAAATGGTGAATTTTTAATCATCACAATGAAAAACCCACCACTTCAATTTATGGGCCTAACCCCCCATCACCTGTATAAGTGCTGTTGCAGAAAGGAATGATTGCTAAGAGTAGCAGTTTTTCCTTTCTGCTAATCATTCCCTACTATTATGGTGATCCCCTGGAAAGTGCCTTTGTTTCCTCAAAGTCTGTGTTGCTTGAGATGTTTGGGGAGTATGCCACTAAATTTTCTTAGTTTGCTGCCCGAGCTTGTAATACAAGTTGTATTTATTTTCCTCCTCCTCCTTTGCCCTTGAGAAATGCAGTTTTTGACCACAAATTATGTACTTCAAATCACAACTTTCTCTTTCCATTGAAGAACATATAATATAAAACTTTAGGGCAAGATCCTCACATGCTATAATTGATTTACAAGCTGAGTATCTGACATTTAGCTTGTGCAACAGCTGGCAGAAAGTAACAAATGTATCAAAAAGTCTTTGTACTTTCTTTTGCAATACTAAAAAAAAAAAGAGATTAGTTTCAAATTTTCTACTGAGTTCCAGCAAATATATACTTTTTAGTTATAATAATTACTATAATTGCTTATATTTCACTCAAAATGGGCTCAGATCTGCAGAGCTGAACAGGGAGGCAGTATCCTCACCTTGAAGAGCTTCTGGAAGGTATATGGGAAAAGCGTGTGGGGGGAATTATATAAATGGTTATGCTTTTTAATTTCTGTGTCTATTTAAAAAATAGTGGATCAGGAGAAGCAAAGGGTGAATCCAAAATGTGGCTTAAACCAAAAAAAAATTGACAATCTGACTTAAAAGCAATAAAACCAGGTTACCAGGGTTGGAAAGGCAGTATAGTTGCTGGGCAATGCTCTGTCATAAGTCAGCTCAGCGTGTTGTTCCCGATGTTTTTTTGATGATGTTAGCTAATACTTTGTACTTCATAGCATTTTCACCTACAGACCTCAAAACACTAAATAGGTGGGTCACTATTATGCCCATGTCCTCAGTAAGGACTATGAGGCAGTAAGAATGAGAAACTCTCCAGGGCACACAATGAATCGGTGGCAAAGCTGGGAAAACAACTTAGATCTTCTGAGCCCTGGTCCTAGGGGAAGCCTATCCCTCTTTTTAATCCTGTCTTGACTCAGGATTGGAGTCATTTTACCAGGCTGCAGAGGGAACAGCATCTTGCCTTGCTTGGCCAAAAGAAGGTTTATGACTACTACAGGGGCATTTAAAGTTGAGGGGAAAGGTAAAAAGTGTAATAATTGAGGGTATCCCAGGAGAATTTTTTTTACAGTGTTGCAACACATACAAAGCAGAAAGCTTTGTGTTTGAAGATACATCCATCTCAGGGTCTGAGGAAGCATTTCATACAGTAGGATGCAGTGGTTGCTATGACAACCACATTTTACTGAGTGGCAGGTAAAATGCTGGTTTCATACTTGTCTCTGCAACTTGTTAGCAGAGTTATTTACCTTCTGTTTTATTTGCTCACTTATTTTCAATCATTACAATGCCGCTTATAAAGAACACTTGTACAGAGTGCAGTAAAACAATTGATGAAGCATGTGAGTTCAACAATTCATGTATATTAGTATGATGAATTTGACAGAAAGCTAATTAATAATAATAAATAATATCCCTACCTTCTGTTGCATCTTTCATCAGAGAAGCTCAAGGAGCTTTGCAAATATTAATTAATTAGACCCCAGAACACCCTGATAAGCATCTCTCCTGTCTTTCCCTCTGAAACTGATACAGATTTTGAGACTACAGTGGAGAAGAACTGCAAGTGAAGAGGAATGAAAATAAGCAAAAAAGGAAAGAAAAATAAAACAAACCCAGAGAACAGTTGTGCCCTAAGGTTGCCTCATATCCAGTCCTTGGATTTGCTCTAGATCCTATCATCATAAAAAATTTCAGAGGGGGCACAGAATGGATCGCTGTATCTAAGGTTATATAGAATATTCTGTGCATTTGCTTTTAGGCTCTGGCATACATAAAATAACTTTGGGCTCTGCAATGAGTGTGCTCACGTGATTTTTAGCAGGGCACCTTTAATTGGCAGACGGTATTTGAATTTAATATTCCAAAAGAAGTCTTTCAGTAGCACTAATTTGCTTTTCTTTTGAGAAAGGAGAAGCATTATATAATATTGGGTAGAACCTAGGTCTGGTATCCAGAGGTCTAATTTTGATTGCAGAAAGCTTTTAGCTGATTTTTGGACACGTTCGTGATCCTCATTACTTCTTTCTTCCCACTTGGAAAAGTGGAAAATAATATTTATGTTCTTCACAGGGATGCCGTAAAGATTAGCTGTTAATTGTGTGCACATTACTTTTAAATTCAGTGCAATGGTAGATAAGTGCAATAGGTGTTATCTCGGTATTAGTGAGGCATATCTTTTTAAGCATTATATAAAATTTGGTGTTAGAACAAACTATTATAGAAAAATCATTTAAAAAATGGCATTTTTCCCTTAAACTTTCCAATGATATCAGTTTTCTAGCTCTATTTCAGCATACTACATGAATGTTGAAATCTCATAATTATTTTCTAGCTTAAAGTAAGATTTGTTGTGTTTGTAACACGGGGGTCATTGCTAAGTACTGTTTTTTAGACTCCTGGAAATCTGATTTCCATTTCATGTACCTGTTCTTTACCTCATCTTTCCATAATCTTAAAGTCCCATACAGTTCCTTCTATCTGATGTTGTTTTACCTGCTGCCTCTTAACATTTGTAGTAGCTTTCCAAACGCAACGATGGGTTGGTGCAATCTCTGCTTGTCTGACCTAGTGAAAAGAAAATGTCTAAACTGAAGTTATTTATAGAAGGCTGTTTCATCCAGTTTGTGCTGTTATTTCAGACAGTCAAATGATTTCCGCTCAAGTGAAGACAAATATATGGACCATTGGACAACCTGCATGCCCTTGTTCAGAGTTGTGTGAAAAAATCAGTGGTTTGGCAAACAATTTCTTCAGGTTTCAATTCAAATGGGTTCTCATCCTCTAAAATGCATTTTGAATGATATATTCAGATTGAACCTTAAGAACCTGAAATTACATTTTGGCCAAACTCTGAGAAATATGCTTGTGAGGGGTGGATAAGAGTTGAGGTGAATTTCAAGAAGTCAGTTCCTTTCATTATTTCCTCATGGGAAATGAGAACTAGGGACCAAATGAACTGTTTCCTATTGGAATGCAAAGGATGTCTGTAGTAATAATCATTCTACAAGTGTATTGAATTTGAGAAAATGAGATCATCTTTGTTTTTTGTTTCCTTGTTTTTTTTTCACTTTTTAAAAACCGCTCAGGAGATCCTTTAGCAATAATATAATTGGTCATGTTTTCTAAAAAGATATAGGAGCATTCTTATTACATTCCAAGGAACTTTTCCATAAGAGGTGGATTGAGGGACATAATTATCTCATTGCAGTTGCCTGTAAAGGTGACTGGAACCAGGATCACAGGATCACAACAAATGGAAGGGAATAAAGAAAATAATACATATGTGGCCCCTTATGGAAAAGTTCCTTGGAATGTAATAAGAATGCTCCTGTATGCTTTTAGGAAATATGAGCAATTATATTATTGGTTGTGGATTTCCTGGGTGGCTTTTAAAATGTGGAAAACAAACAAGGAAACAAAAAACAGAGATTATCTCATTTTCTCATATGTTCAGTTTTTCTGACAAACTCCCTTTCAATACCTGTTTGTAGGTGATACAGAATGCAAATAAGATGCTGTTTATAATTTGAAGAAGTCTGGCCACTTCTTATTTTGACTGAATTCTGTTCAAATACTTACATTTTCCGGTAAAATTTCAAATAATCTCCTGGCAAATAATTGAACATGAGCATTCATTATTTTCCCGCTTATGTACCAGGTGAATGGGCTAGCATAATAATGACTTGTGGACAGCTTTGTGGTCTACCATAGAGGTATTTGGACTTAGAAGGTCTTGGCTTAAACCCTTCCCCAGGCTATCAGAGGCTGGGATTTCTCTAGAGACAGAGAGAAGGGAGAGAAGAACAGTATCTTATTTTTTTTTCTGGATTTCTGTGAACAATTACAGACAACAATTACAAAGGAAACTACTAAGAATTTTGGCTGGAAAGAAAGCTGACAAAATTGGTAATGACAATAACAATAACATACTTACATTCCATAGGTTCTGTTAGATTCTATAGGTTCTAACCCCACATAATTGGGCTCTATAAGACAAGTAATTTTTACTAAAACAATAATAATAATATAATTGATAGTGACAAGCACAAGTACACACACACATGCATGTATATATATAGAGAGAGAAATGTGTTCTTCAGAGGTCAGAAAAAAAAGCTTAAAGAATTCTCTCTCATGAATGAATGGCACCATTTTTTTTTTTCATTTTGCATGGTCAGTAAATATCTTGTAAACCTTATATCTAACAAAAAAAAGATCTGAAGGAGAAAACTTCACAACGACAGTTTGATACTAGCAAGATGTTTTTGCTCTCACGCTGCAGATAATGTTTAGAGAGTAATTGGATGGATCGGGGTGGCCAGAAGGGAGGGGTTCAGTGTTACAGCTGCATCTCCCTTAGATTCCTGGTCCATCCAACATTTAAAATCAACTGCCTGGCGGTGGCAGCAGCATTTCTATCCAAGGAGCAGTGAGGGAGTCACCTTGACTTTCTGACTCATTAGATGATATCAGGTAAATTCTAAATGATTCATTCCACAGGTGTTAATGATCCTGTCTCCTTCTTTAATGGCCTTGATGTTCCACTAATCAAGCTAGCCTTTCTTCTGCAATTCTGCTGTCTGTTAGCTGCTACTGGCAGTGTATTTCCTATTTCACAGGCCATGCACTATTTTTCTAACCCTAGATAAAAAGATTAACTCAAGTGAACATCAACTTAGGTGTGAAAATAACTTTCAATGATGCACTACCAAAATTCGCATAAATTTTAGATTTTATTTTATGAATCTGAAAGAGATGTATATTTACTGAAAATGACAACAGGACTAAAGAAACAATATCTTTCAATGATATATCTGCCAAGTTTGTGGTGTTTTATGTTCCTAATATACAGATGTATCACAAGCAGGTCCAGGGAGGTGATCCTTCCCCTCTATGTGGCATTGGTCATGTCACAGTTGGAGCACTGCGTCCAGTTCTGGGCACCGCACTTCAGGAGGGATGTGGCTAACATTGAGAGCGTCCAGAGAAGGGCCACTCACATGGTCTAGGGGCAGCAGAGCAGACCCTACGAAGAGAGGCTAAAGGGCCTAAACCTGTTCAGTCTCTACAAGAGAAGGCTGAGAGGGGATCTGGTGGCCATTTACAAACTCACCAGGGGGGACCAGTGGGAATTGAGGGAGGCTCTGTTCCCCTGGGCACCACCTGGGGTTACTAGGAATAACAGCCACAAATTGTTAGAAAGAAGGTTCAGGCTGGACATCAGGAGATATTACTTTACAGTTAGGGCTGCCAGGCTCTGGATTGGGCACCCAAGTGAGGTGGTACGCTCTCCTGCCTTGGGGGTCTTCAAGGAGAGGCTGGACAGATATTTGGCTGGGGTGATATGACCCTGGTACCTGTTCCTGCCCGGGGCAGCGGGTCAGACCTGATGATCTTTTTAGGTCCCTTCTGACCCTAAGCACTATGATACTATGATATAGCAAATTAATGCACATTCTAATAAAGCTATATTTAGTTTTGCTTCCACATTAGACTGAATAATATACCCCTAGGCCCCAAGCATATTAATAAAGTTTCTAGTTTCTTTTTACCTTGAAGAAAAAAATGTGTGGGTTCTTTGTGATGATGCAACACACAATTCATACCGCCCTTTTCAAAATCCTAGGTCCACCCATGAGAATAATGACTAAAGGTGACCAGGCATAAAATTTACCTGGAAACATAGCAACAAACTGGCTCCAAAGATTTAAATAATATACTATTAGGCTTTATTTCTGTATAGGAGAGAGAAGGCAGATAGAGAGACCACCCCTGATAAGCAAAATCTAAAAGGAATATGGAAAAAGAGAGAAGAGAGAATCGATGACAGAAGTGTCAGGAGATTCCAGAGGCTTCTCTGCACTTTGGCTCATACAAGTGCTTCTTTCACTGCAGGTTGAACCATTGTGGGCATTAATTTAATAAAACTGCCCAATGGAGGCTTATGGCTTTTTTGGGTTTTTTTTTTTCTTCTGCTTTTGGAAAACTTCACTAAAACATGGAAGTAAAAACTAGCAGCTTTAATATACAATGACATGGCTATTCCCTATATGCAAGTGGAATGCATGTCCAATAACTAATTTGGCTTCAATCAGTTTAATATGCAGCCAAATTTAGTACTTGTAATCTGATCCTGTTGCTCATTCATATATATGCAGTGGAATTATACCCCCCCCACACACACGCACACATGCATGCAGTGGAGTTGTGTGTGTGTGTATATCTATCGATATATTGGTAGATCTAATGTACTAATATCTATATATATTATATATATCTATCTAGTAATGTATCTAGTAATATATATATCTATATATAGTAATATATCTATATATTAGTATTAGAGCTGTTTCAGCAGCCATTTCATTTCAGAGGTGTTTTGGGCCATTTCAGTGCCCAAAACACTGAATACAAATTGAAACGGAAGGCTCAGAAATATCTCCGAAATGAAACGAGGCATCCAAAATGTTTTGGAAATGTTTCAGAAAATTTTGGAGTTTCAAAATTGGGCTTGCAGGGAAACAGCTGTACGCTGCTGCTCTGTCGCGTGACTCAGCTCTGCAGAAAGCAGAGATCCACACTGGGGGTTTCCTTGCTGCCACTGCCCACCCCATGCTGCCCTGGTGACATGGAGCTTCACAGGGCGGGCAGCGGTGGCAAGGAGATCGCAGCATGGAGCTCTGCTCCTTGCAGAACCAGTCACGCGTCAGAACAGTGCAGGGAGCAGAGATCTGGGCCTGCACGGGGTGGGCAGTGGTAACGAGGAGACCCTGGTGCGAATCTCTGCTCTCTACTCCCTGAGGAGAGATATATAATTGCATACATGTAGGTAGTTGCATGGAGATAGATAGATAGATATCAAATCAGCAAGAAGCTGGCACTAAGGAAGTACCTAAATCTTTTTTAGCAGAGAAACCACCTTCCCATTGATATATGCTCCTGCAAGTTTACATAAGGATTTGTTAAGAACTTTGTATAATACTGAAGGAAGACAATTTAGAATAATAAGTTTATTTTTCAGCATAATGATAAGAAGTGTGCATGGGAAGGAACTTTAGGTCAGCTGAAGTGCTTTTCTGCTTAGCTGCAGTATATGCTTTGAAGTGCTGCTGTGCAGGGGTGCTGGCAGCTCCTTTGTAGTGTTATTGGTGATGATTCCTTTATTCTTTTCTCATCTATCCACCATTTATTTCTGAAAATTGACAGATCTTTTCAAAGCAGTGTTTTAGCCTTAATAGGTCTGGTAAACTACTGGTTAGATATATCATCCTTGTATAGTGCTTCTTGTGTGTTATTCTTAGTATATCATTGAGCTAGTGGTAATTTTAAATTACGGAGATTGTACAGCTGAAGAGATGCAAATCTTGTTTCTGATCACAAAGTCTTATACATTTGAGGCTTGTGATGGTTCTGTTCTACTCCAGATCTTCTACCAAACTGTGGTATTGAACTATTGCAGTGTTACTATTGGTCAAGAAAGCTGGCCAACCGGTTTACCTGTTATCACTACAGAGCTTGGCTTTATTGTTTTGGGATTTAAATATAAAGGAACTTCATTATTTGTGCTGTTTAATTTACTTACAGTTTATTACACTTTGAGAGAATAATAATGGATTAACCAGTATACATCATCTTATTCTATTTTGATAGATGTATTTTTCTCTTAACAAGACCCTTAAAACTAAACTTCTCATACTCATTGGGAGAAAATGGAAATGGCCCAAAAAGGTATTTTAAAAAACGTGTAGAAAACACAATTAAGTTTGAAGGAGAAAGTTTCAAAGATCTGATGGAACTACTTGTCAAATGTAAGTTTATATCACATTAAGAGCAGAGACTATTGAAAATGCTGTTTAAAATGATAGTTTTTAAGTACCAGGTTGCTATGAAGAAGTGGAGAGGAATAAAATTTTACTGCCTTGGTGACACCATTTTTTTCAGAAACAGCTTAATTCTCTACAACTGGCTAGTGTTTTTAGTCACGTTTTAATTTCCCTTACTAGAATCACCACTGAAATCAGACATAGTAATGATTTTATTACTTCTCTGACCCCGAACCAGAGTTAAACATAGCAATATTAACAGAGGTTAATGGAAATTAAGCCTTCACTGCTACACGATGCAGTTGCATACCATTAATGACCATCAGGAGTGGTTTAGGGATGGTAAGATAACACAAAATAGAAATGAATAAATTCTGTCCTGTACAGCAGATATATTTGTTGCTATTCATGATATGGGAGAATGTACAGCAGTTCCATGCAATATCTTGGCTAGAGCGCTAGCATTCAGTCAAGCAACAGAGCCAAACAAGGATCAAACTAAAATCTTCCCAAAAGGAGATGCAATATTGAATGCAATTGAATGCCAAGGGAAAATTTAATCTAAACTCTGCCAAAGAAGGCTAATAAATATTACTTGGTGGGGTAGATTCTCTTGGCTTCCTAAATCTTTGTACAAATAGATTTGACCCCATGGACTTACTTTTTCCCTTGGGTTCCATGCCTGCAGTTAAATCTTATGCTCCTTCTTAGTTTTATGAGAATGGGAAGATATTCCAAGTGTGTTATTTGTATTTACATATGGAGTTTTGGGCAGGCTTTTGTTTTATCTACTGCATAGCCTAAGCTGTGTCTTCTTTTATTCTCAGAGACCCTTCCTCGGCTTACCCACAGGCTGATCTAAGTCTATCTCAACTATTCAGCTGGCCAAATAAAAATGTAGCTACAGAAGTCTTACTTTTAAACTATGTAAGACCTTACTTTATCTCTTATGCTTACCTAAAGTTGTAGTGATAGAAGTTTTAATTTAAAGATGCTCCTTAATAGGAGTCTGAGAGAGCTGGGAATTGTGAGATGGTCCCTCAGGCAGCAGCTAGCTGTTGGGTAGTAGCTGTTAGTCAGGAGTTAGAGTGAGACTACAGGCCTGAAGAGGATCATCTATGGCTCCACAATAAAACCTGTTGTTAGTTCTTTTCATTCTTTATATGCCTGTGTTTATTGAACCTGGTAATCATTAGAAAAGTGGTCACTTCTTTCTGAGAAATTCAGCTTCCCAATGACCTTGTTAGACATTACTTCTTTCTATAAAGGTTAGAATATGTTTTCAGGGAGAATAAGTGGTTACAAGGCTATGACGACCAGACTGAATCTGAACATGTAATACACAAAAGTAGAGTTGGGGTGTTATTGTAGCCATGATGGTCCAGGAAAAATAGAACAGGCAAAATTTGCGAGGCAAAATTTTTTGTGAATGACATTTTTTATTGGAACCTTTTTTACAGTTGGGAGGGTTATAGGTGAGATTTCAGATGTGAAGTAACTTTCCTCATATACAACAGCTTGTCTATATATCCTTCCCAATTATACAGTTGGCCCAATAAAAGATTTCCCCCATAAACCTAAAATGAAAAGTAATGTATGGATATGCAAAGGAATACCTGTCTGCAGTTTACATCTTCATAGATTGAAATGCCTTTAGGCTATATTTTTTGTTTGTTTGCTTTTCTTAAACCAGTATTTTGACCAGGTCAGTTTAAATGAAAAAGAATTCTAATCTAAACTTGTTTCTTATTTATGAAGTTTCACCAGATTATAGAAACAAGCAAATATCAGAAGCAAACTGGAAGAAGAATGTACCGTTTTTGAAAGCTTGTTCAAGTCTATCCCAACCATGCGGTTGGTCCAACAAAACGCAGCACCCACAAAAATCCTTGCCTCTCGCAAATCTCACCGGATTATAGAAATAGAACTAAGGCTCCAGTTCCTCAAATGCTTAAATGTGTATGTATCTTTTAGAATTGAGTAGTCCTATTAAATTAATAGAACCACTTACTGTACTTTAACCTAAGCATATGTATTGTAGCATGGATGGCTAAGCATACAGATATTTTTTTTTATTGAGGTTGATACCAAAGATAGGGACTCCTCTGTGTTAAACACTATGTATGCTGTATACAACAGCCTCCTTCTCCCTGTACCATATTATTAATAGCTTAATTATATGATAGAAGATAAGGTGAGAAATATAAGATGCGAGGACAATGTAGTATAGTGAAGTGATTACATTTGGTACAATATATAAGTGTCATAGCATGCTTATGGTTTAACTACTATATATGAATAGTTTCTTATTTTTGTATATGTTATTAGTGTCCACTGCAGATGTGCTATCTGGATTCCTGGCTAAGAAGACACCATTCATTCAACAGCTGGTTTACATTGGAGAGGATTTAAGCATTGCCCAGATTTTAGAGGCAGAATGCTATTGTAGAAGGGTTTTGCAGGTGTTATAAAAATACATTTCCTTCATTCTTTTGCAAGACAGTTCATCAACTTCATCATCATCAACTTTTACCTAGTTTATTACAATATCGATCTGTGGACTTGAAGCATGAGGCTTCAAGATGAGACTTCTCTACTGTGGAAAGTTTGTATGAAAGTTCATGGGTAAGAAAAGTTTGATCTGTGATTACCCTAACCAGTCACATTTTTCTCTATGCTTTAAAGATTCCTTTAATCATAGGTCATACAGTCTTTGATGTGCTTGGCTAGCTTTCATCCTTCCTCCAAAATTCTCCTTTCTGTCTTCCTTAAATGCCAAAAATGTAATTCTCAGGGTTACTGTAGTTGGCAATGCTAAAATGCATACTCTAGACATGTTTCCCACTTTAACACAGTTTTTACCATTTTGATTTCAGGTGTTTTAAGTTTCAATTCAACATGCAGATGGCATAAACAATGACTTGACACTGGTTAATCGGTAACACAACTCAGATTTAACATCTAAATACATATTTATCCCATGAATTGCATTTTTTCCTACTCAAATCAATATTAAAACAAGCAACTTCCTTCTGCATTCAACATATTTCCAAAGGGGTAAATAAAACATTTTCAAATTAAATAATTAATACATAGATCACCTGCAACAGTCAGTGGGAATTTTATTGTATTAAAATAGCAGAACTTGGCTTAATATTTGGAAATGACCAGTGGGCTGTGAATGCTGCTGTTCCACTGCTGATGCCTTCTCTTGTTTAACTTCCACCTGATATATTTGATCCTTTATGCTATATATAGTGATTTAATTGGGACTAAATTGGAAGTAAAATGCTATTCGATATCGGGGAGGACGTGGTTAGAGGGTTCATTCTGTCCCTTGTAAGTAAAGGTATTCTCTCATTTTTCCCAGGAAAATGAAAATGTGATTGCAGCACTTGCTTGCATACCTTCATTTGCATCATCTAGCTAACACAGGTCATGGTAGCAGTGAAGATGCAGCTGCATGCATTGTAACAACCGTAGTAGGAAGAGATCCCGAATACATATTCTGGTTGATACCACATGCTGTACTATCACATTTGTTTTTACATGTGCTAGCTACATTAAGCTAGCATGTGTTGCAACTGTAACTTTATTCTGTGATTACAGACCTATCCCAAGAGAGTACTTAGTTTTTAAGGCCCCAGTTTCCAGCTCCTCCAGCCCATATCAGCTACTCTTTGATCTTTACATTGTAATATTACATGGAGCCTAATAATGTGGGCCATAGACTAGGAAACTCCCAGTTCTGGGATACAAATATCCCCTTGGGAGTTTCCTAGTCTTCTCATCCCATTTTCATGTGTTTATTCCCTACATGTGTGTTCCTTATATAGATAGGAGCCTTGCTGAAGTACTGTCTAGCTTCTCTGGCAGTTCCCAAACCAGAGCTGGAGCTCTTGCTAGTTAGTTAACTGAAGCTTGGGAAGTAGCTGTTCTTCCTATCAACTCCTTTGAGTCTGCTTTGACTTCATCAAAGGCAAAAAAGGTCTAACCTCACATTTAGAAATTTATATTGAGGCTGTTGGGTAGCAGAAGTCTGGTTTCTCCAGTCAGAACTCCTGGGTTGTCATGTGTCAAACACAAGAAAGATGAGATGCAATAGTTGTTTGTTCTGTTTTTGTTTTGTTTATCGGTGTGTTGCTATGAAAGCTTATGTATTTATGGTCAATGGAGAGGCATCTTTGAGTAGTATAGCACAAACAAATGAAGTGGTATCTGTATATTTTGTAAATAAAACATGTTCCTTCATGTCTTGAAATCGGTTTTGTTTGCAGTGTCAGTAAAACGTGTTTCCTCATGTTCAGATGCTTGTAAGTGGAAAAACAACTTCAATGATAAGCATGTGAAATACATCATAGGAATGGAATCTTGCTTATTTTTATTTCTTTCTTTATTTTGAAAAGCTTGGGCTTAGTCTTTCCATAATGTTTCAGTTCACCTTTAAGCATATTGCAAGAATGGACGCCATTAATAACAGAATTTTAGCTCTGGAAACAAAGTTTCCAGACTCAATGTTGCCCAATGCAGCTGTTTAATTTAGTGAGTTTTAAAAGTGGTAAAGGAAGGCATTGTTTCCTGCTTATAAAAGCTGCTTATGATTTTTTTCAGCTACTCCATTAAAAAGTGTATCCCTTCTACAAATGAAATTTTGATCCAAAATGCTGGGAGGTCTGTATAAAATGTTAGGTACATCAGATTGCCATTTCAGTTGTAATTTTTAATATTTTAATACTCTTATGAGTATAACATCATTTTGATGTTCAAGAATATGTATGTATAGCTCCCCACACATCATGATGATAATATACCGCTACATTTTAGTAACAGACAGAGTGCTCAAATTGCTTCAGTTTGGATGATGATGTGCTAGTTTGAAAAAAATAATAGGTGTACTTTATGCATGATACAGAAAAGATGGTTTATATTTTATGCTATGGGCTAATATAGTCACATGGTGCCTTAAATACATTTTTTATAATATAAGAGTAGCACATGTAAGGTGACAGAGTCTGGAGAAATGACAACAATCTTGGGATGTAAAGCACTTGCATGAAAAGGAAAATCTGTCAGATCTGTATGTCTTGGGGAACTCAAATTTCTCCTTCAGTTTCACAGCCTTTAAGCAGATTAGAATTCTAGTTTTACATTTTATAAAGGAGTGTGACTGTAATTACAATTTATTTACACTGAAATTAGATAAATTGTTACATGATTCCTGCAATGATTGCTGTTTAATCTAATCAGAAGTTTAAAATATCTTAAGCCAATTTATTTCAGCATTGCTCTAGCCCCTTAAAGTCAATGGGTTTCAGTTGCTAGTCAGGCTTTAGGCAGCTACTCTGGGCCAGATTTTTAAAGGTATTTAGCTACCTAGAGGAATAGATAGGCAGAAAAAAACTGAGGTGGTACCAACACTGGATGTTTCCACACCTAACATCTAGGGGCACTTATACATGTGATGGACCTCTGGTCTGACGTGTGCTAATTAGTACACATCAGAGCAGACTCAATTAATCAAGTTTGCTGTGAGTCTGCTGGAGTATGTTAAATAATGTGCTCCAGCAGCCTCCATGTCATATGTATTCAGCCTCCCCGCATTTCAAAATGGTGGCAGGGGCAATTTAACTAAAGGTTGTCAAAGTAGAAGTAAACATAAGTAAAACATAAGTCATTCTGAAAATGGGATTTAGCCATTTAAATTCATTTAGCGGTTATAGTGAGCAGAGCAATGACCATGTACCTCCTAAAAATTTCAGTGGAAGGTAGGCATTTCTGTGCTTTTGAAAACCAGCTAGAGCACTGTTTTTGTATACTTCTTCAGGCTTACAGAGTTTTTTTGCAAATCTTGGCCTTTACAGCTATAGCTTGGGTCCTTTCTCCATTAAGGCTTCAGTGCACCTTTGCAGTGGGATGTGCCATCTCTATAGCCAGTCAGATTTTTTTTCAGCTAAACATTTTTTTTTAGACAATGCTAATTTGTCAAAATAAAATTGTTGTTGCAGAATTGCATCTTTTTAGATGATATTTTCAATAGAAGGATTTCTAAGGTCTAGGAGGGAATTTCTGGAGACAGGGCACATCTGTGCAAGACATTTACTACAGAGTAGATGAATAGATCCACAGTAAATTTCTCAGCATCTACATGTGCAGTGCTATTAGGCTGCAGGAATCTAATTAACTCTGCTGCAAGTTAGTACCTGTAAATACAAGTACTATCCTGTGGTGCAGTGTTTTACTCTGCTGCAATGCACATATAGATGCTGGCGGGGCTGGCTGAGGCCTGAAGGTGCTACAGTGTGGGGGCTACCTGCTGGCTAATCTCACCCTCATGCCCCAGCTGTGGAGGACAGCTTGATGAGCCAGGTTGGAGCAACCCCAGGCTGGAAGGCTGATCTTCTGGACCGCCTGTCAGCCAGGGCTGCTCTGACTCAGCTCAACATGCTATGTTTCCAGCTGTACAAGTAAACAGGGCACGCAGGAACAATAAACTCCACTGTGGTGTGCGTCAGAATATATTGCTATGCATTAATATGCACATGTAGATGCTCCCAGAGAGACAGAAATAGATCTCAGAATAGCTAATAGCCAGTGGTTAGATAATTCATAGGAATGTGGGAGACATATGCTTAGTGGCTTTACCATTTTTCTACATCTTACATGAATTTTCTGATTGCATAGTCATCGATTGTTCTTGGGTAATTCTCTCAGTGTCCTGTTGGAGTTATTCCACTTACCATAAATAATTAAGTATCCATTGGAAAACTTGGTCCTGGGTCTCCTACATCCTAACTGCCTGTTCTGAACCTTAAGCTATTTGCTATTCTGGGCTCTATCTCTGTTCGTGTAAAAAAAATTAAAATGTTCTGATTTTTTTTCCCATAATGTGAAGAATTTTTGAACTCTCAAAAATTTTTGCAGGACAAAAAGATGTTTTCTGCCCAACTCTAGTCTCTATGGTAGGATAACTGTCTCCATGGCCATGACATATCTTTAGAACAGAGTCTGAGATCTAATGTCCTAGAACAATTTTTTTCCCTTCATTTAATTTGCAGCAGATTTAATTTCTGGGGCCAGAGCTGCAAAGCTAAGAACATCTGGTAAATGTAACCAGAGGCCCCAATCCTTTATGCATTCTTAAATGTATTAGTGTTACTGATTCCAATAAAGTCAACTGGTATATTCAGAGTGTGTAAAATTTAGTATGTGCATGTTTGGAAAATTGATACCTTGTTGATCATTTTGAAATGACATAGCTTTTATTTTTCTTTTCTTTGTTGTAGGTAACAAGGGAGTTGTTAAAGGGCATTTGAGTGGTAAGAATGAAGATGTTGAATAAATAATAAATATGGAGTGAAAACATTTTATATAAAATATCAAATTATAGATGCAGTTTCAAGCTGTGGGATGTCTACTTTACTTTAGCTTACTTATAAGCACTGATTTAGAAAAATGGCAGTCTTTTTTAATCTAATGCTATTATAAACAATTAGGTTCCTGCTTTTTAATTTCTGAAAAAGCTTATGAGGAAATCCAAACTTTCATGTTATTTAATCTGAAAGATCTTAACATTTCACTTTAATGTTACATCAAAGAAATATTATCACTAACAAACTGCTTTAACTTTTTCAGATGTGAATCTAGTATGTCTTGTCATTCTGTGTATTCTTCCAAGTAACAATACATTTTAAATGATGATTGAAATGTTTTAAACTGTTAACTAGCCTCCCCCCCATAAGATTTCAAATAAGCAAGAAGTAGATAGCCTACAAGCTGTCAAGATGTGAGGTATTATACAATTCAAATGACTATTAGGTGTTCATGAAGAGTAGTTATCTGAATGGTTAGTTATCTGAATAGTAGTTATCTAATGAAAGCAAAGAAGATTTAAGTCTCCTTTCTAAGACTTAAATTCAAATCCTATTTCTGTTTAAAAGTAGAAACAATATTTGTTCTCCTTTGTCTGACTAAGGGTAGGAACAGATCTTGCATCTATCCCTGGATAAGTTGTGCTTTCTAAACCCTTCTAATCAGGGTTTAGGCTTCATACAGACATTCATTTCTACCACAAGTAATTTCTTTTGTACAAAAATAGTCTGGGACCTGGGCTATACAGCTATTCCTTCAGCCCAATATCTGGAGAGTTTCACAGGCAAGCCTTTCAGCCAGACAGCACCAGCGGGCTACTACCTGCCTTACAACCCCACCCTTAGGGGAGCCCAGTAATACACAGCCTTCCTTCTTTTTCCCTGGGAAGGGGGCATCCTGTCAGGTGGCAGTTGGGTGCTGCTGAAAACCAGGAGCTGATCAGCAGGAGGAGGGAATTCTCCCATGGTGGGAACCCTTCTGGTTCTCCCCAACAGGATAATAGCTCTTAATCCTTGCACTCCTCTGGGCTGACCTGCAAGAGGGAAGAGAGAAGACGGAGCACTCACCTATGGTTGCAAGGCTCCAGGAGCCCTGTGGCAGGGCATAGCAGCCTGCCTATCCCTTTGCTGTTCTGGGCTGACCAGAGGCAAGGGCATTTTGCTAAGGTGGCATGGCTCCCATGCCTTTCCACTGTGGCACAGCAACCTGCCTTGCCGACACTGCTCCAGGTCAATTGGGCAGCACAGGTGGCAAGGGGAAGCCAGAGGGGCTGTGAACTGGGCTAGAAAAAACCTCCATTCCCCTTCCCCTTCCCTCCTGCCCCACCTCCCCCACTCATCTGAGAAGTAGGGGTGGCAATATAAAGGTCAGAGGTGCTGGGAGTGGGCCTTATTGGGTGCTTCTACACATTTAGTATTGCCCAATCCCGGCAGTGCATGGTTATTTCTAGACTCTATATTACCCTAGTGCCTCATGTAGATGCACCCACAGAATCTTTAATGAGCCTAGCTCTTAGCTGCCTGCTACCTCTTGCCATCCCACTGCATAACTGAGAAGTGGGGTGACAATTTAAAACCTGGCAGCTGGAATCATGGCTGGAGGAATGCCTGACCTGGATTCTGCTTGCTGCTCTGCCGCCTATCTGAGGCAGGTGCTAGAAGCCAGGGAAGGAGGACATTCCCAGAGTCCCACTCCTGACCACCATTTAAATTGCCTCCCCACTGTTTAACTGGGTTGTGGGGCAGAGCCATCAGGGGCTGGCAGAGTCCCCTGCCTCTTCTTGAGACTGGTTTGGGGGTGAGGCAGTGAGCAGTGGCTGCTGCTTCTGTCACCTCCTAGTGTACAGGAGGCGGGGAGTAGCTGCCGCCACACCTCAAGACTGGGGCGGTCCTGGAGCCTTAGGAAGGCAGGGAGTCTTTCCCCTGTGTCCACTGATTCTCCTCTTGGCTCCTTCTGGTCCAGAAGAGGAGTCAAGCTATGGCAAAGGATATAGACATTCAGTCTATAACCCCGATTGTTGTGGGGGGGAAGGGTTGTTTGTTTGTTTGATTGTTTGTTTGTTTGTTTTCCCTGGGGTGGCCATTTTTGCCCTGGGAGAAAAGGCCTAAACTTGTGTACATTTTTGGTTTTTACCAAGAGAACAAGGATTCTCCCTGTAGAAACTAAGCATCTGTACTTGACCTTAGTGAACAGCACAATGCCATTGACTCAATGATGCTATCCCAGAATAACTGTACAGATATTCTTTGCTATATTCCAGGATAAACTATTACGCCCTTTTACACAGGAAACTTTTTTTTTTAAGACTTATCCTAAGATAAAGGACCTGGACTTCTGCACATATGTACTTTGTCCCAGGATCAAATGGTTTGTCCTGGGATAAATATATTGTTTGTTCGTAGCCCTAGCAAATAAATTTATCGTAGCTTATAGTCTGGTCAAGTTGAGATGACACAGACCAGTAGAGATGTATGCAGAAATCTATATCTGGATTAAAGTGCAGTTTATTCAAATCAAGTGCATTAATTTTGCTGAGCACTATAAATTTTTCATTTACTCTAACAAATTAAATCCCACTTTTCTTTAATTAAATGAGAACAGTTAGATTTCAAGTCAAGCATTTCTTCCATTCTTTACTTGAAGTTTGGGTTGAGGTTTTATGTTTAAATTGAAAGTGCTATCTCATCAACATAAAGGGGAAGGTGTTATTTCTACCCTGGCCAACAATTTGATTTATTATCTCTTTTTCCCAATGTATTTGTTTCTTTGAAAATATTCTACTTATAATTATTATCCTGTGCCAAAATGGGAAGGCCTGTTTATCCTTATTTTTTGGTGGGTCCTGAAAAGGAGGATATAGCAATGTTGTTCTCTGGGAATCCATATTGAAGCAGATTTGTCCTTACAATGTTACTTTCCCGAAACAGGGGAAAGACTCCCTAAATATAAGGGGAGTCCCTACGGCTGCCTTTCTAGAGGAGGAAAAGCTGAACTTAGTTCAACCCTCATCCTTTGAACTATGATGGCAATCAGTAGCTCATTTTCACTGCCTTAGTGTGGAACCAAAAAAAATGGAATTTTTTTGATAGCAGTTTGCATTCTGGTTGTCATGGGTTCATTGGCTTAAACATTTATATGCCTTAGGAAATTGTGTGTTTGTTTTCATGGCTTTTGTTTTATTGATGTGTAACTTTGTAAAAGAAATAAACAAAGGACAAAGATCCAGATATTTAAATTATTTTAGTAGTTTACTTCATATTATACATAGTAAACCAGTTCCTCAGCCCAGGCTTCTTGTGGACCTGCTGGCTGGGAACAGGAACTTCTGAACCTAGAGGTGTTTGCATGTATAAGGAAATAATATCTATTCTAACCAAAGCCTTTGTACTAGGAAGACTAGACTAATTGAGCACAAAAATAAACTAGTTGTTTTGAGCATCCAAAAGAATATGCCAAGCAAATTAATGAGATGACATGATCCTCCTTCCAAGGTCAGAAAAAATATATATGAAATAAAAGGTACTCAAAATTGCAACACATTATCATATTCCATTTTTTTTCAGAGGGATGTATAACAAGTAAATTGTTTGATTGAAAATCTCTTAATTCATTTAAATTGGTACTAAATCAAAAAAAAGTGTATTGTTTTCAAAATGGTGGCAGATGTTAATTCTAAATTCTGAATGCATATGTTTCTGAACAGCCACAGTAAGAAGGGACATGCATTTGTATATAACTCTGCAGTTACCAGAGATTACTGCCTGGTTTTGTTTTTGTGTTTTTTAAGGTAAAGATTAGTCCTGTGTTTAATATTTTGCATAATTAAGAGTAGTAATTAAATTAATACACTGGCACTCTCTCAATAAGTGAAATTTTGACTACATGGGCTTAGATACTAGGCCTCATTTTGTACCTTTTAAAGTCAAAGAAGTTTTACCATTTATTGCTATGATCATGTGTCGTGTGTAGGTGCGGTATGGCCTGGGTCCCCTCCTGCCTGATGTCCTTCTGCCAAGCAGTAACAGGGTGGAAGAACCAGAGTTATCACTCAGGTGTTTTTGAATGTTCTTCTCTTTCCTGCCACAGCTTTGGTGTTACATCTATTGGGGAGCTATTTCTGCTGAGTGCCACCTGGGAAGCTATTTACTGCTGGCCTGTTGAAGGAGTCTCTTCATGGGGCTCTGCCTCCCCTATGCCCCACCCTTACCACTTCCTTGGTGTTGTTTTGTGTTCTGATATTGGCAGCAGCAGGGGAAAAACACACTTCCCCTCCCCCGCCTCCACTGACATACAGTATACTTGAGCTGGAAATCAAATCTTTAGTTCACCAGTCACGCAGATAATGGACAACATGAACCAAGAGTTCAATGTCCCAAAAAGAAGAAAAGAAGAATGCTCCATGAGGCTCCCCTCATGCATCAGTTCTAGTCCTTAGGATGAAGGCAGCCCCTCCAGGCTGCTTACCTTATGAATCAATTATAGTCTATAGGATGAAGCCAGCCCCTCCCTCTGGGCTGCTTCTCTCAATAACCAATCACCAGTCTTTTATGATGTAGGCCAAAACCCCTCTGGGTTGCCACCCTTAGGAATCAATGTTTAGTCTTTAGTGTGGCGCACAACCTCTCTGTTCCAGCTCACCCATGCCACTCTTGACCTCACTCCAGGTCAAATGTGTCTGTCCCATGGAGTTACATCAGCCACTTCATTGTCCTGTCCCTCAGTGCCTGTCTTGACCAGTGATCCTCCAGTTACCTGTGCATGCAGTCTGTCTCCCACAGTTAACACTGGTTGTACACTGAATCCAGCAGGAGAGTCCTCTGGCATCCTCTCATTCCTGACGTTGCAGACTTCACTCTGTGGGCCCTCACCTGAGCCAGAAATACCTTTCTGGGACCGTATGCAGCCAATCCAGAGAAAGCAATGACTCTAGAAGTGCTGCACAAAGCCCCATTCCCTGCCAGCATTCTCTGCTTCATCTAAGATAAGAGATCAGGGGTGGGGGGGGGGGGCATTCCTGTGTTCCTCCCCTTCTCTCAGGTCTCTGTTAACACAGTATGGGGTAAAGCTTGCAAGAGAGGAACAGAAATTTTCAGATCTTTCTGAAACCCAAAGCTTTTCTAGGTGTCCTCAGCTGAATGTATCCAAACTGAGGCTGTTGTACTTAATTCTGAATAAGGGGTGGTGTGAACAGAATAAAATGATCGGTGAGACTATTCTGGTCTCAAATCTAATTTATCAAATACTTAAGCAATACCAATATTCAAGCAAAACCCCAAACAGTCTATAAAGGTATTCTTATGCAGACCTTCCAAACTATGTACAACTCAGCTACCCAGGTGTTGTCATGGCATCAGGAATTGCAATTGCAATAGTGGGGTGCTGTTAGCTTCTCTGGCTTCTCTGACTGTTAAGCTTTTTCTTTGGCTATTTATAAGTTTTTACTACTTCTTTTTCTATACGACTGACAAGCTTCCACATATAGTTATGCCACAGGTCCTGCCAATCACCCCTTCACATGAGCTATCCCCCCATTACTTTGTTACCCTATTCAGTCTTTCAACTTTCTCATTGCTAAGTAGGTCGTCTAAATAGGTCAAACCTAAGCTGCTATGTGCTTGCCCTGCATTCAACTAATGGCATTGGTTATGTCAAGGATTTAAAATGGTGTTGGTTAAGTCAAGGCCTAAAAGGTAACTCTAAATAGTCATTAGAGCTGGTCAGAAAATTAATGTTTTCTTTTTGGACTTTTTCCCTTCTGTAGAGTATTGATACTGTCAGGAGGAAAAATTGGTCAACACTAAAAATATTTCTATTCAGAAATATTGCTAGGGTGCCTGGCACTACCATTCTTTTCTATAGGCTGGGCAGCCCAACCTGGAAACATTTGCCTTTATGTAATATAGCTCCCCCTTGATGTGCTATACAGTGCAGCCTGGAATCCTTTGGCCATGAACTTGAAAACCCAGGAACGGATTGCATTTTTTTTGTCATCACTAGATCACACCTAGGATTTGTTGGAAGTGCATTTTAAATATTGTATGGACCACTCTCAAAATGAGAGTTATCCTTTACTCGCATAATTTTCATTCACTTTTTATGTGAACTTTGGGCACAATTAAAATTGTAAATGTAAAATTTATGTTGTTTCCTCGGGCGGGATATTTGAAAAGGGATTTGCTTTTGAATCTATTTTATATTTACCTCCTTGTTTTACTGGCTGCTTTAAAGGTATTTTTAAATGTTTGTTTAATCTATCCAGTCAGTCTGGCCTGTAGTCTCTCTGGAGTCAAACCTTCAGCATTAGTGCTGTATCAATACTTAGTCAAGCTTTAAAGCTTCATTGTCTGACAATCCTGGAACAGGGGCTTTGATTTCTGAAACTACCAAATGCATGGGCAAGGATAGAAATGATTAATCAGGTATTTTAAGTGGAATTTAACACAACTAAGCATAATGTTCTCCAAAACCTTTCAAATCGGGTATAAAACAGGGTTTTCTCCTGCACCTAGAAAAAAAGATACCATGTCATTAAGATATGTCATCATCATCCTTGTGCAGGAATGGTCACTGTTCCTTTGATAGTTGCACAGATTATCCAGGACCAAAGCAGAATGGGAAATCTTTATGCTTTTCTCTCTACAATTATAAATACTTGTCTCTCCAACCTACAAGCTGGAACACTGACAGCAGCAAGCATTTTTCAGTGTAATGGAACTGACAGTGGGACAATGTGGCTGTGTCCAGATGAGCGCAGCTGTGTGGTATGTGGTGCAGACATGTTTGTGGCTCTATATACTGCACATTCAGTTCTTCTTCATGCTGCAAGAGTTGTTGCTGCATTCTTTTTTTGACTCCTGTGTATCTAGGGGTCAAAAATGCCACAGGAAAAAAACAGCTGAGCAGTGCACACGGGCAGTGTGCGCTGCCCAAAACTGTGCTGTAGCTGCCAGCCAGGCTCCACGTGACAGGAACACTGCTGCTGCAGAAGGCCCCCAGAATCTCAGGTTAGGCTACTGGGACTAGCTCAGTGCTGGCCCCAGCTTCCCCTACCATATCCAGGGTAACCTGCTGTACACCAGAGTGTGCGTGGCATGGGTGTTCCCTGGGGCAAATAGCAGCGGCACAAGATGTGCTGCTGTTAGTTGTCCCCAGGGAGCCAAACATCCATGCTCATGTGGACTCAGCCTGTGAGTCTTCTTTCTTGCCCGTTTGTGTTAACTTTCAAGAAGAATATTGTTTGGTGATCTATATCATCTTGTACATATTTTATTTTACCTATTGCTTTGGTGATGTTTATCATTACAATGTACTTAAGTCCAGTGGCACAGCTTTATACAATAGCATTTGTTGATGTCTATATTCCTATCGATTTATGTCACTGTCAGATAAAGAGTCCTATTGTGTTCAGTTTACCAAAATCTGATTTTTTTCCCCATAGTAGTAGGTATCTTAAGTCTTGTAATATAAAATGATAAGCATAATAATTACATTATTATAAATTTTTCTTGTTTTGCTCTTCCATTGGATGGACATTTCTGGGCTTCTAAGGCCTCTAAAATTTTCCCCATTTTTGATTTGAGACATACTAAAATTAATCTCATACTTTATCTGTATTTTTTTACCCTAAGGCCTCTGATGTTAAAAAGAACATGCGATGGGATCTGATGCTTGATACCAATGGTTGCACTTCCTGCCATGATATATGTGCGTGGCAGGAAGTGCAATTGCAGGATCAAATATCAGATCCTGTAGCAAAACCCCCAGTTTTTCATTTTGTTTTCTTTTAAAATGCATTCCCTCCCCTTCCCCAACCATTTCTGACTTTGTCTCTCTCTCTCTATTTCCTATAGATAAGTAAAAGTAAGCTAAGATGTAGGATAAGTTTTAATATTTTATTTTAGGTAGTAAGTTTTATTTCTCTCCCCTCTGCAAATAAGTGCCCTGCTATTTTGATACACATATCCACTGTTTTATAAGTGATAATTATTATGTTTGTATTGATTTTTTTTTTTATTTTTTTTTACTGCTTTTATATTGTGTGATTTACTGTTTTAGGCCTATATATGTAAGTTAGCATAAGTCATGTCAAGTTTTCATCTTGTAATTTCAAGCCTCCATCTTATCCCCATGCCTGGTTTTGTAACCTATGACTGATCCTACCCCTCCTGTGTAACTTGGTTCCTGAATGAATGGGGATGAATGAGGGTGCTTGAGAGACAATGGCATTATGTCTAAAAATAGCTCCCTCTGAATGACTGAACCATCAACACCAATACCTGGACCAATGACCAAGCCCTTGGAACCACCCTCAGTATTCAAGAAACAAAAGATGAAGCAACCCACCATTGTACCAAGGCTGCACATGCTTAGTAAGAACACCTAGAACCCTCTGGAACAGGACTGACCTTTTCTGGACAGGCCCTCCCCATAGGAGATCAGAGGTAGTCTGCCCCATAAAAGGGGTAATAAAGACTGACTCCTTGAGATGCCCTCTCCATCTGGACCAGCACCATGCCACACCCCCTATCCACCCAGAGGCCCTGCTGGCGACCCCTCTCTGGACATCACCTACTGGACAAAGACCCCTTTCTAGCCTGGATAGGTAGCTATCATCCCCTACCCTCTCTTCAATGAAGGACTTGGACTCTGCTTCTCTTCCTTACCTGGACTCCAACCCTTCCATTGAGTCTCTTTTTCCTGCTGTCATTGTGAGTGCTTGTGTGCGTGTGTGCATGCATGCGTGTGTGTGTGTGTGTGTGTGTGAACCAATAACTTAATGGGGCTGTGTATTGTGTTGTCTGTTTAATAAGCCTGTTATTTTGAAGCCCCGAGTTGGGTTTTTGTCTGTTTCCTGACTGTTTCTGCCTTGCCACTGCTTATCTGCCCTCCCCACCCCCCCAAACTCTAAGCTGCCAGCCTCAGTTTCCAGCCCGAGGTTCCCAGGTTTCTGCCTCTTTCCTCTCTTTCCTGACTGCCTCCTCCTTGCCACCACTTATCTTCCCACCCCCCAGTATCTCAGTTGTCTGCCTCAGTTTCCAGCCCCAATCTACCTTACGTATCCCCAAGCCTAAGTTCCTCAGCCAGTTTCTCTCTAGTCCACCAGTTCTGTCAACTTTCACTCCCTATACTTTAACTCTCTCTCTCTCTCTCTCTCTCTCTCTCTCTCTCACTTTAACCCTCCCCCAAGTATGCTAAGTACCCCAAACACACATACACACTGTACCATCCAAGTTAGGAACTTAAATGTGTGTATGTGTAGGTGGGCTGTATGTGTGTGAACTGGTGTGTGTGTATATAAAATACATACACACATGTACGTCATTGTGTGCATGATATATGAATTAGTGATCTGTGTATGTGTACTGAGTGTGTGGGTATGGACAATTTATTTTTGTCTAACTTATGGGGTGTGTAGTGTATGTGCTTGAATTGGTGATAGGTATGCATGTGCCTAGGCTGGTTTGGATGTGTATGTACCTGAGTTGGTTGCGTGTGTGTGTGTGTGTATGCACCTAATTGATTTGTGTGTTTTGTATATGTGCAATTGTGTCACACCTTCCTGTCTAACAGCGCAATATTGAGATCCTGAGAGTTGGCCTGACCCCACAGGGCAAGAATTCCATCATGCCATATTGCCAGTGCAAGGGGAACTCTGGATCATGATCCCAGGCTCCCTCTGCACCAGCAATCTTCACTCCTGTGGATAGGAGCCCCATCTGTTGATCAGAGCTCCCAGCCCTGGGGGTGCACCATGTGCTTCTGAGGCTGAAAGCTTGAATCAACTGATGGGGCTATGATCACTGACAGATTATGCACCTCCACGCCCAAGATCCTCATCAGCTGGTTGGAGCCCCCGTTCACAGGGGTGTATTATGAATTTCCCTGGATGATCAGGGCTCCCAACTGGAGGAGCTCATTGTGCTTTCCCAGCTGGGAGCCCCAGTCAGCTGATCAGTGCTTCCAGCCTCTGGAGCACATGGGAGTGTGCTCCAGAGGCTGGGAGACTTGCCATACTGTAACAGGCATAGATTCCAGAGTTTATGTTGATGGTGGCTGTCTAGCACCTGCTCCCCTCAGGCTCATGGTTGCTTCTCTGTCTGGTCTTGCCTGCTACACTTTGTTGGTACTTTTTCAGCTGTCCAGTCTCCTGGACATCATTGTTTTGCCATCAATTAGTGCACTGGCAACACATGATCTTAAAGGTCTATTTTGTTGGCTCCCACCTCCCCTCAAAACTTGTTCATGCCTCATAGGTACTGTTGATTGATGTTCTGCGGGGCCCTGGCCCATAGTCTCCATCCCAATCTGTTAATCAGTCGGTCCATCTAGGGGGCCCATGGTTCCAGTTCTATATTTGACCATTATCTGGATTTCACACCTTTAAGAGACCCTGGCCCCAGAATTCTCAGTCTGGAAAGGGACTCCCTTCAGCCTCCTGTGGCTCAACCAGCTTCTTTGGTTCAATTCAGAAAGTAGACTGATTCTACCTAGGTATGCTCCCCAGGGTTCTCTGACCTCTCAGGTCCCTGAGCATCTCAAATTGAGACCCACTCCTACAAATTTAACTCCATCAAAAAGAATATGCCCGCTGGGTAGACTATAAATTCTCAGCTTACTGGTTGCCACCATGCCTCTTCTTGCCTGTAGCCCTATTTTCTCTGCTTGCAAGGCTTCAACATTCCTGAGGCTTCTGGCTTGTCCACGGCCAAGCTTTGCCCTCCAGCAGTCCCATGGCAGTACTCCTTCCCCTTCAGCCTCCTGGGCCAGACTGAATGCTTTGGCTCAGGCCCTGGTTTATCTCTCATCCCAGCCCTGGCCCTTTCTGTTTGGTGACTAGCTAGCCCTGGTCTCACTGGTCTTCCTGACAACTCACAACTGTGCCTCCAGCAGCCCTTATTGTCTACAGTAAAGCTCTGCCCTTTACTTTTCTGCAGAATAAGTAGTTCTGCCCTAACCCTCATAGCCAGGGCTTCCCAGTATTTACTTCCTACCCCAGTGTAAAAGGGTGGTCTTGACACTATTACAGCTTTCCTGTATCTACTTCCTACTCCAGTAACAGGGCACTCCTGCCTGTTACATACACATTCAGTTAAAGGTATAGTAGGAACCAGCCACAAAAGTATTACACATTTTGTGTAACTACTTTGTAACTTTATTCCTGGTTTTATCACACCATTAATTTAATGAACAGGTATTCAGGACACTATTTAAGATGTGATTAACCAGTTAATCATGTCCTAAGTGTAATGTGTGTCAGGGGCTTAAGACTGATTCATTCTTTCTGTTTAGACAAATACAGCCATGAGCATCAAATCATCATCAGCTCTCTTTTTTGGCATAACACGTTAGTTGATGAAAAAAGGACAAGTTACTGCAAATGGGATGAAAATGTTTTTGAATGTTTGCACTACCATGCCTCTGGTAGATCTTTGCTGTCTGCAATCTAGATGCATGCTACTGGGCATTTGCCACACAGTGAAGCTTGAAAGTTTTGTAGAGTTTTGAAAAATTAGATTGATTTTTGCTGGGGGAAAAGGATAGGAAAATGTATCTCTTTATCTGAAAATGTTTCTACTTCAAATAATAAAGGTCTACAGATCTGATATACCCAGACCATATACTTCAAATAATAAAGGTCTACAGATCTGTTATACCCAGAACAAATTAAATAAGAGTTGCAAAGGGTAGTAAAAGGATTTGTAGAAGTCCTCATACCATTCAATATGTGTTGTATTAAGTCATATTTTTATAGTCAGAACATAAGGCCATGAAAACTATGGAAGTTATTCCAAGTGATAAGCTGTTTAGGAGAAGGAAAATCCTGGTTCTCACTTTTAGAAGAGGTCTACTTCTACCTCCAGATCTTCAAACAAAGTTAGTATTTTGTCTATGAGTTTTTCAGAAAAATCACAAATATATTGCTCATTCACATGAGCCTACTTGTTGGTTTATAATTTCCGGATTTGATGTGCTTGAGGAAAGACTCAAACTTAATTAAGTTTTCATATTGCTTGGTATTATAAAAAATGTTTCTCCCCTTTAGGATGAGATTACACATTACATTTAGCACATGCTACCTCTAGGGAATGTTAGTCAGTGTTAAAGGTAGTATGTGCTGTGAGTAGTTGCACATTAATACCCTCTCTAACGTGCACTGCTCTTACCTAGAAGGGTGCTGAGCAGCGGTGTGGCTGAGAACTACCAGGTCTGATCCATGCCTGTCCCACTTAGTCTCTTTAGCTACAATACAGGCCAGGGGAAGGAGTCTTCTGTGTCACTTGGATTGCTCACTCTGCCCCCAAATTTCCACCCACTACAATATACCTCCACTCCCTGAATCAGGCTCTCTGCCCTCTCATCAACCCCAGAATGCACTTCCATCCCCAGCTCACTTCTCTGCCACCCCAGTCCTCCCCAATTACCCTTTTCTTCCTCCATTTTCCCCTCTACCTCTAGATTGCTGTTCTGCTGCCCTGATCAGTGGTGGTGGCAGCAGCAGCAGCAGGGGAGGGGAGGCTCCCTACAGCCTGCATTGCCCCTAAATACCCAGATACATCCCCTGCCAGGCCCTGTGCCTGAAGAACTAGAGAAGGAAGGCAGTGAGGAGGCATCTATGAGGTCTAGTGGGGGCTGGTATGGGGGTGGTGTGGACTTTAGGAAGTCTGGGAGCAAGCAGGGAGAAAGAACTCTCCTCCCCAATACTGCTGCTGCTACTGCTACCACACTCATTTTAATCAGGGTGGCAGCACAGGAATCTGGGCTAGTGGAGAGAGCAATTGGAGGGACAGACAGTTTAATAGGGTGTCAGGACAGCAATTCCAGTGGTGGAGAGGATTTGGGTGGCAGGGAGATGATCTGGAGATAGGCAGTTTGGATGGTGGTGGGCAGTCTGGGGGTAGCAGGGTGATTTGCAATGGGTGATGGAAGCAGAGTGGGTTGTGGGCCACCAGCTCCCCGCCTACCTTTTTTCCCTCTTGTCTCTCCACTCCTGCCTTCCTTCCCCATATTCCCCACCCAGATGCCCCTCTGCACACTTCACATTCACTCCATCTCCACTCACCTGCTAACCTCAGCTGTCAGTCTAGAGCTGTAAAATACTAGATGAGAGCTTGCCCACCTGCGAGTGGTGCCTCCTAGGATACTGGAGGATGGCAAATTCAATATCGCAGTTGAACAGCCAATAGCTAACTTAATTCATAGCACAGCTCAAAGATAATCCTTGTCCAGAGAGGCATGATTTTAAGATGCCTGGAGGGCACTTAGCACTTATTAACAAGCCCTAATATGCTATTGTTCAAATTTTAAGTGTTCTTAACATAGTCACATTGTAATGTATAATCTTACCCTCAGAGTAACTGCTATTTTTAACGACATTTGAGCCTAACAATGAGTAGTAAAGGTCAATGAAAAAACTCATAGACATTATTACAGAAAACTGTTAATTTAACTAATATATCTTTATATGGATTTTTTCCTTGTAAAGGAAAATGTGAGTTATTTCTCCTGACTAAATTGTGGAAGGTTTTCATTTTAAAAATCTATTTAGGCTTTTTTCTTTACCCACCAGGCCCATTAGTTTATTGGAGACTAGTTTTATACTTCTCTACTTATGTCTTATTGCTTTCTTCTCTTTATATCTTGACATGCTTTCCTATAGCTATGTATTGGAGTGGGTCTGTATGTGTATGGCACATACCATAGGTCCAAACCAGTTTTAACATGACAGACCAAAGCTACTTCACATAGTAAATTAATAAACTATTTTAAAGGACTTGGCAGTAGGAAAGTTTGCTTAGATCCAAAAAATTAACTACTGGATTCTATAGCTTATTAGTGATGTTTGCCCACCTGTTTTGTTTGCTGTATTTAATTTCATTTTTTTTCCTTTTATCATATGTGTTTATATGGATTATGTTCTACTAAGTGGGAAAATGAACTCTAGCAGTGAGATGTACTACCTTTCTGACAATTAATACCATAATAATAATAAAATATTTTACTGCAAATGATTAAAACATACTTTAAAAAATTTAAACTGTATACAGGGATAGTTTTAAGAATTCGTGCATACAGCTACTTCTGAGATGAAACAGAAAATTGTTCATAAAAAAGCAAAGCATATCTTATTCAAGTTAAACTGGAGAGGAAGTTAGGTGGGCAGAATTTAATTTTTCAGTTCTCATTAGGACTGTGGTAGGGCATTGCTGTTTACATATAAACTGTTAAAGTGCTTTGGAGGATCTTTAATTCCTAAAGATGAAAAAGGCTCTCTTTACCTCATCTCATGCAATGTGGCTTCCCTATTGAGCTGAATACTGATTTAAGAGCCCTCTACTGAGTAACCAACAATATTTAAGAGATTTAAGAAAGGCCGCTCCTCTACACTGTGAACTCCTTCTGCCTCATCTTAGTTTTGGGAAGCTGCACTGCCATGCCATGGCTGTATGCAGTACCTAGCTATCTCTGTTAAAACTTATGAATTGGAGACTCTTCATAGAAAAATATAAACTCTGTGGAGGACTCAAGAGCTGCTGTAAGAATAGAAAAGGGAAACTGAATCAGCCTGTAAAGAATAACAGCAGCAAAATAAACTACACAAATTAATACCACTTAAGTATAGACTATGCCAAACTAAAATTAAATTAAATTAGATTACCAGCCACCATCTAAAAGCATAACATGGTTTTCATTTTTTCCATTTCTGTCTTTGAGATCTGTGGACAATACAGCAGTTCAGTCCTGAGCTTGACCTACTATTCTTTCCCCAGGAGTCTTTTATCTAAGCAAAGCACCCTTCAGCCATTCAACAGAAGACCCTTGAACTTTGTTTCCGCTTCTGCCATAGGTTATACTGAGACTACCTTAATGACAGTTTTTTTCCCTCTAGTAAAGCTTCTAGAATATGTATAATACTAGTTTCCATGGTAACAGACATGCAGTCAGCACTAGTCACCTGAAAACGAAACCTTAGAAGAAGCACCTCATTCCTGTATCTTTTTCTTGGCTAAGGAGCTAGAGAAAGACCTATTCACTGGTGTCTGAAAGGAGTTTACAGTTTTCACCGACCTTATAGGGACAGGGTGGGAGATGTCCCTGGCAGTGTCTGGAGCTCTAAGAACTATGGTGACTCAGTGGTTACTTTACATTTTAAAGGCTGACATATTTATGTAGCCAAGTTCAATAGATTTATTGGTGAAAAGCCATTTGAGAAGGTTGGATGAAGATAACTAAAAGATGTAGTGGGGCTAGATGTGCCTTTTAAATATTGGGCCTCTCTCTGCTCAGTGGCCTTTGTTGTCAATAAACGAATTAAAAAGCACTTATTGGAATTGGAGAGACATACTAGTGGTTCTCTCTCACCTCTATCATATCTTTGGGTTTTGTTCTTTGGTAACTTCTTTTCCCCACTATGCCAGTGATCTGGGACTCTTGAATGACCGCTTTTTTCCCCTACCTCTACATGAACCATAAGCCATGAACCATGGTTGTCCAAAATGGCAGTCCATGGGCTTCATGAATCCTTTGTAGGGTTAGCACATGGTCCATGGGCTCCCTCCCCTTGTTGCTCCTGCCACAGTAGCTGGGTTCTTCAGGTTTCTCCCCCATCCTCCAGCTTATACTTCCTGCCACCATTCCTGGGGATGAGGAGAACAGCAGGAGGGAACTGGGGTGCCTCATCTGCCGGTGTGGTGGTGGTGGGGCAGGGCAGGCTTCTTGTGTAGCAAAAAGGAGCCAGCTGCCAGCACTGCAAGTGGATGGTGCATGCAATCAGGATGGGTGCTGCACATTAGGGCTATGCGAAGCTTTGGACCCTGATTCAATTCAGTGGAGCTTCGGCCCAATTCAGTGGCTGAATTTGAATCAAATCAGGAGACCCTTTAATTTTTCTGAATCAAATTGGAACCCGCTGAATCAATTTGGAGAGATTAGGAAAGAATCAGAGATTCAGCCATAGGCACGGCTTTAAATGTTTTTTCTACAAACCTCAAGGTACCAGGTGGCTTGTGAATGCTGAGATGGTGGGGTGGATGGAGTGTTCCACAGGAGCATGGGGCTCCCTAATGCACTTGGCAACAGACCTGGAAGCGGACCAGAAGCAGTTCTGGTCCACTTCCAGGTCCGCCGGGGAGCACGCAGGGGGAACCCCCCCTGCACTCCCCCTGCTTGGCAACTGGTGCCTTCTGGGTCTGGGGCGGGGCATCCGGGTTCTCCCGCAGCTGATTGCTGAGCCAGGGGGTGTGGAAGGGGCGGGCCCTGCATGCTTGCTGGTGGACCCAGAAGTGGACCAAAAGTACTTTCAGTTCATTTCCAGGTTTGTCACTGAGCATTCAGGGGTCCCCTTGCACTCCTGTGGGACACTCTACCTGCCCCAGCATCGTAGCATTCATGAGCCATGCCTGGTATCTCGAGATACGTAGAAAAAACATTTAAAGCTGTGTCTATGGCTGAATCGCTGCTTGTCTGAATCAGGATTGAATCTTCAGATTCAGCCAAATTGAATCTGGGACACTGATCCAAATCACCTAATAGTATCACTGTCCCCAATTTGGGCTGAATCGGAATTGAATATGGCCCGTTTCGCACACCCCTACTGCATATGCAGCAGATGGTAGCCAGGCTGCTTCTGCTGCAATGGGATGGAGAAAGTAGTAGGGCAGAGCACCCACAGATGGGAGCATGGGGAAGATGGGCTGCCCACATTGTGTATATAACAGAGGGGATGGAGGCTGGCTGAGCTGCCCATGTAGTGGGAGAAATTTGGGAGGCGGGCACTTATGGGGCACGAGGCCCTTCACTCTGCAGAGTGCATGGTGGGTGCCCCCTGCATGTACAGAAGTTGGACAGGCCTGGCATGAACAATACAAAGACTGTGGGGAGGTGGTTGTTCCATAACACCTCCTTTATTGTCTGGATTCATGATCTCTCATTTTTCTCTCCCATGGCATCATTAGGGTGCCAAGTACCTATGGTCTCCCATTCCTTACCCAAGATTCCTCCTTATAAGAAGATATTGAGTTAGTAGATTTCAGCAGATGTTGGAAATCTAGTTTGTGCAAAATTCACCTCCTTAGGCTTGCTTAGGTGGAGAAGGAAATGAGTCCCTCTTCCGAGTTCAGCTATGGACAAACAAAGGGCTTCATTAAACAAACAAGTTGAGGCTCATGTTGGAAATTAGGTATTACTCGTAATAGCTAAAAGAAGGACCCCCATTGAAATCTGCTGTACAATGTGGCCAAGTACAAAACAAAGCAGTAAGTACAGTCTGAGGTACCAAAATCAATGGCAGAGTTTCAGTAACTGCAATGTTAGGGGTCAAACCTTCCATTCTAAACCCATTGGTTAGGATTTACAGCCATGTGTACAGACAGATTTATAAACTTCTCATATATACCTCACCACCAGTACAAGCTTTGGAAAAGAAACAAACAAAAACACCAAACCCAGTTCACTCAGTCAAAAATCAAACATGAAACTCCCACTGAAACACCAACCTCTCTCTTCTCAACTGCCATCCAAATGTCACTCATTTCCACACACGCTGTCATTACGTTCTCTCCTTGGTTGCTACAATACCCAACATACACACTCTGTTGCTAAGGGCTCTGGTGTATCAGAGCTATGAGGATACAGTGCTTAACAAGAAAAATGTAAGGGTGTCTGTCAGATAATATTTCACTCTCAAGTCAACTTGTGTAGGATGGAAATAAGAACACACATTCTTCCATACAGCATCTTATCTATAAGATGGAGGGAAAAGATGGCTAGAAAAGATTAGAGAATCTAAACAACAAGAGAATCAAGAAGTGTTGCACTATTAAAATATGAATAGCTCTCTAAAAATTACCTCCCACTTCCCTTTTCCTGATTGTCCTGGTTTTATAACTGTATGAGTTCTCAATGGACTCTTTGGACCATTTATGGACTTGTTTGCATATTTTAATGTCTTTTATTTTCTAGTAAGAATGAATAATTTCTTCTAGTATCAGCCAAGTTTTTAAGATGTTAGGTATCCATATAATTAGTACACTATAGCATGCATCAAAAACATTCAAATGCTTAATTAAAATGTTGAACATAAAGGGGTTTTGTCTTGCCTTGATGTTCATATGAAACTCCCATTAGTATTAACAGAACTTACATGTGTTCAATGAAAAGAAAATAGAATCACAGTTTATAGGGGGAAATCTTAAAAGAAATTAAACAAAAACTAATCCCTAATTATAAATAAGATTTAAATTAATAAAAGTTACTGATTTTCAGAGTGGAAATGAGGTTTGTAGCTTATCGAAGATATAATTAGAAAAAGGTTATTTCTACTTGATTCATCAGCTTAGGCAACAGTGTGATTATAAATATTATATTTTATTTATTTTTATATTGATAATTTGCAAAAATGTCAGGAGGGCTGAATCTGTTGTTCAACACATACAAACATATAATGACATTTGAGTTTTCATATTAAATATTATTAATAATACATAGAATGAAAAAGGTATAATCACTTTCATTAAGATCTTACAGTTTAAATACTGTTAATAATCCAGGAATCTCAAAGATTCCAAAATAATGAGTTCTATAGTAGGTGTTAGGACACTATCTGTAGAGGTAAATGTACCAGTTATAACAGATTACTCAAAAAAAAAAATCATGCAAAACATTAAATGAAATGCTGTTTCTTCCTGGGAAAGGAGATGTTGATCATACAGGTGTGTGTTTAGCACTATTCTTTGAAAAAAAGTCATGGTATCTTTAGTTTCCCCTTGGACAATCAACTGTGGTAATCTGAAAACAAAAAATTCTGGAAAAAAACAACCCATTTCAATTAAAAAATGAGAATTATATTTTACAAGTTAAAGTAGCCCCATGGTGCAATGGCAGATCAATTCTTGTTACTGTAATAGTTAATTATACAAATAGTTGAATTCTTGCATATCGTTTTGCTCTGACATACATGGAAAGCTGGCATGTCTTTTTCAGTATTAATGATTTTTCATTTAATTAACAACTGGTTAAACCAAAGAAAGAATAATACACATAGGATGCCAAGCATAGAGTGGGTGGATAGTATATCTTTCATATTTTAAAAATATCTTTTTAGAGATTGGGAGAAACTTAAGTCCTAGTTTCAAACCATTTGTAATTTAGGGAGCTTCAAAATCCAGATAAAAATGATACCTCTAAATTTCAAAACAACCAGGAAATAAAATTTATTGCCTGTTCTTAACAAAAGAAAAAATCACTAGTGAGCAACCAAATTGGCATGGTAATGCTATGTTTCAGGATACATTTGTATTTTAAAACATTTTGAAGTAACTACATTTTTTCATTAAATGTCAATTTTGAATTTTTCAAGTTGAGTAATATAAATATAGGTTCTATCTAGCTGTGTGTGATTTCGCGCTTACAAAAGTTATGAGTAAGGCTTGAAAAACTACAAGTAATACCTGTCCTAGAGTCGCAATGTGTATAGAATAATGCATTGGTTGGCAATATAACATAAAATGGAAGAGACGTTTATGATTTCATGGGACTTTTGTATGAAAAGGCTGTTTGTGTATGTGTTTGGTCTGCTTCACCATTGCTGTCTAAGATGTCATATTAACTAATGCCAGCCGAATGAGATGTGAACAGAAGTGATTTCTAACAAGAGTGGTCAACACAGCTTATTCACCATGGAGAACCTGGCATTTTGTTTTTGCTGTTCTCTCTCCCTTGTGGACAATCAAGTTGCAAGCATTTTGTTTCATGGGACTGTTCCTTGTCTGCCAGCTTTAATTACTAGATTAAGTGCAAATATAACAACTAGAGCCCATATTCCAGGTTACCTTAAGAAAGGACAAAGCACTAAGCCACAAAGTTATGCTCTTTTCTGCTTTCCTTCTGGGCTGCCCAGTGACCCAGGTTCTGTAGAAAGTGGCAGGACTTCATGCATTTATCTACATCTGTCCATTAGGGCAATCTCTCTTGGGAAGTGGGAAGTGTGGGCTTCAATCCCTGCACCTGTAAGATAGACCTGGAACCAAGGTCTCTTACCTACTTGACAAATGCTCAAGCCATACAGCCTTTGCAAAAGGTGGACATCACTTCTTTCCCTTCCCACTTCTGCTAAAAAGTGAATAGGGGGTATTGTGCTTTTTACCAAACTCAGTGTTGTTAACAGGAAGGCTATTCGGATATTGATAAGCATCTCCTCTACGAATGTCCTGATGTGACATATGCAGATAAGGTTATTTGGGTAGATGTGACATCTTTCTTTAGACCAACTAAACAGTTGGAAAAATTGCTCTTAACAAGCTTTTGAGCAAAAACACCCTTCTTCAGGCATTGGGAGAGTGTGCTGGTGTTTTGTGCGCTATCCTGGGTAGAATAGGAGCCAATATGCAAAATGCAGGTCTGGGTGTGCAAGTGGGGGATAGTGGGTGAGGGCAGGCCCCCTGCAATGGGGAAGGGCCAGGGACATGTCAGCACTCTTTACATGGTGCTCCCCCCACTTTGGTGCAGGGGGTCCAGGCCTGCAGCCACTGTCCCTCACCTGTATGCCCAGACTTGCATTTTGCACATTGTCGTCTATTCTACCTAGGAGAGCACACAAAATACCAGCACACTGTCCCTATGCCTGAAGAAGGCTGTTTGTTCCTGAAAGCTTGCCAAGAATAATATTTCCAACTATTTAGATGGTCTAATAAAAGATATCTATCCAAACAACCTTGTGTGCATATGTCCTTAGACCAACTTGGCTACAACCAACAACCCTGATGTGACAAGCACTCCAAACCTTGTTGAGGCAGTAACAGTGCTATAGAAATGCCCAGAGCTGCTCCTCCTAAGCATAACAGACACAGTGCCTACTCCTGGGTTTGGAACTAACAGTGTGAAGTTTATTTTTGGTTTCAGCCTAATTTCTACACATTAGGGCTGTGCAAAGCTTCGCTCCCTAATTCGATTCGGTGGAGATTCAGCCTGATTTGGTGGCTGAATCTCCAAATCTGAATCAAATTAGATGACCCTTTAATCTCTCCAAATGAAATTGGAACCCTCTAAATCAATTTGAAGAGGTTCAGAGATTCGGACAGAGACAGCTTTAAATGTTTTTTCTACACACCTCTAGGTAGCAGGGGCTCGTGAGTGCCGCGATGCTGGGGCACGTGGAGTTTCCCACAGAAGCATGGAAGGCTCCACAGTGTGCTTGGCAGCAGACCCAGAAGTGGACCAGAAGCACTTGTGGTCCACTTCTGGTTCTGCCGGGGAGTGTGCTTGGGGGTGCCGCCCATGTCCCTCTGACTCTGTGACTGGTGCCTCCTGGGTCTGGGGTGGGTACCCGGGGTCTCCCTGAGGCAGATCACTGAGCGCGCTCCCCAGCAAGCTCAGAAGTGGACCGGAAGTACTTATGGCCCACTTCCACATTTACTGCCAAGCACATGGAGGGCCCTCTCACACTCCTGTGGGATGCTTCGCATGCCCCAGCATTGCAGCAATCACGAGCTGCACCTACTACCTCAAGGTATGTAGAAAAAACTTTTAAAGCTGTGTCTATGTCCTAATTTCTGATTCTCCAAATCAGCATCAAATCTTCAGATTCGGATTAGGCTAAATCAAGTCAGGGAATTATCAGAATCAATTAAACGAATCACTGTCCCTGATTCAGGCTGAATCCGAATCGAATAGGGCTCACTTTGCACACCCCTACTACACATGTATATTAATGTGATGCAATAAACTGTGGTGCTTACCACACCAGATTTTATAGCTCTTGGGTGCACATTTACACATGTGCCTGGGACTGCAGAACTGAGCTGGATTAGATCAGCCCTAGCTGGCAGGGGGCCTTGCTGACGAAGGGCTGGCTGGGGCATGACATTGCTTCAGTGCAGGCCTAGCCAGCAGGCATCCCCTGCACTGAAGCACCTCTATGCCCCAGCCAGTTGGGGCAAGTCTATATGTGCACTGCTGCACTATCCTGTTGTGGAGTCAATTAGTTTACTCCAGCCTAATAGGAGTGCACATGCAAATGCAAGACATTTACTGCACAGCTAATTAGTCTACTGCTCAGTAAACACCTCATGTAGATGTGCCCAGTATCACTATAGAGGTAGTACAGACATACCCTTGGAGGCTGGTTTAGAATATGGTCATACATCTCTCACTGGTATCCCAATTTCTCCTTTTCTGGGGCTGGAACGTGTAATAGGTATATGGTAGCCTCGGCTTTCATGTTGCATTTGTAATTATTGAAATTTTCATTTTGTCCATTGAACATTCACACACTGTTCTCAGAAGCAGAAAACAGCAAAGAAAATCTAATGGTATAAACAGGCACTGCATGCATGCCCCGATTACATTTTGCTTGTAGAAGAAGTTGCAGGATAGAAGTAATTTTAGGTTAAATTTGCACCTTCTGTGTTCTTGAAACTACTCAAAACCTGCCTGTTCATAGGGTCTTGTAGAGGTTTTCTGGAACAAAGAAAGAGCAGTGTGCCTTACCCACTTCTGTCTCAGTCCCCACCTCATATTTGCCCCCAGACTGTCCCTTCTGAGAAAGGAATGAAAGTGGGGTCAGTGCAGCAGTTCTCCTCTACTAGATGAACCGGATTATACCAGATACAACCCCTGGAGGCCCTTTCCAATTCTTTACAGCCACTTTAAGCTGATAGAACAGCATAATGGGCTGGGCCAGAACAAGGAAAATATTCTTTGTTTTATTTATGCCCATTTCCAGCCTCTTAGGGGAGTAAATAATGGGTAATTTTTGTCATGGGAATGAATAAGTCAAAGCGTGACTGAGCTGCACTTGTAGATAACATTTTTTTAATGGAACCCATGGCTACTTTGCAAAGGTCTTTACTATTAGGTATAAGCAAGCTAAATTAGAACAATAAGTTTGTAAAGTTTAGCCATTTAAAAAAAAAAAAACAAACCAAAGATGAGATTCAGAAATATTTTGCTATCTGTTTGTGCAGGTATTTGCTTTGACCTCTGCATTGCCAGCCTCTATGAAAAGCTTCTTCTCTCAATTCCTCTGTGGGAAAAGTGTTACAAGTCACACAAAAAGAGCCAAAACCTCTGTGATTAGAGAGCCTGTACCTTATGTTATGTTCCCATTATTAATGCTTTTATTACACCAGGGTTGCATAGCTTCTTTATTTGGCATTACCTGCTTGAAAATGTATTTCCCACTGTGTATAAAGGCAAAATTTTAGAACAGGGATGCCAAGGAAAAGGCTTACAGGCTGAATCTAGCCTGCAAAGCCCTATTGTCTAGTTCCCAGTGCTCCACTTGGGTCTTGGAGTTGATGACATGCTGCATGCGGCATGTGCTGGACTGGCTTCTTGCATGGGACCCAGGAAGTAGGTTGCATGTAGTGCCTGCTCTGGCCAGTCTGGGACCTGCAATATACATGATGCCCACCCCAGCTGGTCTGGGACTTCACTACACATGGTGCCTACTCTGACTAGTCTGGAAGTCATGCTGCATGCAGCACATACCTCAACTGGTTCAGGGCAGACACCAGGACATGTGCATCATGTATCCTGGACCAACCAAACCAAGTGTCACATGCAGTGTGCATCCCAGACTGGCCCTGCAATCCTGGAACTGGCTAAAGTGGCACCTTTTGAACTGAATCTAGTATACAGAGAGGCCAAAGAGTTCCAAAATTCAAGTGGAGGATGAATAAAAATCATTTCAAGGTTTTATCAGCAATGTATTAATTACTAGAGATGGTCCAAATACTATTTACACTCCCAGACAAAAGCACCACTTAAATAGCAGTTATCAGCAAAACAAAAATGTAAAAAAATAAATAAAAAGGAAGAGGAAAAAAAAGCTGTTTCTGGGTCTCAATGAGTTACCTAATCCTCTTGATCTTTTGAGAAAGCTATTGGAACAGTTGATGCAATTTTTTACCCTCTTCTCTTAGCAGCAATTGCAGAGTTAATTAGTCTCCAATGTTAGGAAGTGGGTGGCATTTACTTTTATAATAATAGGTCTGTCTTTTGAATGGAGGCGGCACAGATCATGATTGTGTACCTTTGAGGTAGGAACAGTAAAGGTTCTGTAAATGGCTTTAAGCAGAAAATTAACTAAAAAGCACGGTTATGTATGACTGTGTCCTGAGTATGTCACTTATTCTAATTATGGAATGGTAAGCATCAAGTAGAAATGATGCTATGCCTGGATGGTGGTGGTGACTCAACCTTAACTAATCACTGTGGAGCAGTTTGTCAGAAAGTGTTTCTTTTTAATCATACTTGGGTGCTACTTCTGTGACTCACTACTTCACTTCTTGTAAATGAAGAGAGAAACACGAACGATATTCATAAATGCAGCATTACTTAAATCTAGCAACGTCTGCAGTATTTGCTCAACTACTGAGCCCTATAAAGTGTTAGCCTTTTGTGTAGCCTTTTGCAGTAATGCATTATAAATGTACCAGAAATTTAGAAGTAATTGCAAGGAAGAAAAGAAATCAGTTATGTAATAACTGAACACAGTCTTACCTGTTACTCCAATATGCAAATCAGAAGAAAATATTGAAAAAAAATGATAGAAACATTGTTTTTAAAGTTTTACTGTGACATATATAAGGACAAAACCTGGTCCATTGTATAATGCTTGGGTAGAAATGTTGCCTGGGGAAATAAATGAAGCTTGGGGCCAAGTGTGTAGCTTTTAAATGGCCTTCATTTTGAGGGATGTCACTCATGTTACTACCAATGATACCAGTATTCTACAGAAACTTGATGTTGCCTACTTATTATTGAAAATTATTTGCATCAGAAATAAGGAACCATGAAACAGGAGTATATGGAGTTATTTATGCTAAAGGATGTAATAAGTGCGTTAAGTTTCACATATAAACAATTTGGTTTATCATTGTAGGTTTGGCCTCACATTCAGGATTTTGTCAGTTGGCCTCATTCTCTTATGTAGATTGGGTATTGGTATTATTATTATTAAAACTCTGTATAACAATAGTGTTTAGAGGACAAAGAGTTCATTGCCCATTTTGGTAATCACTGTAGAGCCATAGATTAAAGGTCAGATCCTGCTTCAAACACCTTAGAGTCTAGAAGACAAAGCAGATGTGTGAGGAAAACAAGTTGATTGGCTGGAGAGTCAGAGAAATTTCGAAATTGTAGGATGGGATAATTTCTAGTCAATATGAAGCAGTAATCACAATTCATGACCTGGCTGTGGGAAGGGAAAAAATAATCCAATTTGGCTCCCGTTCTTTTTATAAGAACGTCTGAGTCAGATGAATGAAGAATTGGGGATTTGGCTTTTAGGATCCATTTCTTACAAGTGTTACACAGAACTTGTGGCTAGAGTGATTGCACAAAAAATTGTGGACATCAGTATTTTCCTTCAAATAATAAAATTATATATCAGTATGTATATATCTAATCAGAGCTTCACAAACCTTTAAATTACAGCATAGCCTCTTCATAAAGACAGAGCAAATGTGGTTAAGGACAGCCTATGCTAACTATTTGCACCTGCTTCGTTTGTTTTAACCACCTACTTACTTCTAACTTTTACAATTACTATAGTCATACTAGTAGAACAGAACCTGGAAATCTATTAAATATGTCATTGTAACAAGTCACCCTCCCCAGTGCCATCTTCCTTGTTATACACACCTTATGTGGGGTGCCCTTGGAGTCCCCTTTAAGATACTCGTGTCCCGCTCTCTACTTTCCTGCCACGTCTTGATGGAAATTATTATATTGATGTTCTTGTAAGCGGGAGACTGCCTATTGTATTTCGTATGTTGGGATCCTTTGCCTCCACGGGCCTTGACCCTGGTCTTTCTCTAGCTAGGCCTCCCCATCTAAACCCACCAAGCAGGGGCACCAACTTTGAGGCTCTAGCCTTTTTTTCCTTGTCTTGAGGCTCGTGGCCCTCTTTTCTGCTCTGATCTGAAGTACAGCCTCCCTGGCCCCACAGCCAGAGGGTTGCAAGTTCAAGGCCGGGGAATGGCCATGAGGTCACATTGTCTCCACCAAAAAAAAACCAACCAAGTTGAACCTCAGGTGCCCCAGACCACCCTGGCCTTTTAGGATTGTGCCCTCTGACACCGGCGTCAGTGCACCCACACTGGCGCCGGGGCCTATGTACCCCGAATACTGCACCCATACTGGATCTGGGTCCCCACACTGTAGTGGGGTCCCAATGAGGCCTCCTCCTTCCCCAAATAGCCTCACCCAAACTGCCAGTGTTACTCAATAACAAAAAAATCTGAACAGTCCTGTTCATCGGCTACAACCACCACCAGGACAATGTGATTAAAGAAGGCAGCATTCCAGCTTACAGTTTCTCAGGGGGTCATGCTTCTGCTCTCCCACCGTCTGCTACAGTCCTTCTTCTGTGGGTTGCTGCCACTTCTCCGGGAGTCCTCAGTAGTTCCCCTTCCTGCAGCCACTGGACCGCTCTCCAAGTCTCTCCAGGGAGCCCAGGGAGCCCTGGGATGCCTGGCTGCTGCCCAGCTCAGGGTTTTTATAGTCCTGGCCTGCCCCCTTCCAGTCAGCTGACTAGCAGGCAAGGCTCAGTTTTTAAACCCCCCCTTACCAGCACACTGTGCCCAGAAAGTTCAGGCTTTAAAGGGGCTGACCTGCCTTCTGGTAACAGGGCTATGGTTCCCTGTTATGATCAACTTGTAAATACAAAAATTGGCACTGAAAGAATAAATGCACAGCTACAGTTAATACAGCATATGCATTTTACACTGTCTTGTTTCATACATCATTTGTGTTATTTCTTTCTATTTTTATAAGATCTTTTAGTTTACTCAAATTACCAATTTTTAAAGGTTACTGTCAACTTAAATATATTTCTAACTACCTTATTTTACCAACTGCTATGTATGAAAATAATTTTTGAAAGCTGAAGTTTCTAAGTCACTTTGGCATTTTTGCTAAAATACCTGAAAAGACTAGGACTAAATCAATGGGGAAATTCCAACTGCTGTTTATTATGACAGAGCCCACCTATGGAGGGTGGCTGTGGCACTTCCTAATGGCCACTCCTATCCCATCTAGTTTCTTGGCCCCTGCCTCATGCTCACCTGCTGTACCTTGATGTTGAATTAATATAATTATGGAAGGTGATGGCTAGAAAATTATAGTAAGAGATTTGCTTTTAGGAATTGGCCTATAGATAAAGTAGATATGCATTAAAACAATGGTCCAGGGGAATGAAAGGGTTAATTGGTTTCTAAAAACCTGTTTGTGACAAAGTTTCCTTCAAGGCAGACACCGTGTCTGAAGCCAATGGACAAGTGGGCATACACAGGCTAGAAAATTAAAGATACGTACCACAGGATTCCCTGAAAACATGAACAGTGTATGTATAACATGAGAGAAGGTGGCATTAGGTCACAGTGGCCAACTGAAGAGCCCTTGGGATATCCAGTTTTGATGGATGGACCAAATTAGGAGGCCAGGGCATGCCCAAATTAAGACACCAGTAAATGACCAAATTAAGATGCATGCATGCAATGACTTTGTTCTAATAAAAGAACATGCTGACAGAACAGAATGGGGACAGTATGAATCACAGAGAAACCTATCAATGATGCCCAGAGATGAAGATTCATCAGAGGAGAAAAAAGATACAAAAGAAGGAATTTCAGAGCAGTAAAGGGTCCCCAAGGGGGGAACCCAGGGCCACCATGGACAAAGGGTGTACCACTAGCCTGTCTCACCCATACTACTGCGGGGCAGGGTGGGCCTCGGCCCTCAACCTCCAGGCTGCTGCCATCTGGCATTCAAGAAAGAACTATAGGGTAAAGCTCACATATGGCCAGACATACCTTGCCTTTGTGAACCCTAGATTCAGGAGGCTGATACAGATTGAGGAGGCTGGTGGGGGGAGAATTATTGTGTTTGTTTTTCCTGCATTATTTTTATCTGGTACCTCTGTGTATCAATAAAATTTGCATATTATTGAAGAGAAGAAGTTGTGGTCTGTCTGAGGGATTGGACCCACCCGTAACAAAGTATCTGGGTCATAAATCCAGCGTCAACAGAAGGGTCCCCTCACTGCTCATCACTGGACAGCCATATTATGGTCCCAATCCCTGATCAAGGCATTGTTATGGCTCTTGGCTCTGGGCTTACTGGTCCTGCCTCAGCGTGTTGCTCCACCCTGCTTATCCATAGGCCACCCGTCTGCCTATTGCTTGCATTCTAACCTGACCAGGGCTCATGAACTTATTCCTGCCTCCCCTCAATAGGCTGCGCTGTGAGGGCACCTACCCTCAAGACCCTCACTGTCACCTGACCCTTACAGACTCCACTTTCAGGCCTTAGCTTGCATTGGATCCCTGACCCTGTCTCTGCTTTAGCCTCTCCTGTGCTTCAGTCTGGTTTCAATCCCACCCAGGCTTTAGCTTCTGCAGCTCACAGGGCTCAATCAGGGGTTCAGCCCCCTAGCATGGAATACCTCCCAAGCACTCCACCCTCCACCTACCCCTAAAGACACAATCCAAGTCTCCAGTACAAATTCAAACTCACTAATGGAAAAAATAAAACTATAATACAAAATTACTTATCTCTCAGAATTCAGCAAAGCTCCATCCTTTTACAGGGCCAGGGCCAGGGCCAGGGCCAGGGCCAGGGCCAGGGCCAGTCTGAGCTTCTAGCCCTAGGCTCTGGCTTATGCACCTCCATCTCTTCTCCCTTCTGGTCATCTGACCTGGCCAGAGGATAGCAAGGCCCAAGTACTGTTATTCATCTCTATCAACAGCCTCCAATTCCTCTGCCTACAGTTGAGTGTTGTGGCCCTTTTTCCTGGGCTGTCTGCCTCTGCTGTTCTTTTGCAGCTAGAGCTCTGATGGCTCTCACTTCTGGTACTCGGGTTGCTCATTTACCTACACATGAGGAGCCTGACTTGAGTTAGGTCAGGTTCACCTGCTACCATAATTTACAGTAGAGAGTACTATCTGTGAATTTAACACAAAGTGCTGGGTTGCAGTTCAATAACCTGGAAACCTGTAGGCTTCCAGTGACTTTGGCCAGAAGAGTACCTTAGAGAGGTTACTGTTACTCCTAGCAGAGGAAATGGGGCCAAAACCTTGTGCAACAGAGGTCTTCTCTAACATAGGGTAGATGGGACTCTGCTCTTTAACCCTGGTTGGCAGCCAGTCTAGGAAGGGACCCCTAATAGACAGACACATGGATGATCTCCTTTGCTCTGGCAGCTCCTGCAGCCAAGCTGTTTCCAAATGTACTGGGACCTGCCTTTCCTTTGGATTAAACAAGCAAGGCCAAGAAAGGGGCACTGGTTTAACCCAGTGTCTCTATATATGCTGTCCAGGTTTTTTGTGCTCTGGAGAGGTTACTCCAGCTTCACTTTATGTTTGAAGCAGGGATTCGACATGGGAGGCAGAGGGGTGCTACAGGTTGCCTCTGGTGGTAGGAGAAATGATCATATCTCATTGTTCAGCTATCATTTGCCTAAAGCTGAGAAGCTTTCAGCCAGTAAGGTGCTGATCTGCCACTGTCTGCCTGCTCCAATGGGTGCCTGGAACTAAGAGCAAACTTAAAAAGCAGATTTCATCACTGCCCCAGACAAAAAGAAAGAGAAAATCAATTCTTCACATTTCAGCATGGAGTGATAGGACCATGTGTACTGGCCTGACTGACAATCTTGTTAATATCTCTGATGTTGATGAGACAGCAGTGATAGATTCAATAGGTTGAGCACTGGTATTGCACCACCGCAAGAAAATGCCTGGCCTCAGGTGGCTTATTCCCAGAAAAATACTAAATATTCTTTTGGCAAGGGAAAGCTGCTGAAGATACACATGAACATTGTTTCTAACAACAAATCTCCACTATGTTCTTAAAATTACTGATAATTCATTGAATGGTTCTGAGATGACCCTCATGCTTTGCCTTTATACTTCAGAAGGCACAGTCACCTTAGTGAAGGCCTACAGTCCAACACTGTAGTCTTCTGCTGAGGTTAAAGGCAAGTTTTACAAATAATTGGCTAGTGCTATCTGCAAGTTTCCAAACACTGAGAACTTATGTCTCCTTAGGGACTTCAGTGCCAGGGTGGGCTAATTAGTCTGGTGGTTGCTTTGTTGGCCCTGTCCTTCTGATCAGCCTATTGCTGGTTTAGGAGGCAGCGTGCTTGGTGCAACATAGTGTGCTTTAGGAGTCTGCTGCTGGCCACTATGGGTTTATGGCCTTGATATGGCCTTAGCTATTTTAACTTTCTGGGCTTTTAAACACTGAGCAGAGCACCTTCTTACTTACCTACTAAAATATGGGTCTAATCATTCCCTCCCTGTTCTTTTTGAAGCGTTTTGTTTAGCAATACGGGAGAAAAACACCTTTTTTAATGTATGTGACTACTTATTGTTACATGACACAAATGTCAAAAGGACAATATCTGTGTAGCACAAGAAACTACATTTAACTTCATTTTTGAAGTTAAAAAGTTTTTAATTGGTGGTTCCCATTTAAATAAAACAGCTTAGTTAACACCAAATAATCATGGATGGGGGACATAGATGGCATTGTATCAGAACCTTAATGAGTAGGGATCTTTGTGAAATTCTCTTTTTGTTCATGTAATCAGTCTTGTTCTATAGTAGTTGTTTCCCTTTTCTTACAAATCTGCCACCCCCCTGGCCCTGCTCCTTCCCTCCCCACACCCCAGAAATGTTCTTCTATACCATGTTATTGCTCATAATGTGCTTATGTCTATGAACAATGCTATAGAAGACCTGCCTGGAACAAACAAATAAGCATTTTTTTTCATTTTTAAATTGAACATATAGCTTAAAATAGCAGAACAGATGGAAGTAATTTTATTATGAATTCATAAATACGGTGTGATCAAAGGCATTGCTAGTGAAATGGCTGACAAGACTGACTATGTGGTTTTTTGCCACTTGAGAGAGTTCTAACAGCCCAAACAGACTCTTTAATTGTTTTAAAATTATGTTCTTATTCTGTTTCGGTTATCCATTATGGTCTGTCACTATTTCCTATAGTGAACTGCCAAAATATGGGCAAAATACTTAGCTGAAATAACTCAGCATATCTCCACTGATTTCAACAATGCTATGACAATTTATTCCAGTTGAAGTTCTGGCCTTATATTTTGTCTTCTTTCCTTGTTGTCCTTCTGTCTTCCTTTCTTTCTCAACTGAGTTCCTATTCAGCAGTTTGTAGGTTTCTCTTTAAAGATACAATAGAAACTCCTATGATATTGGAGCCCGGTTGTCTGAAGTCATTTAAAACCACTTCACTTAGTGTGGTTAGTTGACCTGTAGGATTAGGCTAAAACCACGTTTAAACCTAGTTTAGGAACCATATTTTAGTTTACTTTCAGACTAGCAGGTTGACTAGGATTTGAAACCAGATAGTATAAACTGGCCTTAAAACTGTGTTTTGGTTTCTTCTAATACACAAACATAGATCCAAAGCTTGTTTAGCTTATTAAAACACTGTGAGTGTATCCAGACAAGTGCAGATCTTTTTTCCCAAGTTGTAGCAGCAGAACACTTGACCCCAGGAAATGCCCCTGCCATGCACACACTGCTGGGTGGCAGGTTTCACTTGGGTGGGGTATGGGATGCTTGGGTCAGCAACTGTGCTGGTCCCAGAAGCCTTACCTGAGATCCTGGGGGCCTCCCAGGGCTGCAGCTGTGGCACGAAGCCTGGCTGGCAGCCAGAGTGTGGCTCCGGCTAGCCAGGCTGCAGTTATGGGAGAAGCATGCTGCTGCCATGTGCACCACCCTGCTTTTGTTTGGCACGTGTTTTTTACCCTGGGATCTTCTGGGGTCAAAACCTACTACAAGGTAGTAGCACGGGGAACACCTGCATGTGTAGTGTGTGGCACAGCAGATGGGTCTGTAGCACTACATACCCCATGTTCACACTCATCTGAACTCAGCGTGTGGGTCCAAGAGATATTCTGTTGTGAATGGTTTAAATCTATTTTTATTCATCATTTTTAAATACCTCATGCTTCTTTAATGACAAAGAATAGTTTGCAGTTAATAAATGCATTTTTGATCAACTGAAAGAAACTTTCACCAAATTTGGATTGTAAACTTAGGTATCTAAGTCTAGGCCAGACCTAAATAAAACTTTGGTCTCATTTTTATTTTCCCCAGAGGTTCTAAACATCTGCAGCTCCTATTAATTGCAGTAGAGACTGTGACTGTTCTGCAACTTTGAAAATCAGGCAACTTCATTTTTTAAAATATAGCTTTAGGTGCCTATTATTGTGCATTTAAATGTAAAGTTTTGGCTGTGATTATGGAGTGCTAATATACCCAATAGTGCAGATATACCAGGGTTAAATCAAACTCTGAAAATGATTGTGAGTCATTGTCGTTTACTATCCTTCAGAGACTTTCAGATCTAATGTATTCAATTTACAGTTAAAATTCCCTTAATTTACAGCTCCATTGACTTAGTTGGGGATCAAAATTTGTCTCCCCCCCCTCCCCCACATATTATTATCAGAATTTTTTTTTTCAGGAGAGATTATATACTCAGTTTAGTTATCCGTCCCATTACCTTCAGATTATGCTCTTAGTCACATCCTTCAGATTATGCTCTTAGTCACATCCTTCAGTCCAGTTCCTTCAGTAAAGAAATACAAGTATAACTGATTTGAATCAAACACAAATAATTCTACTGATGACACGAAGGAAGGACAAAATACAATTCTCTTTAGCTGAGCTGGGTCTGCAGGGTTAATAGGAGTAATGCGTAGTAGCAATTTACCATTCACATGAGGGTAAGAGAATATGACTTTGAAAACACCCTGCATAAAGGGCTTGGTACAAACTGGGTGTGTCTATATGTGCCCCTACAGAACTGTTGTTACTGACTTGTCATTTAATACTTCCTTTTGGAAGTAGTGAGGAAGTGTGTTGCTATAGCAATGTAGCTGCAGCTTCATGGTTTGTGCCCACCAAACACTACATTGCCGTAGCATGCTGCTTCCATGACATAGCATCACGTGTAGATGTGCCCACTCTGTTGAAGTCAATGGAAGGATTAACAAGGATTTGGGAGGCTTTGTATCTGCTCTAGGGTTTGTTAAGTAAGCAGGTACCAATTTTGTAGTCTACTTTTCAAATAAAGCTACAGTTCTTAATCACATTTAGTATTTTTCAAATAACATGATACCATATAATTTATCCTTGACTGTCTTGACATATATAGAATCTCATATATATACTTTCATGTTTTATTTTGTGTATGCCAAACAAAGTTGTGGTGTATTTATCCAGTGTATGTTATTATTCAGGATTTGTTCAATTCTGTGGTTAATGTGATTTTTTTTTTTTTTTTTTTGCTCATATGTTAAAATAAATCATATCACTTCATTCTTTCCCAAAATATTCCAGCCAGTTTTTGTTTGTCTGTCTACCTAGTGGACTAGTGCTTATTCTACTGGAAAGATAAACTGACACTTAATGGTGGGAACATAGCACAGTGATTGACTGGAGGCTACTAAAACAAGATACTTGGAGAAGAACAAGGTTCAGCTGTGTTAGTCAAGCAATTTAGGAAGCACACTGATGGTCAGATGCATTTAATGTTGTACAAACTGCCAATCCTGATTTTTCAGACTGAAATGTGACTGAAGCATGCTGCTTATGGAAGAAAAGTCTTCCTCCTATGCAACGACTAAAAATGAAGCTTACTTGAAGAAACCATTCAAAACCCCAGGAATGCGTTTGTTTGGGGTTGTGCTCACAGAGTTGAGAGAACACTCAAATTATTTAGATGAATACACACACAATGAGCAAACTTTTCTTTTCTTATCTGTGCTCAGATTTCTTATCCATACTGAAGAGCTTTATTGCATAATCTGTAGTCTTTAGGCAGGTGGAATGGCAGTTCTTCATGCCTAAATGGTGCAAACCTTGCAGAACTAGCTGACTATCAGAACAGAAGTGACAGTTCTTTTAATTATTGTTAATATGCACATCCTCGCTCTGGGTGTGCATGAACTACAAGCATTCAGGCTCAGAGGCTGCTTGCTTTAACATCACCCCTGCTATGTTCCTCAGGGATAAAAAGTGATGAGTACTTCTTGTTTCTTTACACTTCTCAATCTCCTCAGTGCAAGACAGAGTAATGTGGTTCATTTTCACTTTGGTTTACAAACCCTCTTAAGCGCCTTCCTTCAAGGAAAGTCTGTCTTCCTATCTGTTGTTTTCTCTTTGCTCTTTTTCTTTTCCTCTTTTTGTTAGGGCTCTAGCTCCAGTTCATTTATATCTGCACCATGCGATTCCATCGTTTTGGGGTTATTATAGTTTTGTCCTTCTTGGTTTCTTCTTCCTTCTTTTTTCTCCCCATTTTTTTGTGGAAACAGAAGCTTGGATTGTTCACTATGGCATCTCCCAACAACGGGACTTAGGGTGTGCCCATTTACTGCAATAGAGCCACTCCTGCCTGCAATGAGTACACCAAAAGTTTATACTGCTTGGGACAGTTCTATGTTCCTGGAAATGCCTTAAGTAGATTCTATGCCAGAAATGAGCATGACACCAGAATATAACTTCACTTCCTGAGTACACCTACTGGATTTGCATCTGGTCCTTGGGCCTGGGCTCTGTGGTCTCCAGTGTTATTTTTTCTACAACTCTGTTCACTTTAGTTCTGGAAAAACCTACAACAAACCATTACCCGAAGGGGCTCCCAGGAAGGATGCTGTTGGAACTCACAGAGGCTTATTATCACCCTCCAGCTGCATCAGTCATGCAGGAAAAGAACAAAAACAATGTACAAATAAGTCTTCTAACTGCTCTTTTGCATCTTCATAGAGAAGTAGCAGCTCTGTTGTTCCAGTGTTGACTTCCACACTGGGTTTGAAAGCTGTAGTCTTGGCTTTTCCCCAGTAGGGTGAATTCAAGTGCTGGATTCAACACTCTTTTGTTTCTTGGCAGCACTATTTTCTTGGACAGTTCCATGTCTGTCATGATGCCAAGCGTCCTTAGAACTGATATTTTCATCTATGCCAGATCCATCAAAGTTTACATTTGTGGTCAAAGTTTACATTCCCTCATTAGTTCTGACCTTACTCAGAATTCAAGTGTCAGACCCTATTTCAGTTCCAGTCTGAAAAGCATCATGTATGAAAGTTGGTTCTTACAGTCCTCATTAGGCTCTGACTTAGAGCACAGTTCTACTCTCTTTGCAATCAAGTATCCAAGTCAATAGACTCCTGTTTGTCAGAGACCCTAGCAGGCAGCCCAGCCTTGGTTCTTTTCCTATTCCCACCTGTGGCAACAGCCTCCAGGCCAGTCAACAATTCTGACCCAGTCTGCTGTGGCAAGCCTCCTAGTTCCTGCATTCTGGGTCTCCTAGCTCCTGACCCTGGTATGGCTCTACTCTCAGACTTCTCCCTGTAGACTGTCCCTTGGATTTGGTAGCTTAGCATCTGATTTCTGGACCCTGACCCTGACCTGTGTTCTGAACTGAGTCTTTCTTACAAACTTCCAAGGATGGAGATTTCACAACCACTCTGTAGTCTGTTCAAAAGCTTAACTACCCTCAGAGTGAACGTTTTCCCTAATATCCAACCTAAATTTCTACTGCTGCAATTTAAGACCATTACTCCTTGTCCTCTCCCCTGTGACCATAGAGGATAGTCTATCCCCATCCTCTTCTGGTATTTGAAGGCTGTTATCAAGTCTTCCCTTAGTTTTCTCTTCTTCAGGCTATAATTCCAGTTTTTTCAACTTTTCTTTATAAATAATATTTTCTAGACTTCTAATAATTTTTCTTGCTCTCTGCTGAATCCTTGCTAATTTCTCCATGGCATTATTGAAGTGAGGCTTCCAAAGCTGGAGGTGAGGCCTCACTTCAGATGAGTCTTCGCTAGTGTAGTGCTAAGTACAGTGGAAGAATCACATCTCTTGCCTTGAAAACAACACTCCTATGTTTGCTACTGGGGTTTTTTGCCATAAGAACACACTAGTGACTTATATTTAGGTTATGATCCAATATAACCCCCAGACTGTTTTCTGCAGTACTGTGGGCTAGCTAGTTAATCCTCAGCCCGTCTTGTGACATTCCAGGGCTCCTAAGGTTGACTGATCAATCAATGAGGCCTTCCATGACCTACTGAAGACAGTTTGACAAATCCCAGCCACTTGCCCTCTGATTGTTAGAGGGTGGATAAAAAATAGAAAATAAAAGTTCTCTCTAGAGGAGGTGAATATTTCTACAATTATCCTGTACCCTTTTCCTGGTGTTGATTCCTGCCAGTGAGAAGATAATGCAGAGGAAAGAGCTTGTACACTCACACCAGGTACGATTTCTGCATCTATAGCTGCATCCCCACATGCAAGCATGTGTCTAGACATGTCTACATGTCTATGGCTGCATCCACACATGCAGGCTCCCAAGTGGATCCCCCATGCTGAGGCACAAAGAGACAAAGGAACTGCCAGCCCAGGGCTGCCTGCTCCCCTGTTTTGAGGCACAGTGTGCCCCAGCATGGGGGCTTTGCAGCACATGGATATCGGGGAGCAGGCAGCCCTGGGCTGTCTACTCCCCTGTCTCTGCATTTGTCCTGGTGCATGCTCCCCCTTGCCAAGGCAAATATGGAGACAGGGGAGCCGGCTGCCTGCCCTCCCATCTTTGTGCACTGCAGAGCCCACCTGCTGAGGCACACTGCACCCAGCCAGCTGCTGGGGCACAGCATACATCAAGACAGGGGAGCATGCAGCTCTGGGCTGGCTGCTCCCACATCATCATATGCCACTTCCCAGCTGGCTGGGGCACGAGCTGCCTCAGCACAGGGGTTGCCTGCCAGCTATCCCTGTGCTGAGGCACCCTGTTCCCCAGCAGCACCCCTTCCAGCATATGAAGCTTGGTTGGAGCATCATGCTGGGAGCTGGGCATAAGCAGTTTGCCCACAGCAAGACATTGTCCCCCACAACAAAGTGCACATGCAGGGGTATGCACTGTAGCACAAAGTAGTGGCACAAACAATAAGCTCCTGAACTTATTGCTGTGCATTAATAAGTATATGTAGATGTGCCCTCAGGGTGCATGTACATGAGACATTTCCTGCAGAGCTGACTAATTAGCCTGTAGGCTAGCCCCATACTGAAGCACCCTTGTGCCCTAGCCAGTCCCTCCACAGCACAGTGAACCTGGTCAGAGTAGCCCTGGGCTGGCAAGTTGACCTCTGTTGTCCCCTACCAGTCAGGGCTGTTCTGACCTGGCTCAATGTGGTGCTGTCTGGGCACATGGGTAAGTGATGTGCCTAGGAACTTCCCAGGAGCAATAACTTCCAGAGCAATAAGCTCTGGAGTTTATTGCTGCGCATTAATGGCATGTATAGATGTGTCCACCAAGACTGAGAATGCCCTGCTCTTTGGTCACAGCAGGAAGAACTTAACTAGTTCCTGTCTAGCAAAGTGAATCATATAATCAACTAGTCCCAGTAGTGACAATCATTTGAAGGAGAAAAATTATGTTCTAGTAACTTAAGATCTTTATGCTGTGCTACCCATATACATATCCACATCTTGCCCCCCCCCCTCCCTCCGCCCCACTTCTTCAGAATTGGATGTAGTATGAGACTGCAGCTGAAGGAAAACCAAGGAGCCATAACTGCATGCCCCCTTTTCCTTATCTCTTTGGCTCAAAGCCTGAGGTGGTGCAGTGCCATGATGTACTGTAGGGGTACTGGTAAAGCAAGAAATCCCACCATGTTAGTAGACCACAAAAAGAACTCCAGTTCTTGGTAAGTAACTACTTTGTTTTTTGCATTTCTTAAAGTAATAATTTAACTTTAAGGTTGATATTAACATTATGAAGAATTACTAATTGCATGCAAATTCTGAAAGACTTACTTTTTCTTTTGTTAAGAAAAGAAAGGAAGAGTTTGATTTCAGTTCACCACTACAGTGTGTGTTAGGATATTGACTCCTTTACAGCATGATTTCAGATGCATCTTTGTGGATAGAGAGAGGTAGTTAGCCATGCTAATCTGAAATCAGGCAGAAAGCAGGACAGGGCGACACCTTATAGACCAAGTGGCTCAGAAAGGCATACATTTTCATAGCCAACAGCCTGATGCTAGCCTATCACCTTCAAAAGCTTATGCCTCTCTGAATCAGTTAGTCTCTAAGATTGCACTCTGACGAGTCATCTATGTGCCTAGAGTTTATATTGGCTTCCCTGCTTAGCATGTATGAATTTGTCAAGGTCAATCCGAAGTACCAAGGTCTCTTCATTCATGACATATCCTAGTTGATTTGGATCCACTACATGGGGCAAACCACGTAAGTTGAGATACCTACGTGACTGTCCATACAAAATCAGTTTGGATCTAGCTCTGTAGTTCTTCATAGGTATTAATCCAAAAAGGTTTTATTAAAACAAAGCAATTCATTACTTCACTTATTTTTTCCTTCCTCCCCATTTTCTAGGGTGAATTTCAGTGTTTGCCAAATACTTTCAATAAATCATGTCTGGCCAGTGTGTTGTCTGAAGACTGTTCACTTATCCTAATTTTAGTGCTTGACTAGCTGGCTATACCAGTTCTGTTCCCTACTTGGATAAATTAAACTTCTTCTAGTAGACAGTAGGGAGTAATGAGTAATGAAAATGCACTTATAGAATTATTTTACTACTATTTAGCTAATTACTATCCTTCATGAAACTGTTGGAATTCATGACCACTTTCAGACTGAGCCAGTTGTTTCCCACATCCATGTGAATAATAAATATTCACTAACCTGTTAAGTACTGAAATACTGGCAAATTGCTTTTCACATGTGACCAGCCTTAAATACTAGTGATAAATTACTAAAATAACTAACTTTGTGTGTATATTATGATTAATGATGAGCAGAACCCATAAAGACTCAAGAGGGTTTGTATGTTAACGTAACAAAGTTTCTGAGGTCTGGGAATGAAAGTTAAAATAGGATTAACCAGTACTGAAAATATAATAGTATTGCCTACTATGAGATGAGTTGTGAACAGTTGAAGATGAGATTTATCATAGTATTTTCTTGTTATGACTTAGCTCCTCGTCAGAGCCAGGAAGTGCAAGGTTGCACAAAAATGCTAAAGACACTATCGCTACCACAACATTTAAAAAAAAATGTTGAACATCATTATCCTGGGTTGGATTTTTTTTTAATTTTGTTTTATTTCAGTTTTTAATAAATGCAAATGAGGATTCTTAATATTTATCATTACATAGTTTACAAGAACAAAATCACTTTATTAATTTTTTTAAAATGTAACCCTAAAGGTTCTCAGTGTCCAAAGTTATTCCCTTTCTGTTGCCTTGGGCTTTTGTACTACTCATGTGTCTAAAATGGAAAATAAAAAAAGGCTTATTCAATAAACAGCAGACCTCATACAGACATCAATGATTTGGCATCACCCAAGTTACTTAATACTTTCTTCAGGTTCCTTCTATTTTTCACAACTTACTGTTCATGTTAACTTTATCTCTTGGCTTCTAATATCTAGACTTACCTAGCCTATGGCATTAAATGGGCTAGGATAAGTCAGAAGATGTTGAGACCTGCATTCTGTTTTATTAATTCTGACTGAAGACAGATCACCAAAGCAAGGAGAAGCTACAAAGAACTTTAGAAATGATTGATGTGGTTTGTATCCACATAACTATATGCTAGTGGCAAGACCAGGTAATATAATGTTAATAGTGGACTACTGAAATGAGAAAATAATTATATAGAAGAAGGCAAATGTCTTGCATTTCAAAGCCTGTCTAATTCTATCCCAACTATGCAGTTAGTCCAATAAAAAAAAACATCCTAAGAAATCCTTGCCTCTAGGGTAATTCCTGGACCAACATGGCTACAATATTACTTTAACACTTTATAAAAGAAGGGATATTTGTTTCTCTCCTGGCCCCCTATCTTAGTGACAGAATAGATAATATGACCCTGAACTTCAGGTCCATTGAAGTTGTACATGCAGAACCTAAGATTATGTGCTCTCAGGTTTCCACATGCTATGAGAAACCATGTTAGCCTCAAGTGCAAGTTACAGGAGCCCTGAATTAATTCTTGTAACAGTACACTCAGATCCTCAAATACAGAACCCATGAAACACCCCCATGAGTGGATCTAAGATTTTGAAAAGGAGGGTTTAGGTGGTGTGGTGCAGCACCACATATAACAGTGCATACTTTTATCAAGTTAAAAAGAAACTAGAATCTTTACTAACAAGCTAGTGGCATAGGGCTATATTATTCAGTTTAATGCTGGGGCAAAACAAATATAAATTTGTTATATCACCTGCTGTATTTACTAGAATTTAAAATGTCCCTTAATTTAAAATGATGCCCCAATAATTAGATTCTATTCATCTAAAATGTATAAATGTATAAAGCTGTTATGTTTCCATGCATACAATCTAATTATTGAATTATTGGAGGGTCATCTTTAATTCATCCCCTGCACTGCTGTGTTGGGGGGGGAGTTGTAGAGCAGCTTGACCCCTCTGCTTGTGCCTGCTTCCCTGCCACCTTTTCCCCCTCCCTGCCCCCTAGCCCTCAGCTCCCCCTTCCCCTTCCACCTCTGCTCCCCATTCTGCCCCTTCCACCAGTTTCTTCTTTCCCCTGCCCTCTTCCCTCCAGCCTCTGATTCCTGCCAACCCCAGCTTCTGCTTTCTCCCTGCTTCCCCTTAGCCTCTGCTCCCCTCGCTCCCCCTTCACCCCCAGCCTCTGCATCTCCCCATTTCCTTCCCCCAATCCTCTGTTGCTGCTGTCAGGCAGTTGGTTTTAAACTTTGATGAACCAGGAATCAAAGGGGCAGCCACTTCCCCCCGATTCTCCCCTGGACACCCCCATGATGAGAAGAGGAGGAGGGGGTGGATTGGCTAGGTTTATTGTCAGGTATGGTTTCTTCGGTGTTAGGAAAAGTCCTGACTGCTCTATCCTGGCAGCTTTATAGCCCTCTGCTCTATTATTTTTCCATAGTCACAGTGAAAGCTTGTCATTTTCAAGGGGTGCCTTGGAAACCTCAAGTCTAAAGAGGCTGAAAACCATTGCTCTAAGGGGTATGAAGTTTATATAAAATTGTTTTTGTCTTCTTCTGTCCTGGGCTGTGGATGAATAGACTCTGACCTATTGTCTACAGTTTGCAGCCTTGAATCTCTTTCTCTAGTTTCCTGCTCCCTTAGAATAAACACATTGTATTTAATGCTTTTTTTTAAATGAAAAAGAAAGTAAAGGGATAAACTTGGTATAGAGAGGACTGCTAAATTCACACCCATTTTTTCCACATTATTTGAATTCTTCCTCCACATTTACACAGTTTGTGACCCACTGAAGACGCATTTTGATGATAACTGGGCGTGTCTACACATTCATTAATGTGCCTTATGTACTTCATATTTAGTTTAGTACTTGCTCAATGAAGTAATAACTAAATGTGCAGTAACTAAAGTTACTGCGCAGTAGCGTCAGCATACATTTTCATGATGCTTACTATGCATTAGCCTGATAACACTGTGAAATATGCTATTAGCACAGTTTTTAACCACTGCACTGTGGCACAGTGTCATTAGGCTAATGCACAGTTAGAATCTTGTGTAGACGTGCCCACTATATCCGCAGACAGTCCCAAAACATCATCCCTTCAGTGTATGCCATTCAGTATGATCATTTTTTTAAAAGTGATTTTGATTAGATGAACACGTTTTCCTATTCCAAGCCTGTATCACTCTCCCTCCCCAAAACCCAACAAACAAACAAGATGCCCCAAAGAGTCTTTGACCACAAGAAGAGAGATATGAAAAAGGCTCCATGAAATTCTCAAGGGATTTTATTATGACTTCTTTATGAAAGAAACATATCTTTCCATGTCACATTTATTGATGCATAGGTTCAAAACCCTCATCATTTAACACAAATGTCTGTTGCTGTGTCAAATTGCACCTGCTTAGGATCAGACTGATGGAGTGGTTTGTTTCATCTCCTAGGAAACAGTAGAAAAATAACCTTCCTAATGTATTTCATAAATATGTTTTTCTTATGTCACACTCTTGGTTTGAAAGTCTCAGTTTCTATTTATCACCTAAAGGATGTTATAATTTTCAACATGTGAAGTAAGCATAACTAACTGTGATATGGTAAACATTGCTGGTAAATATTATTTTATGCATTGACTGATTCCATCATCTAATCTCGTAGACAAAGCTTGTAAACAGAATCCCAAAGGAAGCATTTGTGCTTCTGCCATTTATGATAAAGAAAAAGATTATTTTGCAAGCTTAATACATACATGATCATGTACATTTAGCTTATTATTTGCATGCCAATAATGCAAATAAAGAGCTGAGTATATTGCTTCTGACTTGAAATAATGATTTATTAAATAATGGTTTGTTAATATTATTTCATTTTATTGGGGATACTAAATCTAACATCAAGATGACATTGATGCTGATAGGATTAGAGTTGGAGGATTTGTTGCCTTTTATTCTTCAGTGGAGGTTAAATAAAGCTTTTCCAGTTTTTGGTGATAAGAGAATATGATGTAGATAACAGAATATGTTAGAGGCTATGTGGAAAAACTAGATATTTTCTGTTGCTTTTGTACCTATTTCTTTAAGGAAATTTGGACTAGGTCTTCTGAGATCTGAATCTTTATAACTCCATTTATTTCAATGGAGTTGTACTGATTTACATCACCTGAGCAACTGGCCCTCTATTAGAAAATTTTAGCACAATGTGATTTAATCCTTTTTTAGGGTAAATCCCCATTAATTTTGACTTTGAACCAATATTTGTATTCATCTGTGTTGTTTAAATGGAAGTACAAATAAATAAAAAGACATTTCATCTCCTTAAAATTGCATATTCCATTACCAAAGCTCAGTAATTTTCTGGCATTTAGTGCCCATGACTGTACTGATTTTTCCCTCTTTATATGAATACTTGACAACTTGATTGAATAATGGTGATATTTGATCATGGATTTTAAAACTGCAGTTTAAATCCCATGTTCAGAAATAGGTACAGATTGTTTGCCAATCTGGAACTAGGTACAGATTGTTTGCCAATCTGGAACACATTAAGTAAAGTTTTCATATGAGTTTGGTTAAATCAAGCATTCAATTCAAGTTTCAAAGGCAGATAAATAAATAGTATTGTAGTTTAATTGGGGAAACAAAGATTTTATCTAAAAGCCATCTAGGTGGAAGTTTCTTTTATAAGAATTACCTCCTGTTTTAATTAGAAAGCTACACTGATACCTGTAGGTTCCTCAAACATATGGATTTTGATTACTTTTGTAAGGAAGCCAGCTGTGTGCTGTAGATCTGTTGACAAAACATTTGTTTGTGCAGTACCAGACTCCAGTTCTATAGGCCCTGGCTCCAGCTATTGAGAGATAGATACTCTTTTCTAGTGATTTAAGTAAGCAAAACCCGATGGCCAAATTTACACACCACCACCATCTCTTTTAAGCATCATATAGTTATGCCACTTCTTCAAATGATGGGAGAAATCCTGCTTGTGATAAAATAGAAAATTTGAATCACTTCACTGGAAGCATGATTTTGCCCTATAATCTTGGAGATCTCTTCTGTTTTGTCATTTTATCTAAAAGCTTGAAAAGAAAAAACAAGTCTACAGTAGAAAGACTATTTAAAACACACCTGGTTTTATTTTACTGCAGCACAGTTTCCTGTAACCCCAAAGTAGATATGTGAAACCAGTATATTTGAATGGCTTTACCCTGTTCTTCCCCTCAAATTGATACTCCCGTATTTCAGCAAATTGCTTACCCAAGGCTCCATCTACACCTTACAGGTATCCCGCAATTAACTGGTTAATTGCACAATTACCTTAAAACCAGCTACATGTGCAAAGTACTTATCACACAATAAAAACCTCCAAACAGCTATAAAGTTAGACCTTGTAAATATGTAAATACTAACTTTATAGTTGCTTGGTATTGAACTTTCATTTGCATATGTAGCAAGGTGTCCCCTGACAGGGCTGCCAGCCACAGGAGCTCACTATGCCCAATGTGAAACCCCTTGTGCCCAGGGGTCACAGAAGCTGCAATCCCCAAGGTTTGGGTGTGCATGGAGCCCTGCTCGTCAGGTCCCTTTAAGGTCTGGAGACTTTCTACCCTGACTACACGTGTGGTTCAGCTGGGACCAAGAGCCCCATTAGGTGAAAGACTCTCAGTCTTTGGCTGTGTATTGCCCCCATGGCTGAGAGCCAATGCCAAGAATCAGGCCCCCCACCTACACTGGCAATAAGGCATGATTGAATCTAATGGGTGATCCCACAATCGTGCCTCCTTCCATGCACATGTGGCATGGTAGGAGATGTGATTGTGTGGATCACGCATTCGGTCCAACCATGCTTTTACTGTCATGTGTAGAGTGAACCTTTTTCAAAGAACACTTGCTTGAATGTTTCCTGTTGCATATAAAAATAATTTTGGAGCAAGGGCAAGCTGCATGAAAGAGGAGTGGGTGAAACAGAAGAGTTATGGGGTAAAGAGCCTTCACATGTAGGTCATGGTCTAGTTTAGTAATGCTTGAAAGTTATTGCTACCTAACAACTCTTTGATAATCCATATGAAATATGCTATGGGTGCTTTAATGTGCATTAGCCTATTTTAATGTGCATTAAAGTTTCACTAAAAAACTGTGCTATTTAGTTAATTCATGTTAAAATAAGCTAATTTTCAGTAAGCGTCACTTAAAAATTGTTCTTTTTAGTGAATGTGCATTAAGACAGGCGAACGCACGTTTCCCTAGTACCTCACAATGGAAGGCACGATGCTGCAGGGGTGAAGGGTGACATTTTAATTAGAACTCCAAGAGCCACTTTAATTAAGTGCTACAGCGTCTTGTGTATCAGCATCCCCACACTTAAAAATGGCAGCAGGGACACTTGAACTACAGCTCATTCGATGAGCTGTAATTCATGAGCCCCTTCTGCCTTTTTTAAGCATGGGGATGCTAATATAGAAGACGTGGGAGACTGCTGGAGCACGGTAATTACCACACTCCAACAGATTCAGTTAATTAAGTCTGCTCTGATGTGCTGAAATTCCAGTGCATTGGAACAACCTCTGTGCTTGTGCATAGGCACCTGGAAGTACTAGATTTAATACACATTAACTAAAGCACATTAATGCAGGTGTAGATGCACCCAGTATTGAATAGGCTTCATGCAGTTTTTAGCTAGGAACCTTACCTCAGTCATATGTTCTTATTTCTAGAACAGTTATAGGTGGTATCTCCTTAGCACTTTGCTGTTTATCTCCCCAGACAAGCCAAGGATTCACTTTCAAGACTGAAGACAGTACCTGCAGGACTAATAGATGATAACTGAGATCCATCTCATCAGGTTGGAGACTTAAGTTGACTGCAAGTGAACTTGACTGCAAGTTGAATTGCATTGTGCTAAAATTTTATAACAGAGGGCCAGTTGCTCAGGTGATGTAAATCAGTACAACTCCATTGAAATAAATGGAGTTATAAAGATTCAGAGTGCAGAAGACCTAGTCCAAATTTCCTTAAATAAATAGGTACAAAAGCAACAGAAAATATCTAGTTTTTCCACATAGCCTCTAACATATTCTGTTGTCTACATCATATTGTCTTATCACCAAAAACTGGAAAAGCTTTATTTAACCCCCATTAAGAATAAAAGGCAACAAATCCTCCAACTCTAATCCAAATCAAAGGGGGATAGGAATGCAGTATAGGGCCCCTCCTATATGGTGGTCTTTGTCTCCCATCAGCCAGCAAGAGGGACATGGGAGCTCATTGGATACCCAGTCATTAAACCTTTGCACAGGTCTTCTGGAATTGTTCACCTACTTTAGTTGTCCTGCCTTCCTTTGCTATGCCTGTATAGAAATCATGTTTCTTTGGATGCTGTTGGTCTATATGATTTCTTGTTTTGTTGGTCAAATTGATATGTGCCTAGTGCATTTTCTCTGCTTTTCTCACTGCATTGTGATGATACAATTAACTAAATAGGAATAGGGCTTAAAATTAATATTACTAATTGGTAGGCATGTGTAATTCATCATAAATTGCAGCTTGGATTCACTGCAGATAAAAGGCTGAAGAACTTGCTTTCAATGCTAAAGTGGACCTGGATTTTTTTCTTTGGGCCTTATACTGTTAGGAAAAGAGAAACTCAAAGTCCTTACATCTTGAGGTCCCTTTTTGGAACCCTCTCTCCTACCTTCTTGTAGACAGAATATTCAAAAAATTCTCCTAAGAATTCTCCTAGGTAAGCTGAGGACACTCTACCCTGAGTTTCAAGATCCTTCTAATGCTTACACTATCATTATTTAAGCGTCTGTTCTGTTTAAAAAATTGCCATCTGCTGTGACTTTCTTTGTTCACTTGTGTATTCTGATCAATACAGCACAGTTTGCACTGTACAGTGCAGTTGGTGGAATAATAAAGCACTTCATTCTTGCTGTCAGTCTTGAACCTTTCACTGCTATACACGTACAACTAGGAGAAAATAAAAAGTTTCCTTTATTTCTTCTAATGGAATCTCACATCTGGTTTTATTAACATGTTCAACTATTCAACATGCTTGCTTAGAGATTTAAAACTAGTAACACTCTTTTATATATTGCCCTAATCTAGGTTTACTAGATTCATAGTCTAAGTTCTCTGGCAATCACCAGCAAATACATTTATAACTTTTTCAGAAACTAATTCAACATAATTTGAGAAAGCCACCTCTCATAGCTGGAGCAGTGCAGTGTGTGTAAATTTTCCCTTACTGGGGAAAATTCTCCTCTATACCAAACTGGTATTACATTCTCTGTTCTGGCTGCATGTGTCGAACAGCTTACACTATAATTTCAAATGTGTAAAGTTTCCTTTACCGAGGAAAATGAAATGTCAGTTTGGTATAGAGGAGACTTAATTTTTTCTCTGATCTTAAGACTATAGGAAAAATGACATGCTGAGGGGAAAAATACATTTTCTAGCATTGTACATGAACCACAAATTTAGATATCTCTTCTGAAAGACTCAGAGTCCAAAGTACTTTAGCCACAGGTTAATACATTTTTTGTATTAAATGTTTTCATTATGATAATACAACAGAAATAAATAACACCAGCTTTGAATTTCAGATTGGATCCAGGTTGCTAACCCATGTGAATGTTGTCATTCTGAGTTCTTGAATTCTGGGTTGGACTGACTTCTAATTTTAGAAATATAATAAATCTTTAGGTTATTGAGGAAAATAAATAAAAGCAACATTCCCAAAACATTCAGGGCCAAATTATCTCCTGTGATCCATCACAGTGTAAATATTAGTTGTTTCTATCCAGATGAGAATTTCATGGCAGCAAAGTTTGCAACTGGCTTGAAGCTAGCACTGCCAATTTGTATGCCACACTAATTCCTAACCCAAACTACCAAGTTTTAAACTGCAGCAGGGCTGAATCAGTCTCAAACATTGTGTGCTATGAAAGGATACTTATTAAAGAAAGCAACTAGGGGTCTCTTTGCTTTTTCTTTCTGTTTATATTATCAAGCAACTCAACTTGGATGTGCTGGCTTTTCTATAGAACCTATGCAAATTCTCTCTCCATATAAATATATCCATATACATATATATATACATATACATACACACACATTATATATGTGTGTGTGTACACATATAGCAGAGTAATTGAGGCTATATGCATACATATATAGATATAAGTACAAACACATTATATACGTGTGTGTGTGTATAGCCTTAATTACTCCGCTATATGTGTGTGCATGTGTGTGTCTGTGTGTGTATGTACACACACTCGCACACATTAAGAGTATGGCAACAGATGAAATGGCAGCAGTTCAAACAGTTTGAATCTGCCCTGGGACATGTTAATAATTAGGAGTTATTGTTATTTGCAGCGAAGGTAACAACATTATTAAAAATAAAAAAATCTGTTCTGTGAAAGTTCCTAAGCTGGGTACTATATATCCTTGTGTGAAATTCTATTATTTCTAAATGTAGCAGACATTTTAATAAGCTTAACATGCAAAACTTAAATAGGGATGTGGGATATCTGGAAATATAAAACATTTTCTGTTCATGGACTGTCACCTTGACAAGGTGGAGAGGCTTGCCAGTACTGATAACCCTAAAACAGGGGCCGGCAATTATTGTGGGCAGAGGGCCACTTACTGAGCTTGGACAAGTTGTCAAGGGCAAGCTCTGCCTCTTGACATGTGCCCCCCTGATCTCCATCTTGTGACCTGACGTCCCAGCCAACCCCTGACCTTTGTCACCAGAAGTCCCTTCCCTTGCACCCCAGAAGTACTCCTTTCAGCAAGGAGTTTTGCCATCTCATAACCAGAAAAATACCAAATTATATTCTAAAAGAAAACATCTACAACATTCATTCATTTGATTTCCAAAAATTTTTTTTGTCCTGATTTACATGTGTTTGTGCAGCGTACATAGAGGTGATTGCACAATAGCTTAAAATGAAGTCTTACTCTTGTATGTTGTGAAGGAGGTAGTTTGTGGGGGGCTGTGGGTGTGTGGGTATGTGGGATGTTGGGGAGGGTGTGAATGTGCCTGTGGGGGTGGATAGGTGTGGGTGTGGGCTGAGGAAGGACATGGGTGTGTGTGTGGATATGTGGGGTGTGGGTGGGCATCGGGTTTGTGGGGAGCCTGTGTGTCAGGGAAGGGTGGCTAGGATGTGTGAGGGGGTGTGGGTATGGGGGTCTGCATGTATGGCAGTGTGAGGGGAGGTGTGTGGGTGCATGTGTATGGTGCGGTGTGCATGTGGGACTCACCCTACACACACTGTGCCCCTGCCTATACACACTCACACCCTCTGCCCCTGCCTACATACACATACATACACGCACACATGCTCTGCTCTTGCCTACACACACACACCCTCTACCCCTGCCTATACACACACAGCCTTTACCCCTGCCTACACACACACACACACACACACACACTCTGTCCCTGCCTACTCACACACACACACAAACTGCCCCTCCCTATACACCCCCCTCTGTGCCTGCCTATAGACACACACACACTCATACCCTCTGCCCCTGCCTACACACACACATACACACATACATCCTCTGCTCCTGCCTACACAAACACACAATGAGATGGGAGTCCAAGACAGGTGGTTGTTCCTCAAGGAGATGATCCTCTGAGCTCAAAGGGAGTCAGTCCCAATGTGCACCAAGGGGGGCAGGAGTGCTAAGTAGCCCCCATGGCTCAGCAAAGGCATCCAGGGATGCCTGAGGGAAAAAAGGAGGCATACAAACAGTGGAAGCAAGGGGCTATCACCAAGGAAGATTACACCTCTGTTGCTCAAGACTGCAGGGAGGCTGTTAGGAAGGCCAAGGCAGAGTTAGAGCTAGGGCTAGTGACCAGAATTTAGAATAATAAAAAGTCCTTTTTCAAATACATAGGAAGTAAGAAGAAGGCACCGGGTAACATGGGGCCCCTACAGGATAGGCTTGGCAATCTAGTGATTGCGGCAAACAAAAAAGCTCTTTAATGAATTCTTTGCCTCCATATTCCTGAACAGGGACCAGGACATCTCCTCCACTAGAATTGCAGACAGACCTAGGGGAGACACCATCATGCCTAGGGTCAGGGACGACCTAGTTAGGAAACTTTTGGAGGGGCTGGACTTGTTTAAATCAATAGGTCCAGATGATCTTTACCCAAGGGTGCTGAGGGAATTGGTGGGGGTCATAGTGGGGCCTCTGGCATGGCTCTATCAGCACTTGTGGGGCACTGGCCATGTACCAGAGGATTGGAAAAGGGCCAATGCGGTCCCCATTTACAAGAGGAGGAGAAAGAAGGACCCCAGCAATTATAGGCCAGTCAGTCTTACCTCAGTCTTTGGGAAGACCTTTGAGAAAATTGTCTGCAAGGGCCCTGCAGGGGAGGTAATGCTCAGGGGCAACCGACATGGGTTCATTGAGGGCAGGTCCTGCCTGACTAACCTGGTTTCTTTTTATGGTCAGGTCACAAAGTCCCAGGACAAGGGTGTCTGGGTGGATGCCATCTTCCCGGACTTTAAAAAGGCTTTTGACATCGTTTCCCACCACATTCTCTTAAAAAAAAAACTTGGTAACTGCAGCATTGATGCCTACACAGTCAGATGGGTGGCAAATTGGCTAGATGGTTTCACCCAGAGAGTGGTGGTGGATGTGTTGTTTTTGACCTGGAGGGATGTGGGCAGTGGAGTCCCCCAGGGCTCGGTCCTGGGGCCTGTACTATTCAACAACTTTATCAGTGATCTGGATGTGGGTGTGGAATGCACGCTGTCCAAATTCACTGATGACACCAAGTTGTGGGGCAAGATGGACACGCTGGAGGGGAGGGACAGAATCCAGCTTGATCTAGACAAATTACAGAGGTGGGCAGATGAGAATAGGATGGAACTCAATGCAGACAAGTGCCTTTAGGAAGCAGGAACCAACAACACACCTATAGGCAGGGGAACACCCTTCTTGTCAACACGGTGGCAGAAAGGGATCTTGGAGTCATTGTTGACTCCAGGATGAACATGAGCTGCCAATGCAAGGAAGTGGTCAGTAAGGCTAACCGCACCTTGTTGTGCATCTACAGATGCATCACAAGCAGGTCCAGGGAGGTGATCCTTTCCTTCTATGTGGCATTGGTCAGGCCAAAGTTGGAGTACTACATCCAGTTCTGGGTGCCGCACTTCAAGAAGGATATGGTGATCATTGATAGGGTCCGGAGAAGGGCCACTCACATGGTCAAGGGGCAGTGAGGCAGGCCCTATGAGCAGAGGGTAAAGGGCCTGAACCTATTCAGCCTCCGCAAGAGAAGGCTGAGAGGAGATCTGGTGGTCATTTGCAAACTCACTAGAGGGGACCAGTAAGACTTGGGGGAGGCTCTGTTCCCTCAGGTACCACCTGGAGTTACTAGGAATAATGGCCACAAATTGTTAGAGAGAAGGTTCTGTAGCAAAACCCCCAGGTTTTCTTCTTTTTAAATTTATTTTAAAATACATTTCCTCTCCTTCTCCAACCATTTCTTACTTTGTCTCTCCCTCTTAATTCCCTATAGATAAGTATAAGTAAGCTAAGACGTAGGATAAGCTTTAACATTTTATTTTAGATAGTAAATTTTATTTCTCTCCCCTCTGCAAATAAGTGCCCTGCTATTTTGATATACATATCCACTGTTTTATAAGTGATAATTATTATGTTTATATTGATTTTTTACTGCTTTTATATTGTGTGATTACTGTTTTAGGCCTATATATGTAAGTTAGCATAAGTCATGTCAAGGTTCCATCTTGTAATGTCAAGCCTCCGTCTTATCCCCATGCCTGGTTTTGTAACCTATGACTCATACTACCCCTCCTATGTAACTTGGTTCCTGAATGAATGGGGATGAATGAGGGTGCTTGAGAGACAATGGCAGTAGGTCTAAAAATAGCTCCCTCTGAATGACTGAACCATCAACACCAATACCTGGACCAATGACCAAGCCCTTGGAACCACCCTCAGCATTTAAGACACAAAAGATGAGGCAACCCACCATTGTACCAAGCTGCACATGCTTTGTAATAACACCTGGAACCCTCTGGAACAGGACTGACATTGCCTGGACAGGCCCTCCCCATAGGAGATCAGAGATAGTCTGCCCCATAAAAATGAGTAGTGAAGACTGACTCCTTGGGACGCCCTCTCCATCTGGACCAGCACCATGCCACATCACCTATCCACTCAGAGGCCCTGCTGGCAATCCCCCTCTGGACAACACCTACTGGACAAAGACCCCTTTCCAGCCTCAATAGGAAGTTATCACCCCCCACCCTCTTTTCAATCAAGGACTTGGACTCTGTTTCTCTTCCCTACCTGGATTCCAACCCTTCCATTGAGTCTCTTTCTCTTGCTGCCATTGTGAGTGCTTGTGTGTGTGTGTGTGTGTGTGTGTGTGAACCAATAACTTCATGGGGCTGTGTATTGTGCTGTCTGTTTAATAAACCTGTTATTTGGACCCCTGAGCTGGGTTTGCTTTACTATGGTTTGGCCTTGCTCCAATCTCTGCTCCTCGCCCCTCTAACTTCTGTCTCATTTCTCCCTCTCCTGCTTCTGACTTACTGCCACCTCCAACACCTGTCCTGAGCTCCTCTCTGCCTCCAAACCCCCTGTTTCTTTGCCACTGTCTTATCCCCACTGCCTTTTCCCCTGAGCAACCAGGTTTCTGATTCCATTTGTTTCCTGACTGTTTCCTACTTGTCACCACTTATCTGCCTCCTCCCCCCACCCCAATATCTCAGCTGTCTGCCTCAGTTTCTAGCCCCAAGCTCCCAGGTTTCTGTCTCTCTCTTTCCTGGCTGTCTCCTCCTTGCCACTGGGCTTTTCCCCTTGCACCAGTGACCTCGAGTAACCCTGGGGCCACTTGACCTTAACTAACCTCAAACCTCAGTTACTCAGCCAGCTTCTTTCAATCCACCAGTTCTATTCCTAGTTCTGGCAACTTTCACTCCCGATACTTTAACTCTCTCTCTCTCACCTTAACCTTCCCCCAAGTATCCCAGGTACCCCAAGCACACACATACCTTAACCTTCCCCCAGGTATCCCCAAGCAAACACATATACACAGTACCATCCAAATTAGGAACTTACCTGTGTGTATGTGTAGGTGGGTTCTACGTGTGTGAACTGGTGAGTGTATGTGTATGTGTGTGTATATATATATCATTGTGTGAATGATATATGAATTAGTGAGCTGTATATGTGTACTGAGTGTGCGGGTATGAACAACTGATTTTTGTCTAACTTTTGGGGTGTATAGTGTATGTGCTTGAATTGGTGATAGGTATGCATGTGCCTAGGCTGGTTTGGATGTGTATGTGCCTGAGTTGGTAGTGTGTGTGTGTGTGTGTGTGTGTGTGTGTGTATGCACCTAATTGATTTGTGTGTTTGTATATGTGCAATTGTGTCACACCCTCCTGTTTAACAGTGCAATATTGGGATCCTGAGAGTTGGCCTGACCCCACAGGGCAACAGTTCAGGGTGGACATCAGGAGAAATTACTTTACAGTTAGGGCTGTCAGGCTGTGGAATTGGCTCGCAAGTGAGGTGGTACTCTCTCCTACCTTGTGGGTCTTCAAGAGGAGGCTAAACAGATATTTGACTGGGGTGATATGACCCTGGCACCCGTTCCTGCCTGGGGCAGGGGGTCGGACCTGATGATCTGTTTAGGTCCCTTCTAATGCCAGGTACTATGATACATACCCTATGCCCCTGCCTACACACACACACACACACACACACACACACACACACACACACACACACACACACACCCTCTGCCCAGCCTACACACACATACATACACACACACACCCTCTCTATCTGTCCCTGCCTACAAACACATGCATCCTGCCCCTGCCTACACACACACACCATCTGTCCCTGCTTACACATACACACACACACACATATACCCTCTGCCCCTACCTACACCCCCCCCACCCCAGCCCTGTGGTACCAGTGTGGCTTGTGCTCCCCAGTCTGGCAATGCAGCCTGGGCCTACATGGTACTGGAGCAGTGCAGCAGCAGGGAAGCAGGGAAATGGTTGAGTGTTGAGTTGGGCTGAGCTGCTCAGTTTGGCTGGCTCTCCCTGGGTCCTACTGCCCCTGACTCCTGTCATCTTTGACAAGCAGCCAGGAGCAAATAAATATTAATTTACTAAATTTTTATGGGCCCTGTTGTCCAGGCAGAATGGCCTGGCAGTCCAGGTCCAGCCCTCAGGCCATATTTTGCCTGTCCATGCCCTAAGAGCAACACCATCAGGCATCTTGTACTCCTTGTAGGGTCACCCATGGCAGTAAGGTCAAAGGTGAGGTATCAGACAAAGCACTCCAACATAATGTAAAGACCTCAACAATTGAGCAGGCAGATGAAGATGGCATACTTCTTAATGATAGCAAAGGCGGATGAAGGCTGCACTGAAAGAGTAAGCCCAGTTGCCTTGGATCTCCTTGCCACTGGACACATAGGCTTCTCCTCTGCCAAGATCTGTGCAGTTGCTGATATGCAACAACCTCCTCATGTAAAACAAGTTATTCACAAGCTTCTCCCACTGGACCCAACATCTACCACAATAACCAACCATTTACTTGACTCATGAGACTGATCATCCTCAAATATGAGGGATTGCTGCCGCTGATATAAAGGATCTATAAAGAAATCCTCCAAGGACATTTTTGAAACTCAGAAATGAGACTGAAAGATTATGTTTGTTTGTTTGTTTATTGCCCTTGAAATCCTTTAAAAAGAAAAAGAAAGGATTTGTTTTATTTGAAAAGAACCCAGTAATATATAGCTATACTGTCTTTACTTGAATCCAAGAAGAGGTTTTTTCCCTCCCCCACCACCCCTCCCCCCATTATGGGGGAATAAAGCCTTGTCTTAGATTCAAATACTGGCCCACAGAGGGTGGTAGCACATCTCCAGCTTTGGCCCTGGGACTGGGGTTGAACCTGGAGCTCAGCTGCTACCTGCCTTGGCCCAGGGTGGTACTCAAGGTCTGACTACTTCAACCAAAGCTCAACCAAGGCCTGACTAGTTCAGTTGGTAAGGCATAAGACTCTTAATCTTAAGATTGTGGGCTTGAGTCCTCTTTTGGGTGTGTAGTTTTTCTTGTCTGAGTGGTCTAAGGTGCCAGACACTAGTATGTTTTCTTTCCCTGTGGTGAGTGATGATCTCTGATGGAGGCATGCATTTAAATCCCACTCCTGAGAATACTTAGCTCTGGCTCTGGCTGCTGCTTCTTCTCCTTCACTGAGCTAGCCTGGGGCCAGAACTAAGTGCCCCAGAACTAGAGCGACTGGTCTCATTTTACATGTCTAGTATCTAATTATTGGGAGGTCATCTTAAAGTTGAAGTACAGTAAAAACTCTGTTATCTGGCATCCCCTGGGAATGGGAGATGTCAGTTAATCAAATGTGCATTGTCTGGTGCACTCCCTGGAATCAGTGCGCCATGGGACAGGGAGGGGGAGCCCCATGCAGGCTGCTTTGCCCTGGGCTGTGGACCGAAGAAGTGACAAAGAAAAACTTGGCTCATGGCGGCAAACCCAGAAGTCCCCTGGAAGTGGTACTTCCAGTTTCGTTTTTGCCACGTCTCTCAGATGCCAGTTAGTAGAGTTTTCTGGCTAATAAAGTGCCGGTTAACAGAGCTGTACTCTGGCTTTAGGTACATACCATGTATATGTACACATACATACTGTATATGCATGCACATACACACGCTGTTTTATCAATGTGTTAGATATAAGTAATTTAATAATTAAACAACTAAGGTCAATTTTGATCCTTTGCTCAAATTCCAGAAATAGAAAGAGGTTATTTATGTGCTAGTACTTTTCAATATGAAAAAAAAATTCTGAAGTTGTAATTACAACTTCTAGGGAATTTTGGATTTTTTGGTTTTTACTAAAACAGAACAGAGAATAATGATATGCACCTTATGTATACATTCTCTAAATAATTTTCACATCCTTTTCCAAGATCTTCTGAGTCATGAGGTCCCAGTGTTCATTTGATGAAAATAACGGCAAAGAACGAGAAACTTTATTTATGAAGTTCTGTTCTGTTTACATAATATGGCAAACATAAGAAGCAACACACAGTAGATAATTATTCTGAATAGGAGAAAGCTTGCACTGAAATGATCTGAGTTCTAGCATTGTTGCTCCTCACCCTTTGTTGTTGGATTTATTGCTAATACTTACTGCTTTGTTGAAAAGTTAAATTTGTACATCTATATTTGACTTGACCATAGAAAGAAAAACAAATCTCTAATTCGTCTATAACAATTTTCTTTGATGTTTTGGAATATGTGGGTTTTAAAAATATGTATAATGCAATATACATCAATACTAGGCATCAACATATTTTTCCTTTCAAGGGTAAACAGGGCAGTGCTGATATCCTCACATGAACTTTACAGATGGGTAAGAAAAATGGATGAATATATAGTTTTTGAATCAAATACTTCCTGTACCTGTTTTAAGGCATTTGTAGAACTTATGTTTTAGGTTTTCAAGTAATCTATCTTTAGGACTTAAAGGGCATGTCCACAAATGCAAGCACATGCACTTGCAGCAGCTCAAATAGAAGTGGTGCAAATTTGAGCTGGGGCTTTTTGCCTTAGCACACATGCTTGGATATGCACTTCGTTGTGGAGCAAATTGTACCACTTGGGGCAAAATAACCCTGCCTAGCTCCTCCTGGATCTGCAGCCAGAGGCAGCTAGAGCCCAGAGCCAGCACCTGTGCTGTCCCCAGCAGTATAAAAAGCTGCCCTGTCCTGGCCTCATCAGTATAAAAAGCCGCCCTGGCAAGTAGCTCAGGGCTCCTAGCTCTCAGAAGCTTCTGGGGCCCAGCCAATTGGTATCTGGGGACACTAGCCCTTGTGCTAGCTGGACTGCTGAAGCAGCCCTGAGAGTTCCATGCACCCTTTATCCACTGCAGCAGTCTGGCAGTGGGGGCTGCTGCCTGGCTGTGACCTGCTGCACACCTGCCAGACGTGGATGGGGACTGCACAGCCAGTAAAGGCATCTACCCCTCTGAACCAGCTGCCAGTGGGCTGAGGTTTAAGGGTTGGCCTCTGTGCAGAACTACTGCCACATGTGCGCCCTGCCTGGCCATCTGGGAAGCTATCGTCAAGAAGATATTCTGAGTGTGATGGCCTGCTTTAAACTGTCGAAGCATGTCCTCCTGGCCCCATTTGACCAGGAGGTCAGCCACAGCTAGATAGGTCCAAGGTGCTCACTCTGAGCAGGCAGAGTCCTATCAGGAATTTCTCTACTGGAAAACTGCAAAATTCTTGATAAAAAAAAATAAAAAATCCCAAAGTCACTCTGTAAAATACCTGCAAATCTGTGTTACTCTGCAAGTAAAACAAAAACCACTATAAAGAGAGAGAGAGAGAGTGAGACAAAGACAGTGATCAATTGGACAATGTTTTACTGATATATCTACAGTGTTAAAGCATGTCTCTTATCATAATAATAAAGTGAATGCTAAATACATGTTTCATGAATTCATGAATATATATTTTGCTGCCCTCCCACAGGGGCCATGGCCCCCACACAGGGGTTATGGTCCCCCAACAGGGGGTTCAACCCCCACACAAGGGGTTCAGCCCCCCAACAGGAGGTTTGGCCTCTACACAAGGGGTTTGGCCCCCCAACAGGGGTTTTGGCCCCCACATAAGGGCTATAGCCCCCAACAGGGCTATGGCCCCCACACAAGCAGTACAGCCTCCACACAAGGGGTACAGCCCCTCAACAGGGGCCAAATGGCCCCTGCAGGGGCTACCACACCCCCTTTAAGGCCCAGATGCCACACCCCAGCCCTCTAATTGCTGCCTCACCTTGCCCCATCCCCCCACCAGCTGCTGCATCCCCTGATGGCTGCCCCACCCAGCCCCATCCCCCACTCCCCTAGACCCGCTAATGGTTGTCCCACCCAGCCTCATCCCCCAACTTGTGCCCCCAGGCCCCCATAGCTATCCCCACAACCACAGGCACGTCACTTAAAAAAAAAGAAAACAAAGAAAACCAGAAAAAAAAGCCTCTGCTTACCTTAGAAGCAGGGGGGCCAGGCTCCAGGGCCTGCTGGCAGAGCCCCCCCCCCAGGCAGCACAGGACACCTGGGGGGCAGGAAGGCCTGGGCTGGGGCCACTGGGGCTGTCCCTCTGCCCTGCATTGTGTGGGTGGGGCCCCAGTCAGACAGACTGCAGTTGGAGCTGCTGGTAAGTGCTGGGTTTTTTTTGTTTTTTTTTTAAACTATGGGGTGCGGGGGAAGGGATTGGGAGGTCATGGAGGGAAGAGTGGATGGGACAGGCAGGGCAGGCGTTGGGGTCCTTGGGGGGGCTGGCGGGTGTTGGGGTCAGGCAGGGCAGGGTTTGAGGGTGTTGGGGGGCTGGCAGGGGTTGGAGTTGGGCAGGGCAGGGGGCAAGGGCCTTGGCGGGGCTGGTGGGGGGAGGGGTCAGGTAGGGCAGGGATCAGGGGGGCTGGGGGAGTGGGTGGGGCTGGCAGGGGTCCCCCCCATGTTCCCATCCCCCCTCCTCCAGTGCCCCTGACCCCTTACTAACTGGCACTGGAGCCCTGGTGCTGAACACATGGCCTGGCTGGCCATGTGTTTCAGCACCAGGGCAAGGGGCCAACCACAGAGATGATCTAGCAGCAAGAACATCTCTGTGGAGGACCCAGCCTCTGGTTGCCTGAGGCTGCTCTGCTTTTTTAAACTTTAATTTTTTTAGACCCCTGAGTATCCAGGGGTCTAATTTTCTCCCCGTGCTGCAAACTTGCAGTGCGGGGAACATTTTTTTGTTCCCGCACATGCCTCTTGCCCTGCCTCAGAGGAGTTTGAGGCATGGCAAGATGCACGTGCATGCTCGTCTGAATGTGCCCAAAGAGCCTATTTTATTCACATCATTACAAAGTGTTTTCTGTTGTGAAAGATCATGCCGTTATATGACTGGGATTTTTTCTAAGATAAAAAAAAAAGAATGGTGTAGTTGGTTGTTTTAGAAATGTGGCAGTTTTAGCCACCTTTATGCTCAGACCAAAGGAGATTCATGGATGCAAGTGAAAATAAAATTCAAGAAGTCGAATGACAGCCTTTTTGGAAATGATAATACTCAACTGCTGAGTCCTTTAGACATGACTGATCTACGAGCTGAAGATAGAGATGCTAACTATGAGAACTTGTAACTAAATAAAGGTGAAGCACAAAAAGTTGGAGCATCTGGTGCTAAGGATTCAGTATATAATATATCAGAATTTAGAAGAAAAAAAAAAGTTGGAGGTTAAGCACCAGTCTTTCTAGAAAGGCCATATAGATATGTGTTCACAGAAACTTAACAAGTTTGGTGGGTTGTATATGGCCTAATGTTCTTTAAGTGTGTAAAAAAGAACATTTAGCACTCTGACCTTTATACTATAGATGTGCTTCTGTGCCTCATGCATGGCTGACTCTTTTTCAGGATTATTTTATTTTTAATAGCCTGAGAAAAAATAGGAAATTATTTAAATGTGTTTGAATTTCTAATCCAATTGGGACATCTTGGAGGGCAGGAGGGGAAATCCAAGATATACTTATACCCAAAGTATGACTATTTATATCAGGTGCTGACTACTGACACATTACATAAAAAAAATTGTTTTAAGAAGTATTAAGGGTGCAAGGTGTAACCTGTAATATAGACTAAAACTATAGAATGCTGGAATACCAAAGAAAGATAGGCTTAATTATACTTAATGTACTGGGAAAATATGAATCTTTGTTATATGATTTTTAACAAAAGCTAAAGTGATGAATAAGTAACAACAGACAGGAATCATGGATATTTGAAGGTATTTTTAGCAATCCACCAGTCATAAACAGCATATAAGTATTGTTATCATAATTATTTGAATATGCTAATAAACTTAAGGTGAAATTTGAACTTAACCTATTAAAATGGTAGCCCCAGAATAAGAGGGGTACATAAGGTTAAATAAGGAAAGGTGGAAATGTCCAAAATATAAGTAGGCATTGTTGCAAGTGGCTGGGTTGACAAGGCTGAATCCCTGTAAAATTTGGCTCTGTCCCTGGGCACACCTACACATTCATTAATGCTCAGTAGTTACTGCACATTTAGTTCAGTACTTGCTAACCAAATGCACAGTAAATACAATTACTGCACAGTAGTGCTGGTGCATGGTTTTTTTGTGATGCTTATAGTAGCCTAATATCACTGCACAGTAGTGTATTAGCTCAGTTTTTGGCTGGCATGCTACTGCACAGTTTTATTAGGCTACTGTGCAGTAAGTATCTCATGTAGATGCACCCACAGTACTTATTTAGAGTAAGGAAATGACACAGTGGGTGTATCTACACATTCAATTAATGTGAGACAGTAAACTCCAGAGCTGTTTGTGCCAGAGTCAATTGCTTCTGGGTGCAGCATCTATATGTGCACCTGAGAGAGCAGGAGTTCAACCTGGGGCAGAGATATCATGGCTGAAGGCTTGGGGGTCAGCCCTGGACTCCAGGTCATGTCAGTAGGGAACAGGGGGGCTGGCTCAGGCACAAGGGTGCCGAACCTTCAGAGGCATGTGACTAGGTGACAAGCAACCCCCTCACTTTAGCACCCTTTTGCCCCAGCCAGCCTGTTATCATCTATGCATGCATTTCTCAAACTTAATTACTACACTGTAAGATAGTAATGTCTCCAACACTATTATCTTGTGGTGGAGTTAATTAATTTACTGTGCTCTAATACATGTGCATGTGTAGACTGTGATGCTTAGCTGTAGAGATAACTAGTCAACTCTGCATTAAAGCACACATGTAGAGTATAACTGCTGCTACTTCTCCCTGGATGGGTTGGGCTGGGGCCACTGCTGCTGCAGAAGGTAAATGGTGGAGGGTGGTTGGGGAAGGAAGCAGAGGGAAGGCACAGGAAACAAGCATCAGAGGGAAAAAAATTTGTGTATACAACCTAATTATTTGGGGGGGGGAGTTGTCTTAAATTCAAGTTTGTCTTGGATTTGAGCAAATATGGTATGTAGTTATATATGTACTCTGATACATGCTATCCATCATGCTTGAGTGTAACCAGTAAGGATACTCTCAGAGTGGCTTCCTCCCTGCACAGAGGCAACCTAAGCAGGGTATGGGGTCTGGGGCAAATCAGCCTATGTGGAACCCTGCCCCTGCTCTGATATCATGGGCCCCAGACCTGAAGAAGCTGCCACCACCATCTGCAGTGATGGTGTCAGCAGTGGGGGGAGGGAACAGTAGCGAGTGGCTGGACGTGGAACCGCTGCTCTGCCCAGCTCCATGCCATCACTGCCTTGCCTGGCTCTGTGGGGCCCCCAAAGCATGGGGTGGTCATCCCAATTCACTGCCCCCATGGGACGGCCCTGCCCCTGCATTTTGGGGTTCCATGCATGCAAGCAAGAATGCAGAAGCAAGTACACTGTGTAGACCAGTGGTCTCCAACCTTTTTAAGTAGGCGATCACCTTTGGCATTTTGAAGCAAAATCTATCGTGCACAGCTGCCATCACCCCCTCCCCCCCACCCAGCAGGTAAGTCTGTGAGGAGGAAAGTGGGGGGCAGGTTGAGGCAGAGAGAGAAAAAATTACTTGGAAGGGCACCTCCCCAGCAGGTAAGTTCCACCCAGCCAGGTATTCTAGCCACTGCCCCTTCTCTCCCCCACAGGCTGACTTGCTGGGCTGGGACACACAAGAATGCATGCAGGCACTCATCTGCCCACCCCCGCCTCGGATTGACTCCAAGAGGCTCCAAGATCTACCGCAAGAGGTTCCAAGTTCTACCGGTGGATCGAGATCCACTGGTTGGTAGCCACTGGTGTAGACAAACCCTTTGTAACTTATTCCATCCATTAAGCAGAAACAGTTTTGCACAGTATTACATCCAAGTATTTTGTGATTCACATTGGGGAGACAATGTACATGAACAAATTTCTCTCTCCAAAGGTTCCTTCACAGCTGATCACACATAGGGAGATACCATTTTCAAGAATTTCAACTTTCACAGATGCTAGGTTTGGGTGCCAAGAAGTAGGGAGGCTTCAGAAACTTTTCTTCCATTACATTGAGGATCCAGACATTAATTTCCCTTCCTGGAAGATATCTGGAAGGAGAGAGAAACTGATCGGGAATTATATGGGGCTGCTTGGAGGAAGGAAAGTGAGAAGCTTCATGGACAGCAACTATGGAGGCTTTCTGTCTGAGGGTTTTCCATCTACATAATGCTGATACACAGTTGCCCTTTACCAGTGAAGTGCCAATTTTCAACTTCTGCATAAGTCTGCAGTGAATCCTGCATTTTTAGATGTAGTGAAAGTATGTAGCAGTATGAGAAGAAAAGTTTCTCAGTTTACTTCCCTTTAAATACAAAACACAAGGGAATAGTTTAAGGAGCGTTTAGCAGGAAATCTACATCTAATCAGGGACTGAAATACTGGAGAATAACATCTAGAAGAAAGGACTAACAACAAAATTCAGGAGCTCACAGGCTTTCATAGATTTCTGAAATCATGGAAGAAAAGGAAGTTAGGACTGTATCCTGCTTCTCTGAAGACAGTGGGATGGAGAAAGGGTCTTAAAAGAAATTCTACAGGACACTTCTACACAAGATGCTTAACTGTGCAGTAGTGTAGTTTACTGTGCAGTAAGCATGTGCGTCTACATGTAATAACTCCTAATTGTGAGTACAGTTGATTCCTGCAAATGTAGGTACCAAATTTACTCACATTTAGTTACTGCACAGTAATGCACATGTAGACATGACCTGGGAGCAAATTTGTTCCCAGGTCAGCTTGCCTCAGGGCTCTCAGCTGGGAGCCTCTCTTACTTTAGGGCTGGACTGCAGGGATTTTGAGCCCTTGGGCACACTAGCAGGGAGCCTGAGGGCACTCCAGTCCCCTTCTGCCCCTGGGCAGGCTGCAGGCCAGCTGCCCCAGCCTGCCTGCACCCCGGTGCTGCTGCCTGGTGCCACAGTGCCGTGTGGTTGCTAGGGTCATGCTATCGAAGCCTGAAGGCTGCTGCAGGGTGCTGCAGGTTGCTGCAGGCTCCAGCCAGGCCTGCCAGCCCCCGACGTGGCTGCAGGAAGCTTCTGGCTTCTGGGGCTAGCTCTACCTGTATGCAGCCCACCTGAGCTTGCAGGTTCTGAGGCATTGCCTGTGCTGCAAGGTTGTGAGATCCGCACTGGGTCCCTGCACTGGGTGCTTCAGGCAGCTTCCCAGGCCTGGCAGCAATGGGACAGCCATGCAGAGGCCCAGAGAGCTGGTGCGGGACCCATGCCTCATCATCACCAATGCCCATGGCCATGTCCACCCAGGGCCCTAACTGGTTGCAGGAGGAGTTAAGTGACTTGATGGTTCTGTGGGGTGAGGTGGAGGTGCAGTGCCAGTTTGAGCGGGGTGGGCACACCAGTGTCCACATCTATGAGAGGCTGTCAGGCCATATGCAGGAGCATGGGCACAATAGGTCAGTGTGGCAGTGCTGCATAAAGGTCAAGGCCTTGTGGGCACAGTGGGTTGTCATCCCCAATCACAATCATTAGTCAGGAAGTACCTGACTAAGTAAGTCCATGCCATTTATGGGGCAACTGATGGACATCCTCATACCCTGGGACCCAGGCTGCAGCAGTACAGGTGGCCTACCCAAGCCCCCTCTCTAGCCTGGAACTCTCGGTGACTTGTCATTGGGAATAGGCCCCTTAGGTGTCCAGCAGCACATCCTGCTGAGCTCCCCAGTTGCACCCTCTACCAGCAGCTTGGGGAGCCTGAGCCAGCACTTGCTGTGCCGGCCCAGCAGCCCCAGCTCCCACCATGAGATGCATCCAGCCATGACACTGCCAGCCACCAGCAGTACCATCTCCTGCATGGGGAGGGGGGGCCCAGGCTGAGCACACTCCCGCAACACCCCACTATCCAAGGACACTGCCCAGAGCTGTGCACCATCACCAACAGCTTTAACCAGGCAGAGCTGCCAGCCACACCAGCCCCAGCCACATAGTAAGCCCTGCTCTCATTGGGAGGGCCGTCCCCACCCCTGCCCCCAGCCCCTGCCGCTACCCCTCCTCCCCCACTGGCCCACCTGCACTCCCCTGGGCCCAGGTACCCCCTTCCCACAGCCCACAGGGAGGCAGGAGACAGCCCCAAACTTTATTGAGCAGCCTGTGCCCCTGCAGCTAGGTGGGCACAGACCTCTCACAGGCCAAGGAACGTGTTGATGCCAGAGGCAATGTCCTCCTTGGCGTTGGGGGCAGGGATATGTAACAAGCCACAGGCAGCCCCCCAGGAAGCAGTAGAGATTGCAGGGCATCTCTGGCTTGCCTACCACACCATCATAGCTTAGGGTCCTATACAAGGTGTGTATATGCACCTGGGACACCATGACCATAAGCAGCAGCAGGATGTAGTGGGTCAGGCACCCATCAGTACATGCAAACAGCTCCTTGAACACTGCCTGGGGCATGTACAACAGGGGAAAGCTTGGGTTGCAGCAGCAGCATGGGGAGGGGCTGGCCCTGGGTGCCTCCCCAGAGAAGACCCCTGTGGGGAGGGTGGGGCACAGACAGCTCCTCTTCCCAGTCATCTGGGAGCCCTGCACCACCCAAGCCTAGACACTGTGGGCTGGACAGCAGTGCAGCAAAGTAGTTGGCCTGCAGGTGGAGGTTGGGGGTAGGGGGAAGCAGGGTCTGGAGTCACAGCAGCAGGTGCTGCCAGGAACCTGGCCAGTCCCACCATGGGAACAGGGCAAGGGCAGCAGGCTGCTTGCAGCCAGCACCCAGCAGCCCACTGGCCCCATGGGAGTGAATGAGGATGGGATGCTTGGGTGGCAGCCACTTGGGCCCAGGCCTGCCTGGCCAACTTACCATGGTCCCTGGGCACATGTGCATACCCAAACTCTGATCTGAGGCCGAGCAGCACATGGCCCCTGGTACACAGTGTTTTATTGCAGAAATATTGCAAACTCTCACAAACAGCTTCTGTCTCATGGTTCTCCAGGACCTGAAGCTGCATGCAGGGGAGAGGCCTCCCTTGGCAGCTGAGATGCAGCCTCAGGGTCAGTACCTCCCAGATCTGGGGCCCTGTGGATGTGCTGGCTCTGCCAGAGAAGGACCCTGGACAAGACTCTTCTCGTGGACCACCTGGTCATGGTGTTGGAGAACCAGCTTTCAGATGCTTGGGTCTGGTGTGTGGAGGACATCACCTGTGAATACACATGGGATCAGTATGAGGAGGCATGGGACTGGTGCTAGGAGGTGTGAGCCTGGGCAGACTGGGAGTTCTGGGCACAGCACCTGCCCTTGGAGCATGAGTGAGTAGAGGCACAGTGGAAGAAGAATGCAAGCCTGGCCCAGGCAGCGGAGGCCATGGACAATGACCACCAGGTGCTGGACATTGTTCTGGCTCTGGTGGTCACCTCTCATGCTGCCCGTTGCTCTGCCCCCAACCCTAGCCCCGCTCATCCCTGGCCACTGGTAGTTACCTACCACTCAGCAGCAGACCCCGACCTGGGCCTGGAAGGAGACCCTGTGCTTCCTCCAGCAGCCAGGAGTCCCTGACCTGGACCCCATCCCTGGTCCAGCACCAGCCAGACCCGACTCTACCCCACCCCCATCACCTGGGTCCAGCCCCACTGTTCAACACAGCTGCACATGGATACAGTGCTAGCGCTGCTTGCAGTGGGTCCAAGACCATAAACTGGCCCTGCTGGCCCTGAATACTACCTTGTGGTTGGATGGATGGGGAGCTACCTGTGCCAGGGGAGTATTGGCGGTCACCCTGTGTGAGCTCTCTGCCTGCTGCATTTACCACAGCTTGCACACCAATGGGAGAATGGCCAGAGGCTGGGGGGCTGGCCACCTGTCCCTGGGCTCTGTCCCTTAGGTGCCTCCACCCCATGGCCCTAGGATGGCACACAAAGGACATTGTACATAGTTTTCACAGGGAAGATGATTTTTTATTTTTGGTGGGTGGGGTGGGTGGTAGAGGGGCTCTGTTTGTTGGGGGTGAGGGGGGGAACTCTGTTTTTTGGGGAGGAAGGCTCTAGTTGATGTGAGGGTAATAAAAATGTGTTCTTCTGAGATGTGTCTACAGTGAGCATGGTGCTGGGGTGGGCAGGGGGTTGGAGGGTCCATGGATGGCAGTGCAGGCAGGCTAGAGTGGGGAGTGCTGGAGTAGGTTGTAGGGCATTGCCTCTCACACCCAGTGCTCTGGCCCCTGCTGGCAGAAGCCTGGCTTTCCTGAGGCAAGTGTGGCTGGAGCTGCTCTAGGAGATCCTGGAAGGTGGCCCGGGTCAGTCTGAAAGCCTCCAGCCACTGCTGGTTGTCCCAGGTGTGCTGAATGATGTGCCACCATGAGTCCTGGCTGGCCCAGCAGGCCCAGAGGTGGCAGAGCTGGAGGCCCAGGAGGGTGACAGCAGCTCCAATGGTGGCATCTGGGAGTCTGTTGTTGGTGTCCCTGCCAGGGTCTAGCCAGGCAGATGAAGTTGAGGCAGCAGATGCACAGTGGTGGCCCTGGGATAGCACACAGCTGGTGGGCAGCTTATTGCTGCATGTTGGGGAACTGGGAGGGGTAAGACAGGCATGGGTCCACTGTTGTTCAGTGTGGCAGGCCAGCACAGCAGCCACCAGGAGTACGGGGCACTGGTGGTTGCTGCCAGGGGCAGAAGTAGGTATGGCTCAGGGAGGCAGAGACAATGAGGAGAGTTTTGTTGCATGGTGTCCCTGTGCTGTTCACACTGCTCCTGGCCAGGGAAGTGGCTGGCTAGAGAGCAGCAAGCAGGACTGGCTTTGGAAGAGGGCTGCTGACTGTTGACTGCTGGCTGCTGCAGCTGCAGTTGGAGCCTGGAGCTCCCCCCTGGTGGCAGCAGGGGCCCACTGGGGGGCCCTGGGAACCAGGAGCAGATTGGCACCAGATCTGTTCCTGCTTCCCTATACGTGTAGGTGCCTGCCTGGCACCATTTACTCATGAGAAATTTACTCGCAAGTAAACTGGTGCCACAGCAAATGCACATGTAGATGCACCTATTGTGATATTTGTTGAGTTCTACTTTAAAAAACAGGGATTTTAAATAACATTTTTTTTTTTTGCTAGCGCGCACAGTCTTTATGAAGCAAAGATGCAGGATGTACTCAGTAAAGAGATAATGTACCAATAAGCAAGTGACATGATGTAAAGAGGTGCTTGGCCCCTCCAGGCCTGGGAACCCAGCTGCAGGTGATCAGAAAATAATATTCTACCTGGCTAGGAGGCTTGGAGCGAGTTGGAAGTTATGACCAGCTAATGAAGGTGGAGGCACAAAGAGAGTTAAAATTCCAAGATGTAAGTGTTAAAGGAAGGAGAGGGTAGGCTACTGTACTAGGGAGAAACCCAGAACTAAAATTGCCCCTCTTCTAACATGTGGAAAGAATGGACAATTTTGTTTTGTTTTGCTTTATTTGTTGAGGACTCTAATTGTTTTATGAAGAATAAAACTGCCCTGAGAAACTGAGAATAAAGCTGACTCATCTGTCTAAGTCTGCAGGGTCTGCTTACTCCTGGCCTTGCCCTTGGGAAGATACAACTGAAATATGATGTAGAGAGATCAAGGGCTCATTATTTTTTAAATTGGGAACAGTAGTTAAGTGCTGCTAGGAGTGAAGCCAATAAGAAAAACTTATTAAGATTTCCATTTCTGTGAAGAATTTTGAGAATCTTTGGTATTTAGGGAGAAGAATCTAATAAATTTCATTCCAGTCAGACAGAATTAGAAATGTAGTTCCTGGAAACAGAAAACCTAAAACAGAAAACAGAAAACTGAAAATGGGTATTTACATTGAGTATAAATGGATATTAAGGGAAATGATTGACAAAAATTATATTTTTAAAATTTCTCAAAATGTGTATCTCTTTGAGAATATTCATTAATTATATAGTTTTATTGCAGAGCTGGGCAAATAAAGAAACTTCCTTTTACATAATCTCTTTTTAATATGAGGTGAACTTTAATAAATTATTTAAGAAATAAATACATAAAGAATAAGAAGGTAACTTATGATTATGATAAAAATAATAAAATCTACTTATAGAATAATAAAAAGTAGGGCTGGAAGGGACCTTAGGAGATCATCTAGTTGAAACCCCTGCTCAAGGCAGGATCATCCTTAACTAAATCATCCAAATCAAATATTTGTATAACTTGCTCTTAAATATGTCAAAGGATGGGTAGCCTGTTCCAATGCATAACTGTCCTCATAATGAGAAAGTTCTTCATTATATCCAGCCTAAATTCCCCCTGCTGAAATCTGAGACCTTTGCTCCTTTCCCTGTGCCCTATACCTGCTGAAAATAATCTATCTGCATCCTCCTTATAACTACCCTTTACCTTAACCAGACATTGAGCTATTGATGATTTTTTGTTGATCGTGATGGTCCACCATATAGTAGTGTCATCTAGTCTTTATTACTTTGTTTACTAATAAATTTCCTTAGTTTAAACAACTGGAACATTCACAGCCACAGATATATTAATTTTCAAACGATGTTAGTAGGGTCAGTAGAGAATTTTAAATAGTATAAAATGTATCATATTTTTCAAAAGCCTATTGAAAATCATGTTTGAGGAATTTCTGAATACTCAAAGATGTGAAAGACAAAGAGTAAAGCAAGATACCAATTGCCATATCACAGAAAGCCAGCAGTCTCTCTAATTTAGTATTCTTAGTAGTAGCTAGTAGTTGATGCTTTAGAGATAGAATCAAGAGTTTGTACAATGGTTTGTATAAGATAATGTGCTCAGGTATGAAGTTACCTTTTTCCTAACTCCCATCAGTTAAATAGTTGACTCATGCCCTGAATCATAATTAATAAAATCCTTCATACTCTCTCTTGCAGCTGCTTATGTTGTTTTGATTCCTTTAACAATCCAATACTGCCCATATGCCAACCGAACTCTTGCATTTAGATAAACTGAGTTTCATACTTGAGTAATGCATTAAGTAAAAATTCACTAAATTTTGTTTTCCTTCATTTTCATTGCTTTTATGTTATGCAAGTGGGTATACAAGAAAGAGGGAAAAAAAGAGAGGGAGAGAGCAAAGAGCAAAACATACACTGTTTTTGGTTATTTTGTTTTGCTTTTTTTTCTTTATTACTACGTGTTGAACAGATATCTTCAATAGACTGTCCACAATGACACTCATATCTCTTGTTTGAGTGGTTACAGTTAATTTGGAATCCAGAAATGTGCATAACAGTCTAGTTAAACCTTACAGTTACTACATACTGCCATCCCTTGCCATTTTCCTGCTGGCCTTAGATTGGACCCTCTGCTGGCCTGGATTGGGCCTTCTGGTTGCCCCTACACCCTTACTGCTCACTGGACTGGGTCAGGCCCACCACCCTCCCAACCAGCCCATATTGGGCTCATTGCCTTCTGCAAATCAGGTCCACCACATCTCCCAATCATGCCACTCACTCCCCCAGGATCAGCCCCCTGTAACCCCAGATCCTTGCTCACCCCCCCTCCCTGCTCAACTCATAGCTCCTAGATCACCTGTGCCTGCCTACACTGCCCTGGGAGAGGCAAGGGGAACCAGCCTACCACTGCTGCTGTGGGCAGTGACAGCAGTGGGTGTTCAGGTTCTTCTTCCCTGCCTGCTTCCCCAGGACAGGTAGGGCTGGCAGCACAGGTAAGCAGGGGGACATAGAGGGCATGGTTGAGCCACAAGAGCTAGGGGTAGCCCTGGGCTAGGGGGAAGTAAGGGTGGGGATGGGGAGATCCTGACATGGGAGCAAATGAGAGGAGAGGGCAGGAAATTATAACCTTGAATGTTCCTGTAGCTGCCCCTGCTGTCACTCTGGGGAAGATAGAGCATGCACCTGGGAATGGTTGGGAGCAGTGCCTCCTGGGATGGTGGTAGACTGCTCCCAACTGGTTTTGGGCTTGTGGAATGGTCCAATGTTACTGCAACATGAGCTGCCCAAAACAAGTTAGCGATAAACCTCTCTAGAAGGAGATAATTCTGAGCTTCGAAGAAAACCCTTAACTCATTTTTCCCTGCCCTAATATGTGGATGCTCCTGTTTTAAGAGCCATTAACATGTATTAAAGGTAATGTGTAACAACACCCTGAGCCATTCAAATTATTGTTTCCATTACCTTGTGTTTGTCAGTCTCAACCAACTCTCTCTTTTTGTTTTCTATTTCCTAGTCAGTGTCTGAGATATGACAAAATTTTAGCTCTCACCTCTGGTTCAGTTACAAGGGAATAATTTGCTATTGGTACAGTGTCAACATTGGAAACTACATTATAGACAGAGGTCAAACATTTTTACTACTCTCATCAAACTTTGCTCTGAGCTTCTTAGTTACTTAGTAGCTTCTTTTGACAGTGGAAGAAAAAAACCTGTAAGCCAAATTCACAGCTGGTTTAAACCAGTGAAGCTCTATTAAACTGATTTAATCTACTGATTTAAAACAGCTGAGGCTTTAGTCCCTTATTTTACTTACCATCATTGCAGACATCCTCTTTAATTCCACTCTGATTACAATGAATTGCTGACTGTGCATTTCATTGTGTTAAATTTCATTACATTAACATTGTGTTAAAATTCATACATTAACATTGTATTCAGATAAAGAAATGCTGAATCATAATGCTGCTGCCACACAATTCTGTTTATGTTGGAGATGAATCCCAAATCACATCCTCTTTTATTAGTTCTGTTGTGCAACAACCAAGAGTGTCATGAGGCTCTAGAATTTATTTGATCTGTTCTTGTCCTTTATGACTAAACAGAGAAGCAGTAAGAATATTCAATCCCCTGTACAAGACAAAAGGAGAAAATTATGATAGGTACCTTCCATTGTATTGAACCCAGGACTGAAAATAAAGAATTTAGCTTGCCTAATACTGGCTCAGTAATTGATCTCCTCTGTGTATGTTACTATCATATTGACTCAGTTTTCCGTTTTTGAAAAATGGGGAAAAAAATAACATTTAAAAATAAAAGTTAAGGTTTCACATATGGTACCTGATGCTTCTTTTCCTGTCAGAAGACAGGGTAGCCATGCTTTTTATAGGTTAACTAAATAAGAGATAAATATAGAAAGAGTATGAACTGTCATGCATGAACCCAAGCTCACTTCCTTAGATGAAATGATAGCATAGAATGTAAAGTGTACTGAGTGATTAGAAAACAATAGGTGGATGGGTGAACAAAGGGGGGTGGGTAAAGGTGGAGGGGAGGTGCTATGAGTGGGATGCAAAAAACTCATAGGAACAAAGGGGCCACAAAATGGGCTAAGAATCCATAGTCCCTGTTTAAACCATACTTAATAGTTCAGTTTGTGGATGATGTCTTATTCTACAATTTTCCATTCAAAATGTTTTAATTTTATTTCTGCCTGAGAACAGCAATCCTGAGCTCAGCTATAGAGTGTCCAGGGAGGTTAAAGTGTTCTGCCACAGGCTTTTGTGTCTTTCCGCAGCTGATGTCAGATAGGTGTTCATTCATTTTTACATACAGAGATCTCACTGTTTGTCTGATATAGACAGCACATGGGCATGGTAAGCAGGTGACAGTGTACACAATGTTGGTAGAGCTACCGGTGAATGAACTGCAGATGTTGTACTCATTAGTTGGACCAGCAGTGATATGGTCTGTATTGATATGGGGAAACAGCAGGCATTTGGGTTCATTGCAAGGCCTCATGCCTCAGTGAGGTTGGAAGTAAGTTAGTCTGTTGCTTGAGAAATGCCATTTGAGGTTGGGACAAGTTTGTCCCCCAGGACTACATTGAGATGATTATCCTTTTTAAAGAGAGGCTGGCAGTCACTAACACTGTTTCTAAGGTGTTCAAGTGGAGTGGGGGTAGAGCAGAGATGAAAACAAAAGGGCTTCTTTTATCCTTGTCCCAACAAGGTTTGATATTGTAGCAGGTTGGAGTAAGGTCCGAGTCTGGTTTTGTTGATCTGAATGCCATAGTTTTGGGATTGTATAATAATTGTTAGGAATCTTTGTTTCATCCCCTTCAGGTGTTCATGCCAGTAGGTGAGATCAAAGCAGATCCAGTTGTACTGCAGAGCTTGGCTGTGGACAATGGATCCAATGGTGTGTTTAGGTGAAAGCTGGTGGTGTGACGGTAGGTGTGGTGACTGGTTGGTTTCCAATGTAATATAATGGTAATGTGGTCATTGCAAACCTTCACTTTAGTGTCTAGGAAATTAATCTGGTAGGTGGAATATTCCAAAGTTAGCTTGATGGAGGGATGGAAGTTGTTAAACTCCATGGAAGTTGTTAAAGTTCTGGTGAAATTTCTCTAGAGTTTTCTTTATATGTATCCCTATTATGAAGTGCTATTGCTGCACCTGAGGTTTACCAAGGGGAAGAGATGGAAACTGTAGAGGAAAGGAACTTCAAGGCCTGTCATAAATAGGCTAGCGTACTGGAGGGCTATATGTATGCCCATGGCCTTGCCATCCCTTTGTAGGAATAGGAGGTCCCCAAAACTGAAATAATTATTTGTATGGATAAATTGGGAAAGTGTAATGGAAAAAGAAGCATTTCTCTTAATTTCATAAAATATCAGATGATACCTAGTCTACTTTTCTGATATTGTATTTTGTTTTATTAGGAGAATTAGTTACTGACCCAGAGGTTCAATAAGTGCAAAATTCAGGTTCATTTCAGCTTAGATATAAGGTGCCAAGCTGGCTCCCATGATTCTGGGCCAGCTATAGTCCAGTGACTTATTGTCTTCCAAGGAGACAAATGATAGCCAACTTCCCAGGATGCAGTAAAGGCTATCTCCTCTTTTACAAATCCATACCATACTTCTGAGGCTAGTCACTGGAAGCATTAACTTGTCTTTGTACCACTACAGTAAACTCAGATAAACTTCAGTGGATATTTACAAGAAGTTAGAACTCCATCTATTGTAGATACCGTTCCGTTATCCAGTGTTGTAATACCTAAGAAGGTTATTGTAAATCCTCTCGGGATTGTGTATCCTCAGTCAAGTGATGCAGGGCATGCAGTGGAGCATGTGAGGTCATATATTCAAGAAAACAGTCAGTGTTAAAGTGGTTAGCTTCTATTATAACACTGAGGGCTAGGTTGTTATAATAGTTCAGTGTCAGATATGCTGTCATTTTTTGGCAAAATGATTACTTATTTAGGTGCATATATGGGAGATGAAGTGTTCTGAAAGAAACCTTCCTTAATTGTGGATGTTGAGCATTTTTGGAAAACCTTTCTCAGTTGTCAGAAGGTCTGACATTTACAATTATTTCTCCCAAAATGTCAGGTCAATTTTGTGGAAGAAAGGTGAGAGTTCTCTGTTCCTACCAGGACATTTCTGGACACTCCCTATTTTGAGGGGTTATGGTTAATTGGTAATCTCTAAATTGAAGTCCTGCAAATTGTAAATTGCAAAATAGCATTTAAAAAAAGAGTAAAAGAGTAATCCAGGAACTGAAGTTGCTGTGTCTTTTGTCCACTAGCTTCCATTTACAGACAAAAATGTAGCAGGTAGCTAATATTTGGTGAAAACTGTGGTGGTTCTATGTAACAGTGTAATGCTCGTAGCTTATTGGATGTGGCACTGAACTGCAAAGACCATATATGTTGTCCATATTGCAGCCTAAATTTTCAAAAGTCATTACAGGCCTCAATTTTTTGGGTGCCCAACTTGAGACTCCTTAAAAGGTTCAGATTTCCATGTAGTGCCGCCATAGAGTACTTAAATCTGGCACTCAAAATCTCTAGTAATTTTCAATATTTAAATCTATTCATTTTGTTTACAGTAGCAAACAAAATAGCAATAAAGAAATATTGTACAATGGGTTAAGTGTATCTATCTATCTATCTATCTATCTATCTATCTATCTATCTATCTATCTATCTATATTTGGTATAAGAAGGCAGGGAAAATGAAATGAAATATATATTTGTTACCTCTATGTCATTTTTAACTAGAAACCATCTGTATCCAAAGGGCAAGGTAAAAATTGCTGCTAAAAATGCTTATTTGCTTAGGGCTAATTCCTGTCTATAGTGCACAGCCTGTATAACTGAGCTGTGTTGCAAAGATTATGATGATGATTGGAGAAAAATAATTTTTACTCCTACCCTATGTCATCAGGCTGCAGCAGCTTTTCTTAATTCACTCCACAAATAAAATGACCAGATGTGCATAATCGGAGAAAGAAGGAAATATCCATTTTCAAATCCTGAATGACAAAGAATGGGATGGGATTGTTTTACAGCTCATTTTGTTTATCTTTAAGATACTACCATTCATTTTGATATTTCAGAACTGCTTGATTGAAACTAAAAAAGAAGTCATTTTATGCTTACTACACGTACTGGGAAAGTTGCTGCCTAACTTGTACCAGGCCAGTGAGAAGAAAATTCCATGGAAAATACTTGTTTTGATCACTTGGCTACATTGACGACAGCACTCAAAATCAGCTAGGAGAAAGATGATGTCACTTGAGTAGATCACATTAGGAATTAGGACCATTTCTGTTGGTACTTTGCTCTTCAGCTATTGATGTCCTTTGTGCGAATTCCTCTTTTGTTGAAGTTCCTGTGGCTCCTTGACAATGGACTAAGACAGTGAATCTCAAATTCAAAGTGAGCTGAAAAAACTTTCCAATAAAATAGTCTACTTTCTCTGCTGGTTAAACAACCCTTCTTTTGAACAAGATGCTAGGTGTAGATGAAATTGAATACCTGATAGAAGATCAAGCTTTCATAATCCTATGATGAGGGAAGAGATTAGGAACAAAGAAGAGATTAATTTGATGAGATATGTTTATATATTCCCCTAAAATCTTTTCTGGGAAATTCTAAAGTTTTCCTGTAATCTATTATTAAATTTAAGTACATCTTTCACTGGGTTCCTACTCATAATTTCTGTTTACTCCAAAATTGTGAGTTTTTCGCATTTTAGGATCATTTAACCTAAAATGCATTTTGTGTATTATCTTTGAAGAGATAAAAGGGAAAGCTTTTTGTATTATAACTTTATTGCTATATGTGACTGTTTATGCTATTTTATATTTACCTAATATTTGACCTTTATTTAAAAAAAGAGAACATTGCCCCTTGAGATTTTCTAAATAAAATAAACACATAATTTGTTTTATTGTTGTTACGTGAAGTGTTACTATGGAGCTACTTGTTATGAAAAGATTCATGATAGATAGACTGCCCCGAATTGTTTTCAGTGGAATCTATTGTTGAAAAGATGCCTAATGCACTTGAAACAGACAGAGGGACAATGAAAGAGGATGATTATTTTTTTATCCTGTTTTCATTTGCTAATTGTTGTTTTAAAAATTATGATATTATGGATGGATGAACCTCACAGTTTCAAGTGTAACATATTTACTGAAACAAACAAACACTAGTAATATTATGTACATATCACGCTTTCAGTTAGGGGTGTATGATATTTCAGGTGTGGTTAAGAACAGCCAGCTGTGGATTTGTTTCTTGTTTAATAATGACTATCTATGCTGTTAATTAAGATCAATCCTAAAATTGTCCTTAAACCAATACCTACCAGATATTCTGTAAGTTGATTTGCTAGGTAACCAGTGGCACTACAATAAGACCTTCTAAGCTCTGCTGAACTTCTGGCTATGAGGTCAACTCTACCCCAGTCAGCTTCTGACCCATTCTTTCATTTGTCCTTTGTCCATTGATTTTACCCAGGCAGGAGGCATTGAGCACACAGCTTTATGGTAAATTCCATGTTTTGGTCTTCTGACCTTTGTTCATATCACTTTTCCACTGCCCAGAAGGAGAAACTAGACTTCTTCTCGGCAGTAGATAAAGGCTGATGCATGCAGGTGACCTGCTTTGAATAGAAGCAGTATGACACAGACCTGTGTGGGCTATGAGATATGATATTGATGAGAAGGCATGCTCACATGGGTCAGGTGGCCTAGGTTGGCTGAGGACATCCCTTGACATCAACCCTAATTATGTCTAATTATGTAGACACATTCCACATGTCCAAATATAGGTCCTGCATTCTTGTTTAACTGTTAAATCAATCTGTCCCAATAAAAAATTTGGGAAGGTTTGTGGAAATTGTTAAAATGCAGTTTCATATAAAGCATATAAAACTTTAACTTTTTAAACATATGCATTTGATAAAATATTAAATAGGTTTTATGTGCTTACATGGAAAGGATAAAATGTTAAATAGGTTTCATGTGCTTTCATGTGCTTATGTGTGAATTAAGCTAACTGTAATTTTATGCAAGCCTCAGCTCTGTTTAGAATTATAAGCACAAACAAGGATAATATGGACACTTTTTCCTGTTTGACACCATCATGTATCTATGTCATTCACTCCAATCAAAAGATTCAGGACTAGTGTGTTTTCTTGCAGGACCTATACTTAGGAACACATTGGTCAAAATGCACATCTACTCTCCACTGGTTCAGTTGACATTTCAAGGTTTAGATCATGCACAGCATCTCCACCTGTGACTTTCTGTGTTTCTCTGGAAAGATGCAGAAGGCAAAGGGTGTGAGGGCTAGAAATAAGGTGTTTATGGTGATAGGGGAAAGGAGGAGGTGAAGCAAGCTTCCAAAGGAGATAAGTTTATTCATTTTTAGGAAATATTCTAAAATCTTCCTCTTTGAACCTTTCCACCCTGCTCAGAATGGCGGAGAGCACAGGAATGATAAAAAGAAAGGGACTTTTACCACAAGGTGTATATACAAAAAGAGACTCATATTTGAGGAGTAGAGAGAATTCTGTGAAGTCCTATCAGGGACCTCCCATAAGAGACCTAGTTTTTATTTGCAATGCAGAGTGCCCTAGAACATCTGCAGACCAAGGCAGTATATTTTTTTCCAGTATATCCTGGAAAAATATAATATCGAATGTATGCGTGTTCTATGTACAGTACTGTTGTATATTTATACGCTGATTTGACAAGGAATATGAGGCGAGGGAGGAGAGAAGAAGACACCCCCCCCCCCCCGTCTTTCATTGTTGCTATCAGTGGAAAAGGAGTAAGAAATCCTGTAATATAGAGTACGTGTTCCAAGTCCACTGAAACTGGGGAAAGGATATGACATTAATTAAATTAATGCATTTTAAAGAATAGGTTTCTAATATCAATTTACAGTGACACAGCAAAGAAGACTGAAAACACTTTTGCTCAAGGGATGGATAAACCTTTAGCGGAGGCTGCCACTGTGCCTGCTGGAAAAACAAAATGGGAGGGGTGGCTGGGTGGGGAACATAGGAGTGGTGTAATAGAAGTTAAATGAAGTGTGACTTTTGTGACTTTCACGTGCTTGTGGCCTCTGGTCCTCCAGTGTTTGAGTACAATGAGTTTTTCTAGATGACAAATGTTAGAAAGTTGTTTCTTGCCCAAAGTGTTTTAGGTGCCATGAGGCACGCAGGTGAAAGATGGCTATGAAATCATTAGAGTGTATGGGAAATTATTAAAGAGATGTCACTCCTTGTGTATGTGTACAGGGGCAGAAGAATAAAATTATGTTAGTGTCTTCTCTCTGACTTCCCCTGGCAACATTTTTTTCTTATTTATGTACCCTCTCTTATTTATTTTAATTATAAATGTTTAAAGGGGAAAAAACCCAACAAAACCTGAAACACAGATTATGATTAATGATACTGTTTGAATGCCATTTCTGTAACAGAATTATAAGTAAATCACTAACACATTTTAAATTATGCCATTGTACTGATTCTACAGTTCTTAAAAAACAACAAACCTGCATTGATTTACTTTATTGATTAAATGATTACCATGGCATTTCTAGGTAATAACAGTTTGTTTTTGTGCATTATCTTTTCTAAATCACAAAAACTCCTATTTTTAAAACACTTGATTTTTAGGTTATTATTTCCTAGTATATTCAATACCCTAAACTGCTGAAATTGTAAATCTAAATTTTAATGGACATAATAGATACCAAACTTAATTTTACCTTTCTAAAATTAAATTTTAATTCCTTTCTATTGTTTTTTTTCAGATTTGCTATGCTATGTTAAAAATGATGTGCTACAGTATTCTTATACAGTAGCAGGAATGCTTATAATGAGGATATATGATAAATAACTAAAATATTCTGTTTATTAACTGATTTTTTTAACCTGTAGGGGCCACTAGACACTTTTATTATTCCTAAAATGATGGACTGAAAACCTAACATGGATATTGACTAAATTTGTAGGTTGATTACCATAGCAGGCCAAACTAAATTCATACAACACAGGAATGCCCAAGTATTTCAGAAATTATATTTTTCTCTTCCTGGCATTTCTTGATTCACTAGAGGTAACTTCAAAATGTATAATTCATTGACCTTGAGGTTATTGTGGGTAAGGGTATCTAACTGTAACACAGTGATGCATTCTGGTCTTTCCTAAATGCAGAAGCAACTGCAGGGATGATATCATATATGTACTGTAAAATCTGAAGGTCAATATTGTAGACTCATTACTCTAATAACAATTCCTGGAATCTCCTAGAAAGAGTCTCTGTGGGCTTTTAAGACTTGATCTTTCTTCAGAATTTTTTTTCTAGTTTAGTAACAAGTTACTGGTACAGATGGAGAAATCACTAGGGTATAATTATATGGCTTTTTTATGTAGGAAGTCAGATCTATGATCAGCATTATGATTCTTGGCCTTCAAATCTATTCAATAAGATTTTCTAGTTCTTCCAAAAACCATTAATAGTAGTTTAAGTCATGAAATCAGTAAACAAAATGATACCACACATGATGGTAGAGTCTGTGCTACAACATTTAACTATATTCAAAATACAACTCTAGCAAAGCATCAAGGCTTCCACTGTCCACACACTGCTATGTAATATCCTGAATTGTAATTCACAATAGCTCCGATTGTATTTTATATGTGTTTTATTTATTCTTGTGTATAGTCAGCAATATAGCTGCAATGTTCAATATTTAGAACTTCCTAAGTTGTAAACTGGCATATCAGTTATCTTACCTGAGATCCTAGTGGTGATCAGGTAGTAGTCTTTAGTGATATGTTAGGAAATCTGTATTTGCATGCAGTAGGAGTGGTACCATAGCACAACAAGTTTAACTAATAAAGTTTAAATCAACTAATAAATGTACATGTTTTTATTGTCAATTAAAATTTGCATACATACTATGACAGTCATTAAAAATTAAGCAGATGGATACAATCAGAGATAATCATGCATGCCACTTATTACCGAGAATATGATGCATTGTTAATTCATAGTAACTGAAAGCATAATTACTTCTATCAGCGTAATTGATGGGCTTTGTGTGTGCTGCTTTGTCACAAAAATTAATATGAAAGAAAATTTCCTCTAATTTATTGGCACTCCAGCAAAAAAAAGAATACCAGTTAAATCTGCAGAAAATCTGAAAATGTATGGTATGCAAAATTTCAGTAGTCATTTTTATCATCTTTCATCAACTTGTTTTCTCAATACCAGTATTTAACTATAGTGCAATTAGTTAGCTAATTAACAAATATGTTCATTGGCAGCATTCCTAACATTAATTTTTCACCAGTAAATATGTTCATTGATCATAAGTAGTCTATACGTATACTAATTACAAATTTAAATTGGAGATGTAGAGTAGTTAATGATAGCTATTCAGCCTGTCCTGGCTTAAATACTTTATAAACAACATTTCCGAGAATTATTAAGACTTCATAGTTATTTTCCAGTCTTTCTGATATTACCAGCCAATATCTCTCATGGTATTGTTTGCCAAATAAATTCAAGATGATATTGATACCTTGATATCCTTGTTTCTATGTCCTGAGAAATCCAACAACACAATACAAATTATGCTGGTATTAGTTCAATCTGAAGAGCAACATTTCCTGACACCCTTGGCTCTCTTGGTAGTGTACAGATGGAATCCAGACTGAAAGGCATTTGGCCTCCTCAGCTAAACATCTTTACAAGTGTTTCTTTCTCATGGCTGTTCCTTTATTCTGTCCATTAATCGAGTCTGCTGGAGCATGCTAATTAGCATGCTCCAGCCAGCCTCTGTGTCTTGTGTATCAGCATCTCCATGCTTCAAAATGGCAGTAAGGGCACTTCAACCAAAGCTCATCGAACAAGCTTTAGACAAAGTGCCCCCACTCCCATTTTGAAGCGCGGGGACGCTGACACGTGAGATGCTGTGGGTACTTCATTAAAGCATGCCCCCCACCCCTCGCTCCACTCCCAGAGCACATGTAAAAATGCCCAAAATGGCTAATCAAGATAAGCAGGAACTTTTTTTATCAATGTAAATTGATCTGTGTGGAGCTCTGGACTGCCATGGCTTGACTGCTTCTGTTATAGTCTAGCCACTAATGTGGGTATGGCTGCAAAATGGATAGTTCAGTTCCATTGCTGATTTAAAATGCACATGAAATCTAACGATGAGGTTTTCAGAGTTTCGGCTCAAGTATTCTGGAACAGTAATCAGTGAAATATAAAGTATACTTGCTTGCTTGCTGCCCCCAAACACTTGAGTCCCCATTTTTTTTGAGTTTCATCTTTTGGTTAGTAGCTTTTCAAAGCTTCATATTTCCATCCATTGTAGCAATATGATGTGGACTGAAATAAACAAGATTAATCAGACTCATTTTTGTTTGTGTTTGCATCACATAAGGGTTTTTTTTTTTAGAGATAGTAGAATTGACTGCTGCCTGTTTGTATGTACAGTTCTTATTATTATTTACATATTTCTATATTTCATGAAACATGCATTCTCCATTCTTTGCACTATAACTCCCTTTGACCTGACAAAAAATGTATGACTAGATATTACTTGCTTCTGTAAATATTAGAATTAGATGATTACTTCAGATTTACTAGAAGACACATTCCTGAACATCTCCATGTCATCCAAGCAATGAAGAGAGGCTAACCCAAGCTTAGCAATTTACAGCTTGCCACTGCCAATGGCAAGTGCAAGCTGTAAAGTAAAGACACTGTAAAGACAGCCACTTTTTTCTCTTTAGGATTCTAATGGGTCCCATTTTGTTCTAATGGGTTCAGTAAGGATGACTGGGTTAGATCAGTATCAGAGGAAAGTGACTGATGGCTATTTCTGTGTATTCTTTGGTATTTTCATTCCCTAATAAGGATTACAGAAAATCCAGATCTAAAACTGTTTGGTATGTCAAGTTCCATGAGACCTAGACAAACAAGGAGGGAGAAAAGGCCCCAAACATTGAAATTTGTTGAGTTCTTAAGTTTTAAATGAGTAGTGAAGACAGAATGTGCAAAAATATGTGTTTATATTAGAGTATCAAAATATTCCACTAAAATGAAAAGGACATAGATTAGTACAAGAGAAACTGACTTCTACCCTAACTTATTTTAATTTATCAAGACCACTCACAAGGTTTTATGTTTAGATATAAGGTTGGCAACCTATGGCATGTGAACTGGATCCAGCCCACAAAAAGTTTGGATCATCTGGCATGCAGCAAGAGAGCTTGGGAGTATGCAGTGGCAAGGGCAAATTCTCCACCCTGCACTGTGCACTCCTCCATCTGCATGAGTGCTGCATGAGTGCTGCAATTGGGGTTGTGCAAAGTGGGTCGTATTTGATTCAGATTCAGCCCAATTTGGGGGACAGTGATTTGATTAGCTGATTTGGATCATTATCCTGATTTGATTCAGCTGAATCTGAATATGAAGATTCAGTTCTGATTTGGAGAATCAGCGATTCAGTCATAGACACAGCTTTATATGTTTTTTCTATGTTCCTTGAGGTACCAGTTGTGGCTTGTGAACACTGAGATGGTGGGGTGGATGGAGCGTGCTCAGCAGAGGACCCAACCTCAAGCCCTCCTGGCTTGGCAATTGGCCACGGGGGGACTCTAGGTGCCCCCCAGACCCAGGAGGCACCTGTTGCTAAGCTGGTGGGGAGGGAGATCCCCTACATGCTCCATGACAGACACAGAAGTAGACTGGAAGTGCTTCTGTTCCACTTTCGTGCCCACTGCCAAGCATGCTGGGACCCCCCCACACTCCTGTGGGATGCTCCATCCACCCCACCATCTCAGTGTTCATGAGTTGCCTGGTACCTTGAGGTATGTTGAAAAAACATATAAAGCTGCATCTATGTTTGAATCATCGAATCTCTTTGAATTGAATCGGAGGTTTCTGATTTGATTTGGAGAAATTAATGGGTCTCCTTATTTGATTCGGATTCAGAGATTTGGCCACCGAATCAGGCCAAATCTCCTCTGAATCAAATCAGTGACAGAATTTTGCATGGACCTACTGCCAATCCTTTCCACAGTATCTAGCAGATGGCCACCCAGTCATCCCTGCTCTGTGCTAAGTGTTTTTCCTTTTCCCTGCTACTGCAGCTTCTGCTTGCTTTCACCATTCAATGTGTCCCTGTTGGCATTGGCGATGGAAGTCAGCAGCACTTAGTGGCAAGGGTCAGTGGAGACTGTAATTGGGGTGGGGCGGGGAGGGAGGGAGCTGCATGAGTGAGAAAGTAGGCCTTGGCTGGGGTACTTTTAAGGGGGCATGTCACTGATGACCCAGAGCTCTGGCTGGGTCACAAGTGATGATGTGCTATTTATAAAGGTTGCTGAACCCTCATTTGGATAAGCACAGGCACTTTTTGCTATCCTTGAGAGTATTTTCTAATTCATTTTGTAATGTTTTTAAACGGTTGAAAAGTAGAAGAAAAGAGAATCATTTTATCTCTTTGTAATAGTAATAAAAAAGGCTCCGACATTGCCCTATAATTGCTTGTAGGCAAGTATTTAATGTTGTTGAATTCAACAGAGACTGGTATGGCATATAAAATAACTGAATGTTTTTATAAGGGGGTGGGAGGGAATGGAGTAAAACTTTGGGTGAAATCCTGAAAATAAACTTTCAAATAAACTTACTTAAAAAAATACTTTTTCTGATGAGGAGCAATGGTCTCAAGTTGCAGCAAAGGAGGTTTAAGTTGGATATTAGGAAAAACTTTCTCATTAGGAGGGTGGTAAACCACTGGAATAGGTTACCTAGAGAGGTGGTGGAATCTTCATCCTTGGAGGTTTTTAAGGCCTGACTTGACAAAATCCTGGCTGGAGTGATCTAGTTGGGGATGGTCCTGCTTTGAGGTCCTAATTTTCTATGATTCTATACTGGAATTTGCTAATTATGAGAAATCTGTTATAGTTGGAGAAGTTTCAGTGAAGGTTTAGGACTTAAACTTTATAGTTTTTAAGACTTCAGAGGCAGGATCTATTCATCAGTTGGGGGGTGGAGAGTTGGGCGAGGGAAGAAAGACCCATGCCCTGCTAGTTTCTGAAATGCATTGTTGATCAGATTTCATAATGGCAATCAAGGGAAAGAATGACATCCCACCCACGCAAGCACACCCCAAAACAGCTGAAACAAGACATGTTTAGCATTAAATCTATTTAGAATTAAAGGGGGAAAAAAACCTAGAGTAAAATACCCGATGACTTACAGGGGTCTAGATATTTATATTTATCCAAAAGCTAGCATCTAGTAGTCTAGAGCACAGGGTCTGCAGGGTTCAAAATATTAAACAAAGCCATAAGCAAACTGAATCTGGGTAATGACGTTTGTTCTGTTCTGAAGTAATTGTCTGATTTGGGGATGCCAGAGAAAAAATAAATGAACTAGTAGGAACATATTGAAACAATGAAGGATGAAGAGAAAACTGCAAGTCATCATATCTGACTATTACTTCCTTAAATCCATTAGACATGAACAAAAATCTATGGATGCAATAGCATTGATGACATTTCAGAAAAAACATCTGGTTGTGAGAGGAAGGATAGACTTGTGGTGAAAGTCTCAGACTAGGATTCAGGAATCTGGGCTAAATTCTTCATTTTGCCATAGATTTCCTGTCTCTGTTCCCCAACAGAGGTAATAAAAATAAGTAAAACATATCTTGTCACAAACTGCACATTCCCCGAATAAAACATACACCTTTTCTTGGGGAGGGCAGAATGACGGGAACACATTTTCTACATTGCCACATGGAGCAGGGACAGAGCCTAATCTTCACTCAGGCTCCCTTTCCTACCTTGGCAAATGTTACAGTTCCAACCTTTTTATAGCCTCTGCCTAATTGGCCACAGCTCTTGGCTGCTCAGCCAAAAACTACTGCCAATTCCAGAGCAGCTGTGAAAGGGGTAAAACTGTAGCTGCTGCTGAAGACTGAACTATGTCCCTCCTTCCATGGAGTTGGCTAATGGGGACAGAAGTAAAAGAAGCAGGAACCATTTTACAGTGTCTCTGTTTCTATTCTGGGTAGAAAAATCAGCCTCCCCACTTAAGACACGTGCTCCAATTTTGGAGGTTTAATCTTTTTGAGAAACAGTGCATGTGGTATGCAAGTAAATACAGTGACCCTTCTCCCCCCTGAAGCATTTCTTGTCTTAATCATTAATCTCTTGTCTATTTTGTTTGTCAGCTCATTGGGAATGGATCATTTCTTACTATCCGAATGAGCAGTGCCTACAACATCAGGTTCTCAGTAGTGGTTTGTGTCCCTAGTGACTATTCAAATACTAATAAATGGACCATAACACTGATAATCACCTTTAGAAATTTTAAAGACCAGAAAGTACTATTCTTAGATTTTACTTTAAGTACAAAGATTAGTCACATTTCTGTCAGAAACCACACTAGAGAACATCATAAACTATTAGCTAAGAAGTTTGACACTGAAGTGATCCCTCTTGGTTCTCTGCTGTCATCTGGGAATAATATGACCTCTGAATTTCAAGTCCTGCTTTCACTTGACCCATGATAATGGAATTGATTATTATTCAGAGCATCCTGACTGTTATATCACAGTCACACTGTTGTTGACCAATGCAATTATATTGTTACTGCACAACTCAAGACTATAAAGCCTCTTTATTTTTTGTTGCAGTCACCTCTGCCAATGTTTAGAACTCGTACAAACTTTAGACAAGTGAGCACAGGATATTTTGGTTGGACTACACCAGTTCTACCACACCTACAGTGTCTGATATTCCAAATGCTTGAATGTTTTAGGGTATAAGAATTGCTTTAATATAGGTTTTCAATATAAGAACTATACTCATCTCCATTATTAGTTAGTTGTGAAATATTTTCTTGAATGTTTAATTTAATTGCCCCTTTACATAGCCTAACAGATGATAAAAGATGATTTTTCTCAACTATGACTTAAAGCAGAACTTTCCAACATGTGGACCATGGGCTGCATGCAGAAGGTGAGCAGCTACCAAGTGGATCACAGAGCCCTGTAGCTACCTCTGCCACTTCCACGCACCAGGGAAGGGCCCAAGAGTCTGCACACTGCCTGTGCCATGGGGGTATGGATGCCACCAGTATAGTCTGCATAGCAGAAAGCAGGGTGGAGTCTGGGGTCTGCCCTTGCAGTGTCTCCAGCCATACCAAAGTTGGACAGCCTTGACTTTAAAATGTTCCAGGGTTATGCAATGCACAGTCCATTCCTGAAACATCATAAGGCACTTGATTAGAAAAAAACCCCCCAGCAAGTGAATCCCTCCAGAATAGCAATGCTTGTTTCCGTATTGATCATGGCTTTGGTATTCCATATCAAATATTCACAATTTGAAGAAAAAATGTTTTTTCCCTAAATTCCAAACCAGAAACCTTAATTTGAATATGGAAAGATGACAGTAAATAGTCTATAGTTGAATAAAATAAATAAAAAAAACCCTTTACAATGATCATAAAATACACAGTAGACAATACACAACAACAATTCAACATTAAAAAAAATAATATTATGGTTGAAACTTAAGTTTTTGGAGGGTTGGAGGGTTGGTTACTATGTGTGCTAGAATATAATCCTAATTTTTTTCTTTTCCAGGAAAAAGGAATGCAAATGTAAATATTTTGGTAACTAAAGTCAGATTCAGAATAGCTAGTACATACTAGTATGACTTAACATATGAATGAGCATATATGCTGAGTAAGAAAATATGAGGCTACATAATCACTTCTATTCCTAACGTCACCCTAACCATCATCATAATAAGCCATGGTTTGCTTGATTTTCAGTCTTTAGAAAAATTTAAATATTTGTACCATTAAGCTGCAGTTCCCCACCATCTCTACTTCTTTAGTGCATTGATGTCTCCAGCTAAGGAGTATTTTTCCAAAAGACCACTGGAACCTCTGCTGTGGCTGATGCATCCTTTCTTTTTCTGTCTAATGCCCTCATGGCTGCTTTTTGAAGTACGTGAATATAAACATAACCTTTCGTTTTGTGCAGTGCAAAGTCAAGAATTTTCTCCACTTTAATCACTTCCTCTTTCAGCTTTCTCCTCTCAGAGTTTTGTCTGCAACTCAAGCATGATTCCCTAGCATAGTAGGACCAAACTTTTTGTCTGGTGTGCCACAGATTAAACCCTGTACCCTCCCTGGGGGCTGCTCTGATTCCCTTCCCCTGCTTGATCTGCTGCTCTGTTTTATGATCCCTGCACTATCTGCCTCTGTGCTGCCTGCTCCACCATAACTTGCCATGTGCTGCACACACAGTCTGCTTGTGCCACTTACACCATTCATGTCAGTAACCACCTCTTCTGCAGCATATATGTCATTGTACAAGACAACTCTCAAGAGTTTTCACAGATCCAACCTAGATGAAAATAGCTGTATATTTATTTGCTTGTGTGTGCTGTGCCAGTCTTTCTCTTTTGACAAAAAATCTAAGATGGTATTACTGTTGAGTTTCTGAATGAATAAACACATAGGATTGTATGCTAATCCCAATATAATAACTAAAACCCCATAATTTTAAAACCCGTATGTGACCAGTTATGAAAAGTAATAGAGATACTTGACCAGGGAAGTAAAGCATTTAGTGTTTTTAATTCTCCTTTGATTACTAGTTCCACTTTCTTGGGGAAATGATCAAGTTTTTTCTAATGTGTATGTTTTCAAACATCGTATTCAAAGGTAGTGATTCTAAAACTTAGGTTAAAAATACAAGTTAAATGTCTGGCTTTGAAATGGTTTATATATTTTCAACCCTAGTAGTCATCAGTGACATTGAACAGACCTATAAATGGTGTAAGTTAAAGACAGCAGAATTTGTCTGAGTCTGAATGAGGGTACAATCTGACCTGAAGAATTTCATATGTGATGCTTGGGGTATAAATAGACATCACCAAATGAAGCAGGCACATCCTGGCACAGCTTATCTGCTTCATTTGGCAAAACACACATTGCCCACTATTTTGCCCATTGATCATGTGCATGGGTGACTGGTGCCACATTAGTCGGGGAGGGGAGCATGTGCAGCTGATCTCACTGCCCGAGGGGGGTCCCCCCATGGTCAATCTTACTGCTCGGGGGGGCCTCCCACGGCAGATCTCGCTGCCCAGATGGAGTTCCCCTGCAGCCGATCACTGCGGCCAATCGCTGCAGCTACTTCTCAGAGATTCTTATCATTGGAAGTGTCCACATGTGCATTGGACTGCACAGTTTGTTACTGCACAGTCCCAACACCTCATGTGTTTTTTCCCATGCTACTGCACAGTAGCGTCAGCATCATAGTTCATGCCCACTGACGCTGTGTCACCATAGCAACAAGCTACGGTGATATAGCTCATTGTTATGGCGATGTAGTGTCTTGTATAAACAGACCCATTGTGCAGCACAAGCTAAGTTAATTCTTGAACAATGAAGAATTGTGGTTCATACCAGGTACAGATGTATCACATCAATCTTTAATGAAAAAGTGGATGAATGGTTGGAGCTGTGTTGCTAGAGCAGTGAACTATAGCACAAATAATTATCCGTGAGCTGAGGGCTGGTCAGCATAGAACCACAAATCAGTCTAACTAGAACAATTGCTGGATGGCTTTGAAGAAGTTAAGTCTGTCTTAGATAGACTCAGAGGAGAATACAATTTTATTTAGGATACTTGAGTGGACTATTTACTATTTTAAATATTTTTTTTCTAAAGCACTGCTCCTGTTACTAAAATAAATAATATTTGGGGTTTAAGAAGGTTCTTTGATCACTATTCAGGATACTGTTTACTGACTCCTGAAGGAAACAACAGCAAGCGTCCAAATCCCATTGCCTCTGCTAAGAAATTCACAGGATACTGAAGCTATTCCAGGAGATGGAAAACTGCAGAATTTTGTCCCTGGGTTGGAAAAGTCACAAAGCCTAACTTCTAAGGTGCTGCATTTTGGAGACCAGTAAAAGGACAAAGGTGCATTTAGCTCTGAAGCCATGACAAAGGCAATCAAAGACAAAGGTGGAAAAAACCTTTGAAGCTAAGGACAAAGCATTTTAAGTTAACGCATAAGCAAGAAGGAAGCAACAAGAGAATTTTGGGTGGGAGGTATTGTAGTTGGCAGGGCCAGAGGGAACCTCTAATTTGCAAATCACACAAACAGACAAACTCTTTTATTTTTCATCTGTGTAAACTAATTAAATTAAACAGAAAGGCAAAGAGGAGAAAATAATTTCTCCTATTGTAAATTATATGTGAGTTAGAAGGTTATGAAAAAGGTTAGCAACTTGATCCAAATAAAGCTTTGGTGAATGAATTGAATACAGTAATGTGTGTCATAGTTTTAAACTTTTTTTCCTTAGAGTGTTTTTCCTCCAAAACCTTTGTCTAAGCTAATAATTGAAGATGACATTAAGGTCACTCTAAAGCCCATAGCCACCAGCCATTTACCCTGTAAAGCTTTAAGTACAACCCTTGGCAGTTGTCTAGCCTGCCCAAGGATTCTCTATAGAAGAACAAATCTCCAAATCACTAGTGGGGCTCACGTACATCAGGGATGATAATAAAGGTTACTTTTAAACTAATCTATGGGTACTTAAAAACATGAGTGTCCATGCATTAAACTAAGCTTAGTGCCCACTAAGCATCATAAAGTATGCCATTTTGGATGACAGTTATTTTTAGGTGCTTGTACATGTGATGAAAATTGCCTCTTTCTGTAGTTGAACTGCATCACACTACACGTCTGGGTTTGCTTTTTTTTTTTTTGCAATTTAAATGAGTTTACGTTGCAAACTAAACCACATCCCCATGTAGTTCAGTTTGCAATGTAGCTATAACATTGCAGTCTTTAATCTGACTACTCACCCCCTGGTCATGGGAGAGGTGGGCTGAAAGCTAGTGGCCCGATCCCTTTTTTTTCTTTCCACAGAGCCTACCCGTCTCTGCCATGGTTGGGGGTCAAACTGCAAGCTGCAAGCAGGCTGAGTGGCCCCAGTCCTTTCCTCCATGGTGGCGGCACCCACTGGGGCTGCCCAGGCTGGCTAGTAGCAGGCCAGGGGCTGCCCCAGTCAGAGGCACTCAATCCAACACTTGCCTGAGCCTGCCTGGGCCTCCAGCACACTGTGCACCATCCCTGCCACCTTCTTCAGCCACCAGAACACCAAGCCACCCTCCTGCCACCTTCCTGTGTTGCCCCAAGGGCAAGCCAGCCCATTCCTGAGTGGTCCCATGTGCTGGGAATGTGGTAGGGACAGTACACACGGTGTTGCTTCTCAGGTGGGCTAAGGGAAGAGTTGGATCCAGCGGGTGCTGCCTTAGAGCTGGGGCAGCATGTAGCCTGCTAAGCCCACCTGGGCAACCCCAGGGGACAGCACCACCTTGGAGGGAAGGACCAGGGCTCCCCACAACACAGACTCTGCTCACAGTGCACTCCTCAGCCATGAGCAGGCTCCACAAAAAAAAAAAAAAAAGAATTGGGTCCCTCACCGTAAGAGTGATGGAAGCCCTTAAATTGAAATTTTTTAATCAGCACAATTAAAAACCAAACATTTCATTTTATGGGACTAAATTCCTGTCATGTGTACAAGTTCCCTTTGAGCTACCTAGCTTGAGCTAGGGTATTGTTGGTCTGCTCCACAAAAATCAAGTAACCAATTTGCAGTTATCCAACTTCCCAGGATGCATGGTTCTAAGCCCTTCTAACCTTACCAGACTTCCCACTTTCCTAAGATCTAGTGGCCAAACCAACATCCCCACCTGCTCCCAGTGGCCACATCCATAGATTCATAGATCGTTAGGGGCTGGAAGGGACTTTGTAGATCATTGGGTCCAGTCCCCCTGCACTAGGCAGGAAAGGACAACTGGGGTTAAGTGACTCCACAAGGTGACTGTCCAGTCTCCTTTTGAAGATTTCCAGGGTAGGTGACTGCACCACCACTGGAGGGAGTTTATTCCACAGTCTGGATACCCTGACTGTCAAGGAGTTTTTCCTGGAATTGAGCCTGAAGCAGCCTTCCACGAATTTGTATCCACTGCTCCTGGTCTTCCCCAGGGGTGCCCTGGTGAACAGCTGTTCACCAAGTTCTTGATGTACTCCCCTGATGTAGTGGTAAGCCACTACCAAGTCCCCTCTCAACCTTCTCTTTTTTAGGTTGAAGAGGCCCAAGTCCCTCAGCCTCTCCTCATATGGCTTGTCTTGCAAGTCTCTGATCATACAGGTGGCTCTTCTCTGGATCCTCTCAAGCTTTTCCATGCCCTTGTTGAAGTGCGGTGCCCAGAACTGGATGCAGTACTCCAGGTGTGGTCTCACCAGTGCAGAGTACACTTCCTTAGTTTTGCATGAGATGCAATGGTTAATTCATGCCAGCATGTTGCTTGCCCTGTTTGCCACAGCATCGCACTGTGATGCACAGCATCTACATGAGCATGACATTTGGTTCACCAGGGACAAGTAGCAGCACACTTTGTGCCACTGTTAGTTGTCCAGGGAACCAAACATACGCATCTTTGTAGCTCATTGCTATGGCAACATAGCATCAGTGGGCACAAACTGTGATGCTTGTTGCTACCATGCAGTAGCATGGGAAAAAACTTATGGACCATTGGGACTGTGCAGTAACAACCGGGCAGTGTGGCACATATGTAGATGCACCCAATGATAAGAATCTGCAGCTTTGCAGTATGCCCCTTCCAATTCCCACCCCAGTTTTTCTCTCCATACTGATGTCTGATATTTTTTGTACAGTTTCCATACATTTTAATTAGGTCATATGGCAAAGGCTTATCAAGCATAAGCAAGCATTATCTCCTGGGCAGGGCAGGGCAGGGGGCAGGGAGGGAAGGGGGGCATCCAGGGGTCAGGTATGCACCACTCCCTTTAGAGGGCTAAGGCTTTGCCTTACATCCAGGAAGCTCTTCTGTAGTCAGAAGAATCTGCAGAGGGTCATGACTTCCTTCCTCAGCATCATGTATTCCTGGGGGAGAGGAACGAAAGGACAGCCTAGCACCAAATGTGGTGAAAGCATGGAGCCTAGGGAGGCATACTTCCCCAAGGTTTGTACTGTCACAATGGTTAACCTCCCTGAGGCTTAGCTTCCGGGGGAGGGATAATCTTGCCTCCCAGCCGTGCACCTGTTCTCCAGGCCCTCTACTGGAAAGTCACAGTTGTACAAGTTAGAGACAGCATTAAGCCTTAACCTGCTACTGCTCTGAAAGTGTTCTAACCTTCCACAGATTTAAAATGGTTTACAAATAACTTGTAACATTGCCTTAGTAATGCCTTTCAAGCCCAGACTTTCAAGCAGCTTTCTTATTTTTTTTCTAAAGAATGAGGCTATCAATGAAAAATTTGCCTAGGATGTTGAGGTCAGTTACACATTGGTTGCTCATACATTGAGGGCTGCAGGACTTTTTCTGACCAACTGCTTTAGGATTAGTGGTTTTATTTAAAAAAAAAAGAAAAAACACTGGTGAAAAGGAATAGACACCACTAAAAATAACTAGAACTGCTTAATAGATAGCACTATTATATCACTTGCAATATTATATTTATATCACCTTATTTAATGCTATTCAGCTGTTCTGAATGGAAATGAACACTTGATATGTACTGCCCTTCTATTATTGTCATATTTTGTAAATATCAGGTTAAGAATAAAATAGGGTGTTTTTTTGTGTGTGTTGGGGTGTTGATTATTGGGGGGAGGGGGGTATTTTAGAGCTTTTTGGAACTAACAGTTAGAACCTCCTCCCAAAAGAAAATTTTCTAAATTCTACAAGCTCAGGATCTGTAGGTGAGAATACACATTTCCAGGTTGGTTGCTCTTGTTTTTATATCTCAAATTTATTTCTCCTAGTTTAAAGTAAGTCAGAGAAATGAAGGAGCCATAATCTTCTATTAATTTCCCCAGTCCCGTATTTACTCAAATACAAGATAACGTTTTTTGTCCCCACTCAGCATGGGAAAAAAAAGTCCTTTCTTTACATTCGCATACAAGGAAACCTTATTAAATACATTGTCTCTTATTAAACTTCTGCCAAAAGCAGCATGTTCCTAGTAATGGAAACCACCTATGAAGCTGATTAAATGCAGCCAACATTGAATACAATTATAAAAAAAATGGCCCATATTGTTCAAACATTCTAATGTATGTATGTCTCAATTTGATTATCTGCTCCTGTGCTGCTTTGGCGTGTGTGTCTGGTCTTGGATGCGATGGGACTTTGTGCGATCCCTGGGGAGGCCCTCGGTCACTTTGGGGAGAACCCCAAAACTCGCCTGCTATGACTTTGGATGGATCTCCAGTGTTGGGGGCTCCTGTTCAGGGTACCTCCGAAGTAGTTGCGTCCCCTGGCTGATGAACGTGGGGCTCCACCTCCCCTACACCCCATCCATACACCAGCCCTCGAGACAAGCCTCAAGTTCTTAATGCGGCTTGCCTTCTGGTGATGTCAATCCTGGATCTTCATGCTCCCTACACTTTTGTTGGTCCAACCTCTGTTTAGTTTTGACCCAGGGTCCTCCAGATGTTCTGCCCTTGGAGACATGCTCCAGTAGTCTGGTGGTTCCGGTCAGAGTTCTTTGCTACAGTTGCCCTTCTTTGCTACCAAAATTACCCTACTACAACCTTAAGGACTCTCTACAACAAAGTAATCAATGAGAGCCTGCAACAAAATAAGGAAAAAGGAAAAAAAATGAAAAGGTCAACAGAAGAAGAAAAGAAAGGAACTACTCTGGTCAGCTATAAACACAGGTAAGTCAAATGAAAAAAAAATGAAAAAGGAGAGGGCTGTTGGGTTGAGCCACCCACCTTCCCACAAACTCTAGCCTGAACATAGTGCATCTCCTTGGCTCGGATCCACATTCTTGCCCCAACTGGGGTCTTCCTTGGCTCCTCTCTGAGCCTCCTTGGGTCCCGCACTCTTGTGCCATCTGTCGCTGGTGCAGGATGCTCCTGGAGTCTCTGACAACAGCGACACCAGCTTCTGCATTGTATCTTCTTGATTCCACCGGTGCTGGGTGCACTTGGCATGGGGGATCCTTGCAGCCTCTCCTGCTCCTGGCATCCCCACTCACTCCTTCTCGGAGCCGAATTTTGTATTCACTGGGCGGCGTCTCCCGCTGACATCACCCGGCTTCAGCTGCAGATAAGTGAGGCTAATGAACTGCACAGTCTTTTCTTCTTGGCATGTTTCTTCAGGTCTTCAGCATCCTAAAAGGGGTAAGTTTTTCTCTTTTACAGAGTTTTTCTTTTGGGGTTGGGTTCCCCTTGTTTCGGATTCCTCGGTGGGCGGGGCTCCTTGCTCCCCCATGCTTGTACCCCTGGGACATAATAGTTACCTTCCCCAAGGATATATTAGTGTAGTACATCTGAATAAAATATATGATTGTGCCCATTGCACTCAGTCTCCCTCAGCACCAATTCTTTTTACAGTTATGGTGAGCAACTACATTGAATATATTTTGATTTCCTTTTCACTCTCACAGCTGGGTTGCAACTTTCTTTTGCATTTCCAATGATTCCTATTTCTTTACCATCCTTTAATGTCTGGCAAATATCACCAAATGGGGCTTCAAACAGTTCACCCAGAAACCTTCTATTGTCCCCACTCTTAGCTTGGCCCATATGATTAGTGTGGCCCAACCTTCCATGAGGTGGAGACAGGCTAGGTTGTACTGTGCCTCATCTGCATATACATTTTTGGAGGATGCCAGGACTCATGACCAGAACATTTGGTTCCAGTCGTGAGTGGGGGGATAATTATCACATGTATCCTTTGTAAGGGGTATCTGGAGTAAACATGAACTACCTGAACTCTCAGATTTATGTTCCCTGCTGTAACAGTGGATGGGAGTAAATTAAAGGCAAACCTCCAATAATTAGATTTCATATCTAGAAAATTATAACAAATTTATAAATTTTTCATATATAGAATCTAATTATTTAGAGGGGTTGTATTATATTCAAGTAAATATGCTATATCAGCACAATGTCAGTATTTAACAGGAACATAAATGAAATTATTTACAGCTTAGCAGGAAACCAATTTTTTCTTGTTGAGTTTGGCACTAAACTTGGACCTTGTTTGGCCCAAAAATGAGTCCTTCCTCTTTTCTGAATTAATGCAGAGGTACCCTCAGTATACAGAAAAGGGTATAACATTGTATTGCTGTCCATGCTCTGAGACCTAGCATTCCAGCACTTGTTAAGGATGAAAGTTGTAGTCTTTCCAAAGGGAACATATTCTAAAATGTGCAATGTTGCAGGGCACTAAAGTGCCTGCTCCTTTAAGGACAGAAACTGCCTAGGGAGAGGGCCCTAGCAGTCAGGCAGGAACCCCACAGGTGCAGGTTACTGTGGCAGCAGGCTAATGACAGAATTAGCCTGCACCTGTACCCAGTCAGCTGAACTGGAAGAAGGCAGGGCCCTGGGCACATATAAACCCCAGGGCTGGGACTAGAGAGTCAGTTCTCTGTCAGCAGCTAAGCGGGAAGGTGTTCTCATAGTTGATACTAACTGGAGATGCTTGACTGCCTGTTCTGCTTTGGGTAGGATTAAGGGGCTCCAGGAGCTTACTAGGGACCCTGGCCTACAATGCATTTAGTGCTGGGGGAAAGTTTGATTCTTTTAAAGGGACAGAGGACACCCTGAACTGCTTGTATTATGTTATAGCCCAGGGACTCATATTTTGATGTCTATGTATAACCCGGTGGATTGGGCTGAAGCTATTGGGGAAGGAGGAGGCCTCATTGAGGGGCCCACTACAGTGAGCTGACCCCAGCACCAGAGAGGGCACAGTGACAGGTGGTGAGCAGACCCCAGTACCAGAGAGGGTGCAGTGATAGGGGAGAGAAGACCCTAGTGCCAGAGAGGGCACAGTGATAGGGGGAGAGAAGACCCTATCACCAGAGGGCACAGTGATAGGGGGAGAGCAGATCCTAGCACCAGAGGGTGTAGGTACTGAGGCCGGACTAAGCTGAGGCCTCAACACAGCTCTGACAGTCTCTTCTAAACCCTGTGAATGAGCAGCAACATGAGGGCAGCCTCATTTATAACAGCAAGACATGGCAGGAGAGATTAGTAGGCACCCATAGGGCAGAGCCAGCATGGTCACAGTGCCCTAGGGACATCACGGCCATCCCAGGGGTGTCCATATCATGACATGGCAATTAGTAACAGTGGCCTTCATGTGGGACACAAAGGCTGTATCTACACAAGACACTGACTGTACAGTTGTTTCTGTGTATTCATTTAGTACTAGCATACATAAGTAATAAATGACTGTGCAGTAACTGGTGTTACTGGGCACTAGCATCCCTGGACAGTTTTTTGGTGATGCTGACTCACAGTAGCTCGTTACTACTGCACAGTAGCTTCAGGTCACATTTCATGCCATGTGATGCTACTGTGTGGTAATAATGATCTACTACATAGTCGGCATCTTGCGTGGATGTGGCCAGAGGGTCTTTATTACCATAACTACTTGCATACCATACCCATCTTGTTTTGGGAAAGCAGAATGAAGACAAAAAGGTTTTTCTAGAGTCAAAAGTTGAATCCTGACTGCATGGAATCCTAATCACATGGATGAATCTTGACTGTGTCAGGCAAAGGCTACAGTTTTAACCCTCTCACAGCTACTGCTGAATTGGCAGCAAATTTTGGCTGCTCAATAGAACAAATGTCCATTTACCAGTAACATAGAGTTTCCCTTAAGGAAACTAAAAAATGTTTCTGATGTTGTTTTAATATATTCTGGCCTCACAGTACTAATGATAACTATAGAAAAAGAGGAGAGTTTATTTTCTTTCTGCTGCACATTTTTCCTCTTTAATCTCTGAGTAAATGTTAGCACTTACAACATTGACTGAACCAGGTACTGACAATCTTCAGCTCTCTTCAGAAGATTCTGCCATCATGGTAGATTTTATCACAGGTTTTAAGGTGTAGATGAATGAAAATTAAACTATCAAAATATTTTTATGTATAAGAATAATGCATATTAAAAATATGGGTGCCAAAATCCATATTTAAATCCATATTTAAGATACCAAGGTAAGTAGGCAGGTTTTCACAAATGTTGCATTCAATAATTCCTATTCAAATCAATGGGCCTGCTCACATTGCTTATGTTAAAACATTGCAGTACTGGGGCCTCATATAAAACAAGATCTTTTAACCTGTTCTCTACAGAGTTGAATAATGTATTCATTCTTCCCCTGCCCATTGCATTCTTCAATTGTCAAAAAGCCATATAGATTTAGAAACTATTATAATCATAAATATTAATGGCCCATAGGGGAAGGAAGCAGATACTAGGAAGGAGAGAAATGGGATCTGGTAAACTGAATGACAGCCTACTCTGATAAAATAGTCATTTTTCTGGGAATATTTAACTTGTATACTATTGCCCTTCCTACAACTCTATGTGCAATGTCAGAGTTAACTATTAGCAATATCCCACAGAGTAGAGATGTTTCTCAGGTAGAAAGAATTAAAGGGAATTGCTGAGAGGTCTATTGCCCATTACTTTGCTCATTTGCCTGGAAGTGTGCCCCAAGACCCTTCAGCAATGCCTTTTTTATATTAGTTCTTTCTACTTCAAAAACATCTGTGTCCTGAAAAGATTATAGTTAATCTCTCACAGGCCTAACTCAGCCATATGGCAGAGTGGGTAAGGAATTGATCCCTTTTTCTATCCTATTCTGACAGCAACTACAGTGACAATAAGAAAAGCAGAGTCTACTCTCCCAATATGCCCCACTGATAAACTAGGCAGAGAAGGTTTCTCAGGAGAACTGACTTGACCTCCTGCTATCTGGAAAAAATTGCTTGCTTGGTGAAATAACGAAGCTGCTTCAATAAAAAGGAGAAAGTAGCTTATTCTTCTCCCTTGAGCGAAGCAAAAATAAGGGAGAAACTATAACTCAACAAAAATGAGGGAGAAACAATAATTTGTTGGCTGGTTCCAGGGACAACACATCTATATGTTAAATTGATACCCTGGCCCTAAATAAGTATACAAAGGGGAAGGAGGATAAGGGGGAACAAAAAGAGAGAGAAAATGACCATTTTATAGTTCTTAAATTTATTTCCCATTCAATATTTAATGGGCAATATCTCTATTCATTTTACATATGAAGTCTAAACTTAATTTATGCTCTGGGCTCCATGAACTGTCTGATGAATACAACATGATATTATTTTCATCTGATTATATATATTGTGCCTTGCTACACTGCACACAAACTAAATATAATCTTTCAAAGGATAATCTGTCCACTTAATGTTGTTGCTTCATTAGCCATGGGTAATTAAACTATGTGGATTATTTATTTACATTCCTACTGTTTGTTGTCCCCTACCACTTTTAAGAGGTCACATGTGAAATAGATATAATACTTATTATAAAATTATGTGAAATTTTGCACAATACTCAGATTCTGCTACAGAATTTATCATTTACACTATTCAGTGCCTTTTGCTTTGAGACATCAAAATAATTTAACACAACAGCAATTTTTGGTTGTGGGTTTGTGGTATATATTTATTATTAATAGAATTCACCAAAAAGCCTTTCCTAGTGAAGAGTGGAATGTGGCCTTTGTAGAGTGACTAATTTAGTAGATAGCTTTATAATTGTTACATAATTGTCATATTCATTAACATTCAGTGGGAACATGCTTTCATCTACAGAATCACTATTATTGCTCTTCATTTGTCCTCCTTTTCTATCTTTCCTCTCTGTTGCTCTCGGGATCTTTTTTGTTTATAGTTTTGCCCTACGTTTCTTTCTGTGTAGCAAATCATGAATCTCACAGTTCCATGAAGACCTGAAAATCTAGGTGTACTGAATCAATAGCCACAATCGGAGCTTATCATGCAGGGCCCTGTAAACTGGGGAAATCCCAGACAGGTGGTAATGCAGTAGAATCAGAGATATCTGAACTGTAGTTTCAGTTCAGCAAGTTTAAGAAGTTGAGAGAGGCTTCACAGAACCTGGGGCTCAGACATCAGCCTAGCAGGCAAATGGGGGAGGGGGAGCCAATAAGTGTCACAGGAGCTTTTGCTATTCCACTAACTCAGCAATATAAAGTCAGTGAGCCCCTTACAGCCTTGATGTCATACTACTGAGTTATAGCAGCTGAACAACCAATATCACAGAATGGAACTTAGTCTAGAACTATCAAGACTCCTGCCCCCTTAATCCTTTGCTTTGATATCAGCACAGTGTGCAAGTAATGAGAAGTTAGAGGCCTTTGTTTTGCTGTAAGAAGGGATGAAATGGTTCAGTCACATCCCCATTTTGGATTACTCTATGGGAGCAGCAGCTGAGAACATTACAACATCCCCAAAGCAGATAAAAATCCTCCCTCTTGGCATTCTGCCCCTTCCTCTCAGTGGTCAATTGTACCCCCCCCCCCCCTCAACTCCCATTCCCCCTATCTCCACTTGACACTGCCACTGCCCCATGGCTGACCTGGGGGTGGGAGGAGGTCCACAGCTGTTCCTGCCCAGGTCCAGTGGGGATCTGCATGGGGATCTGGTCTTATTTGGGGGCAGTGGCAGTGGTGGACAAGTTCTCTATCCCTGCCTGTGTGTTCTCCCCAGGTGGGGAGCAGGCACATGGAAAGGAAACCCATCCACTGTTGCCACTGTCAACAGCCAAGCCAGCCTCCCTGTGCAGCCACTCCCTGAAGCCCTGGCTGAAGCAGGACAGGAAGGGCTTGGGTAGTGGCAGCAGTAGTGTGTGGGTCTCCTCTTTTGCTCCCAAAGGCATAAGTAGATGGCAGAGGGCAGGGGAACCAGAGTCCAAGGAAAGAATGGGAGGAAAAGGGAAGTGCAGCTGAGCAAGTAGTGGAAGGGAAGGTGTGCCAAGGCCATGTGTGGTGGGTGGCATTCTTACCTGATTCAAAGACTTTAAAAAGGCCCTAGCTGCTGCTCCTGTGGCCTGGTCTGTCTACCTGGTTGGAGATGGAGGCTGGGAACAGGGGTATAGCCATCTGTGCAGCACTGGTTGCTGTGTCCACACCCCCTTTGTAAAATTCTGGATCTGCCTATGCTATCAAACAAGCAAGTAAGTGGTTAGAAGCCAATAACCTTTCAAAATCCTATTCTTTGACAGTATGCATTATGTGTTGAACCAGTGAGGTTATGGAGCACTTTTTGTTTTTTATTATTCCACCAATGGGGTGACACTGAGCAGGGACTGAATATATATGATAGAAACATAGCTCCTCTTCCTTTTCAAAAAAACAAAAATAGATACTTTCTGTTCTCTCCATACCTTTTCTTGGATGTAGAGGAGCTCACAGAGAAACCACTATTCTCCATCCTGTTTGCTGGCAAATAAATAAGGATCCACAAGTTAGAATTATCTAAAGGAGAAATAGGAAGAGATGGTGACTGACTGGGGCATTTAAGTAACTGTCAATGTTTCCCCACTCTGGAGAATAAAAAGTGTGTGCGCCTGGGTCCGTGTGTGCATAGGTGTGTGCATGCATGAACAGATGTGTAAGGTTAAATATGTAATTGAAGTAACATTCCAAAATATGAATTCTTAAGGGCCGTAAATATATTTCCTAATACAAATTTCTTCCTTCTGGGGAGATTGCTCACTTCATTGAATTTCACAATTTTCTTCATTATGAGACCATACAATGAGTAGTAAGCTTATTGAGCAGCTTTTGTCTGCAGCTTTGGAGATTAGTCATGGAATGCTACACCTTCAGGCCATCTCATGTAACAATGAAATTGTGATTGTACTAAAATAAATAAATAAACTGGCACAATCTAATTCCTAGCGCTGGGAAAGTTTGCTATTTTTCCACAAACAATGATAATATGTTAAAGGGGGAATAGTGGTTGCAGTTGTGTAAACAAAAAAGAAAGCTATAAAAATATCAATATTCAGTGTAAAAAGAAGCAATAAAGTGACTGTATAGAAAGGAAAGGGATTCTTGAAAATCCAAAACAAAATAAAAATGGAAAATACAGTTCATAATTAGTATATTGAAACAAGTTAAAGAAAAGGTCTCTCTTTCCCTACAGTAAAGGAATTGAAATATACAGGGTGTGTTTTGAAAGTAGTTTGCTAATAAATTACAAATGAAGAATATAAAAAGGAAAATATTTTAATAACGTCTAATTATAACTTACCTAGATTTGTATTCCAATATTGCCTTTTTTTTTGTTACAACGTCAAATTGAAGTAACAGTGAATATTTAGTGAAAGTAAGCAGTTAATAATTCAAAGATTTTTTGCTATATATCAGTATTTCATTACTGGAAGTACCACCTCATATTCTAAAGGCCCTGTCCCATGTTCAAATTAAAGCTGAATAGAAACCAGTTATAAAGTTGCAATACATTTTCAAGCACTATCTTTGTAGATGGTTGACTCATTTTAGAACTGGATGAACATTTCTATGGCCTGATAATTACTTTGTACATGTGGCCAGTCTAAATTTATTAGACAATTAACCAGTTAATTGTATAAAATATGTAACACGTGGCAGGGGCCTAAATGAAAAAGTAGTTCTTAACTACTGCCAGTGGAGCATATTGTGAATTTTAGGATGAATAAGTACATGGGTGGATAGAACTCCTAGATAATTACCATTATGATAACTTCTATTATATGTTTTCCTAATGTAATTTTCCAATTTGCAACCAAGTAAAAGGATAGCAGTGGATGAAAAACACTCAACAAAACAAGTTAGATCTGAATAAAGTTTCCAAAATGTATACTTTTCAGTAAAAATACACTAAGATTTTTGTTAAATAAAAATCCATTTGTCCCACCATCTAAAGAGTTGGAGATGGTCAAAATGTCATATAAAAAGGAGAAATTTATTTGGGAGAATGGGAGGGGGGAGCACAGTTCTATTTTTCAGTTTTATATGTAATATTTTAAATTAAAGTTACTTCATCGTACAATCCTTTCAATTAAAAAGAGGAAATTTGGGAAATTTGGGGGAGGGAGGGTCATGAAGTTTATGCCATGGGTGCCACATTGCCACACAAAATTTATGTCAGGGACATAAAGTGAATAATATTTTATTAATTGCAAATTATGTTAAATTGTGCATAAAATACATATGACTGCTGCTGGTGATTTAGGAGCTTGAGCTCCATAATAATAGCAAGTCATTGGAATTTTCTATCATAATCACAGTCACAGAAGAATAGGAAGGAACCTCAAGAAGTCATTTAGTCTGATCCCATGCTTTAAGCAAGAACATGCCTAACTAAACTCTCCCAATCAAGTATGTGTCTAACCTGCCTTTAAAATATGTCAAGAATGGAGATTCTACAGCCTCATTGGGCAGCTTTTTCCAATGTCCTCATAATCAAAAAGTTCTTCCTAATATCCAACCAGATTTCCATTACAGTAATTTAAGACCATTCCTCTCATCCTGCCCCCTGCAGCGACAGCAAACAGTCTGTTTCCATGGACCAGAAGCACTTCCAGTCCACTTCTGGGTCTGCTGGGGAGCGTGGAGGGGGGGGTCCCCCCATGCCTCCCCCTGGCTTGGCAACTAGTTCCTCCTGGGTCTGGAGGAGCACCTGGGGTTCCCCCATGGCCAATCACCAAGCCATGGTGTTGCAGGGCACCCCCCCACTTGCTCCCCAGAGGAAGTACTTCTGGTCCACTTCTGGGGTCACCGCCAAGTATGTGGGGGGGGGGGGCCCTGCACTGCTGTGGGACACTCCACCCACCCCAGGATTGCAGCGTTCATGAGCCGTGTCTGGTACCTCAAGGTATGTAGAAATACATTTAAAGCAGTGTCTATGGCCGAATCACTGATTCTCTGAGTCAGCATTGAATCTTCACTTTTGGATTTGGCCATATTGAATCAGAGACAGTGATCCAAATCAATGAATCAAATCACTGTCCTCAATTCAGGCTGAATCTGAATCCGAATCAAATATAGCCCATTTCACACACCCTAGCAGCTTCCTTTGCACCATCCATTATTAGATAGCTCTCCCTGTTCAGTAAAAGACTTACACATTTCTTGGTTTTCCTTTTACTTCCTCTAACTTACTTCCATTATCCTTGAAGAATGTTTTATATCTCTAGCCAGTTTCATTTCATTTTATGCCTTGGTCTTCTTGGGAGCATCCAGACAAGCATGGACATGTGGTTGGTTCTGCCTTAAAGCTGTTTGAGGTACCTCAAACCACACGTGATACATGTGCATCCATTTGCTACACAGATAATTTGCAGTGAGGCCTTTTTTTTTTTTTTTTTTTACATCAGGAGATCACCGTTGTCAAAAAAACATACTACTATAAAAAGTGGCTCAGCACACACAGCAGCAGCATGCACTGCCAGAAACAGAGCCTGGCCAACCAGAGGTACACTCTGGCTGCCAACTAGGCTCCAAGTGGCTGGCTCAGTGCTGCTGGTGCTCCCTGGAAGTACTCAGAACCCCAGTTAAGGCTGCAGTGGTGCACACAGGTGATGGCTCTAGCCTCCCCTACCCTACCTGGATCAATTTACCACGCACCAAAGTGTACATGCATGGGCATGCTTTGGGACAAAAGGCAGCAGCACAAATATGTGCTGCTGTTTTTTGTGCAATGGGAAAAGCATGTCCCTGCACATGCACACTTGTGAGGACATACCCCTATTTTCTCCCTGCTATACTCTTACATTCATCCCCCTAAATATGGCCAAGTTTCCACTTTTTGTAGGATTTGTTTTTGAATTGCAACTCAGAGCATTCACTGTTTAGCTAAGACTACTTTTTGCTGCATTTTCTCCTTTTTTATTTTTTTGCATCAAGCTAACCTGCCCCTATTATTACCCTTAATATGGTCTCTAGAAAAAAAAAAAAAAAAAAAAAGCTTTACTGCACTCCTTTTTGTCCTCAGACTTGGCTCCCATGGGATCCTGTCCATCAGTTCCCTGACTGTGTTAACATCTGCTTTTTCTGACAAATTTCTTTATTCTGCTGGTCTCCATCCCTCTTTTTGTTAGGATCTTGAAGTCAATCACTTCAGGATCACCTTCATTCAAGTTGCGTTCTATTTTCATGTTCTCAGCCTCACTTCCTCACTATTGATGAGCAGCAAATTGAAAACAGCTTCCCTAACTAACTAGTTTTCCACTATCTATATGAAACAAATATCCCTGAGATATTCCAAAAAAATACCTGGACTATATTAGATATGGTTGTTAAAGAAATGAAGATAAAATTGATCAAACTTCTGATAAAAGTTAGTTATATCACTCACACTTGGAGCTTCACCTCCTATTAAAAGAGTTCATTTTTTGGAGTTGATAGATTTACTGTAGTTATATTTATACTGCTATAACCAAGCCTTCATTTGGCCCCACGTTCTATAATAAATTCTCTTTCTATTTCTCTAAGGTATCAAAACACTGCATAGTATTTGCCTGGAAGGTCTCCTTGAAATCACTGTGAAATTATGTCCCAGCATTTTGACCATGGGGAAATAGATGCATGTGCACATGTTTATTGCTAAATTACATTTACAATCTTTTCTAAGCTGGGCTTACAGAAAATATATTCCATTCTAAAAGGTTATAAAGATACATTTATAGTAAATTACATCTGGTAAATATTAATTCCAAAAAGTGTGGCATGCTTTAAACAAATGGGTAAGAAAGGAATAAGTTAATAAATTGGGGATGGGAGGAGGGGGCAGGGGACTAACACTGTATAATGACATTTGCATTTTATTAAAAGTATCCTGACCTATCTTACCCAGCTTAAAAGTTGGAAAGTTAAGAAAACAAAAGTCACTCTCCAAACTGAATGCACTATGAAAGATATTTTAAAATTTTCATTTTTTAATAACCTGCAAGTGAATTTTTATACCAGCTACAAGAATAGAACCATCAGCTGGTTAAATGTGAAAAAAATGTATACCTGCTTCTTTAAATCAGGCAGTTGTTCTTTACTTATGACTGTTACTTTCTGTTAAGGTCTTTCCCCTTCTGTCACTGTACAGTTGGAAGCAAATGATTATATGGGGTAGAGGGGTGGGGTTGGGGGGAGAAAAAGATAGAGATAGAGTATAAGGAGTAATAGAAATAGGATGATATTCAATCAAACAAAATGCAAGAGAATGCATTTGGGCACTAATAAAAAGATCCAGTGGAATCTAGAAGCTCCTTCGTTAGAAATGACTGAGGAGGAGAAAGGTCTGGGTGTGCTGTGCTACTTGATTATAAGGTAACTATGGGCTGGGAGTATGAAGCATCTGTGAAAAAAACAAAGCGCACCCTCACTTTTGCTCTTTTCACAGCTGCCTCATACTGGCAGCTCATAGTCCAATGTATTAATCAAGATAATGCCCCTAGAGACTGGGAGGTATGGTTGCCATTTGTTATGTCCAGTAACATTACATTGGGCCTTGTACCAGGTGTTAATTCTAAGACTAGGACACGGTTAGTCCTTAACCAATAACAAATGTATTAAGTCTTTAGTAGTTACAATTCTAAAACTGTAGTTAGTCATAAGCAATACAATGTGCTCACTACCCTGAGATATAACATCACTGGATGGCCAGTCCGTGAGGTCTTGTCAGGGGTTCCCGACTCTTTTGTCTGAGTTCTGAATCTTGTATCAGTGACTGGATCTTTCAAGAGTAGGTTTCAAAGGGTACATTCTCTCACCTCTTTTTATACCATAGAGCATTTCTTAATACATAAAATTAGCTTAAGCCTTCTTCCTAAAACATATCAATAATCTTGTTTCTGTTTGCTAGATATGGTTACCCTTAACTGTCATTTTCCTTTTTGAGGTAATCTTTTCATTCTTAGATGGGAGTAGGTTTTTCTCTGACTGTTCCTCTTTTACCCAGGCTGTATTTATTCAATTTAGTTATCTAAGTTTCCGATTCATTTTAAGTCAGGGACAGCATTTTTCCATCATGCCCCTTTCACCAGGTGCAAGTCTCAACCACAATTTAAGCTAAGCATGCAGCTTAATCTAAACACAAAGGTTAAAAGCCAGGCCTCTGGGTCCTAACACATTGTACAAGGTAATCTTTCAGAGCTCTGCACAATGTTACTTACCTACTGTAAGCACTGTGAACTGGATCTGGGTTCAGAAAAGATGTAGAATGACCAGACAATTGAAGAGCCTATCTTATGAGATGAGACATAAAGACCATGGCTTGAATAGTCCATTAAATTGTGAAATTTTTAGGAATTAGTCCAGAAAAATATGTTGAGAGGTGGGGAGAGGGAGAAGGAGGTTGAGGAACTATTTTTGTTAAAGGACAGTGTTGGCAAAATAACACATAAATATGAAATGTTTATAGAGTTGTCACCAGCAATCCCTCATGGTTGAGGATGATCATTCCCACAGATCAAGTAAAGGATAGTAGATGAGTCTCTTTTTGGCTAAGAAGGCCACTCCTAGAGCCACATACTGTCTGTCAGACACCACAGGTAGTGGTTAGAGGGAGGGTTGGACCACAGATTTCTTGGTCTTGTTTCCTTTCTTCCCATTTCTGTTGTTTTTTCTGTATCCACGATGAGGCAGTTTTCCTCAAGTAAGATATACCTTCTCTCACAATGCGTTGCCATATACTCCTGTCCTGGGTTCATTTTCCCCAATTTGTGATATCAATGCCATGGTTCTTTGTGTTCACCTTGATGGTGTTCTTGAAGTGTTTCCTTTGGCCTCCACATATCCTTTGTCCTTAGCTGAGTTGGGAGTATGGCAGTTGTTTTGGCAAATGTACTTCAGGCCAGATATTAGAAGATGGTCTGTGCCATTAGAGCAAGGAGATTCTGGAACAGTCTCTGAGTCAGAGTAATGGGAACAAATGAAATTATCCAAGTTTGAAATAGATCATGATAATTTTGTGGAAAGGACTTTCTGGCATGGTAGTAGGAGACTGGACTTGATGACCCAGAAAATCCTTTCTAGTCCTATGGATGTAATATAACATGCCCAGTTTCAAAACTGCTCATTGACAATAATCCTAGATCCAAGGTGTAAAAACCACGATTAGCTGCATGTACAAAATCTCTCTCCACAGTTTGTCTTTTTTGAAGTTTAATAGTTTTGAGATTTTTGTATATATTTCAATAACAAAACTTTTGTTGACAATAAACAGCATATATTTTGTATATGCTTGTGGCAGGGCACAAGTGGTGCCTACCACTTTAAGAAGAGCCAGTAGGCTGTGGAGCAGCCGGCAGGTGGGCTCGGGTCCAATTAGGCAGTCACTGGATGGCTAGGAGACCACCTAATTGGAGGAGGGCTGGGTAGTCAGAGTATAAGCCCAGATGCAGGGTGCAAATGGAAAGCTGATGGATTAATATTGCCTGGCCTGAGGACTGCTGCTCCAGTAACACCTGGATGTTAGGGTAGGAACTATGGGGATGGATGAGGTTCTTGTCGGTCCTGGGTAAGACCTGAAACTGCACCCTGCTGGGGTTGGATGGTGTGGTGGGGCTGCCTGTGGTGGGGCAGTCTCCAGCAAATGCCACACCTGTGCCTCCCCAGGGAAAGGCAAGGATAGGGCACTGTAAAGACTCACTTCCCACTGCCTTGTGGGTACCCTATGGAGGGGAAAGGCTAGGGGAGTATACCCTGAGAGAGAGAAAAACATAGGGTCCAAGTCCATTAAGTGGGGCCTGAGGCAGGGTCCAGGAGTGGGGCCTGAGACAGGGCCAAAGTCCACCGAAGGGGACCTGAGGCCCAAGATGAGAGTGACTCAGTGACGGGTGGAATAGTGTGGCCCAGTGAAGGGGCAAGGAGGCCAAAGCCCACAGAGTGGGGCCTGAAGCCAGCTTTGGGTCAGAGGCCAAGTGCAGTCAAACATAGAGGCTGGGGGAGTTGTAGGCAATTTTGGATGCCATCTGCAAGGCATGGGACACAGTATTAGGGAAGGTTTGGAGCAATGTATTTGACCCAGGACACCAGGGCCACAAATAGGGCACCATCCCACATTTTCATCAATTTAAATCAAGGCATGGCAGATTAGTGAGGGAGGACTGCCCTAGACAGGGGGTGGACCAGAGATGTACTCAGTCCCAGGATGGCTCCCCATCACAATGCTTTCTACTTAGGATTTTGCACTTTGTATGCTACACCTGCTATTTTCACAAAAATCCATATACCAAGAAAAAGTTTATAATTAGTACAGAATATAATTTCAGATGGAACTCACTGAAATTAGACCATTTTATAGAACCTGAACATTTGACTGAAATGTACAAATTCATAGAAGACTCAATTTGATTTACTTGAGGAGGTTATTTTATTAATGTTGACTATTTATAAAAATAAGATAAATTGCAAACAGGTTTTGGTGGTTCTGTATGTTGTTGGAAGTAGATTTTGTTAATTGAAATATGGAAAAAATATGATCACAATCCCCTTGTATTTTCTTATTTTTCAATTTTCTCAAATACAAATATAAGATAAATGATGTTCTTCTGCCCAAGTTTACTAGAAATCTAAGATACTTGATAGCACTTTATAGGTCTAGTTCAGCATTTCTAACAGACTGTAAAAAACTTTAACTTTCAGGTAATAATTGTTTTGTATTTAAACAGAACAATGCCTTTAAACAGTAATGGTTTTCTTTCCATTACAGAGCTTTTGAAGAATAAAAACTGTATCTTGTTGAGTTTTTGTTCTACAAAGCTAGCATTCAGTAGCTATTTTTTTAGCAAGCTGGCCAGCTCTCAGCTCAGATAGGCCATAATGCTGGAATTTTAAAATAATGTGACAGTTTAGTCATAAACTTGTTTTGATTTGCTACAACTTTAGAATTTAATTTACGTGCATGGCATATGGGTATGCATAGGTATATATACTTGCTTTCCACTGTCAACAGCTGGACAAAAAGATAACAAAAAGATGGTTGGTCATATTTAAAAAACAAACAAATAAACCAATATTCATACGGAGAGGATTGGCTTCTTCCTTGTATCCATATTTGGAAATGAAATCTTTAAACTCATTCAGATATCAAACTCTTTTTCTTCCCTATGGATTTGTTCTATGTCCTACTTACTTTATTTATATAATGTGTGCATGTGTGTAGAAAAAAAAGAATTAATATACAATTTTTTGTATTATATTTTCCAACGCATTCAAGTTCCTTTTAATTACATTTTAAAAGTATTGACTTTTTTCATGGTAAGAGAGTTTTAAAAAATTCTGTGACTATACTTTATTCTTTACTTTTGTTGTATATTCTCTTCACCTGAGTTCTATTTCATTTGATCCCTTAACTAGGCAGTGGTCCTCCTCTTTTCACCTGCTCTCCAAGTAAGCAGTTAAGAGAAATAATATCTTCTGTCTTTCTCTAACAGCTTATGAGGGATGACAACTTTCTCCTATTTCTAATGCATGATCTCCATAGCATTATGTACTACTGGGGAAAAGGAAATGTGTTCATAAATCTCTTAGAACATTTAAGTCTTGGACCATGATTGGGGCTCTGAAATGCTATGATGATGACAATAATAATGTAATATGTAATATTTATGCAATAGAAAATCAATCAGAAAAACATGAGAATATCATCCCCATTGTACAGAATTTTTTAGTTTAGACTTTTGAGTTTGACTACACTTGCATAATGGCCATCAGCTGCTTAAAAACTGTTTTACAGCTGATTTTGAGTTTCAGATATATAATGAAAATAAGCTGAGTCTGCTTTGATCAATACTACAGTTACTCTCTCCTATGGAAATGCAGAATTCATAGAAACAATATTAGTATGGGGAAATAGCCCTCTTTCTTGCCACTGGGGAAGTAATTTCTTGTATAAGAGCCAAATATGTAGTTAAGCAAAGGTGTATGCTTTACTAGGATGTGGGACAAATCTTTTTCTGTAAATGCTCCTGTTATAAGAGATCTCATAATATTTAAACCTAAATGTTAGCATTTTTAATACCTAATGCTGGCCTTGTTTTTAGTTTTTCTGCCTAATAATGACCTACCACCATCATTCTGATTAGACACCCAAAAACAATGACCTCACACAAAAAGTTGCTACAGAAAGAAATTCATTCAGGCCTTTTATCATTAAGTTTACTTGAAACAGTTGCTTTATTGTTGCAGTTGTTGCATAGGGTAATGAACTGTCTATTGCAATATATTGTCTTTATCACAAATACCATTTGTGCTACCTCAGGTCCACCATTTATGCATAATTGTGTATAGGCCCCTCTACATGTTATATTTATGCCATTATTGACATGTTAATTGTAGCATAAATGGCAACGGTGCTACATGTGCACTCAATTTAAGGTGGCATAAAATGGCAAACCAGCTATGAAAATGTTTCACATATAATTTAGAACATTTTATGGGTGCTTTTAAATTAAAAAATGTTATGGTATGTTCACACACCAGGGCTCTCTGGGGTTCATGTCCAACAATCAGCTGGATGTTGGAATCAGCCCTAGACAGCCTTGATCTCCAACCTGCATGACAATAACTTTGTTGGCATTGGCCATGGGCAGCTTCCATCTTCAACCAGATGAGGACTGCCCAGGGCTGATGCTGACAATCAGCTGATTTGGTCCCCAGGGCAGCTCCAGTTCTCCAAGTGGGCCTGGAGCCATCCTTCAGGAAGGAGCAAGAGGAATTCAGAAGCTCATGATGGTGAGTCAAAAGTCTTCCCCCCTCCCCCAGAATTCAAACCCACTTCCCCCACCAGAAGCCTTTGATCTCTGCAGACCCAGTAGAGTTTCTGGGCATGGATTTTAAAGTCCCAGTGAGGGTAAACCAAGCCAGAGCTGACAAACAATTCACTGTCCCCAGGACAGCGCCAGGTCATGCCGGACTGAAGGCATCTGGTTTTCAACTTGCCATTGCATGGGAAGCACAGGATCATGATCCCTGGCTCCCTCTGCACTGGTGAGTATAAAGGTCATGAGTGGCATCTGATCCCTCATTTTACAATTATACCTCCTGTCATGCATGTGTGGCATGACAGGAGATGCAATTACTGGGATTACGGATCAAATCCCCTGGTGCCTTTAACTGACCATCTACCAGGCACCTGATATTATGGTGATGGGTGGATTAGTAAGGCAGATAATTAATTACTGACATCTTACTGTTGACACTATGGCTATGGAATATCATAACCCTGGAATTTAGAAAGAAACCATATGAACCACCTGTACAAGTACATTGTGTGCTTAAAGGTATTTAGTTAAGACTGAAGTCTCTTTCATGGCTTAAAATAATTAACTCTCTCTAGGCAGGCAATCAAGTGAGCCAAACAATAAAAGCAAAAGTGTGGCCCTTTGGTGAACCGAGACCACGCTGCATCAGCAGCCCAGAGAGCTGTTCCTTTTTCTTCCGTAAGTTTTTGTCTCAGATCTGACTGTGTCTTTCTCCATGTTTAATAGTGCACGCAGCACACTTTTAGCATTTCAACTGATAATTTAAATCTTTGGGTTGTTTATTCATGTCCCTAATCTAGGTATGTTTGAATTGTACACCTTGTTTGTTCAATTTGTGAGTCCTGACATTTGAACAAATTATTACCATTATAGAAATAACTACCTCATCTTAAATTGGATCTTGTACTGACACATTTGGGTGAGGTTGCTTCCTTGGACAGAATACAAAACTACTAAATGCTCACTAAGCTGATGTAATGCAATATTTCTGGGTACATGTGCAATTAATGTGAAGCAATAAATTCCAGAGCAGTTTGATCTGGAGTAAACTACTTCTGGGTGCACAGTCTACACATGCACCCAGGACAGCAGCAATTTGACCTGGGGTGGAGCAGGTCCAGGCTGGCAGGGGGCACAGGAGGTACTAAATGCCTGCACAGTAACCAGTGTTACTGCATAGTAGCATTCCTGAATGGCTTTTTGGTGATGCTGACTGTGTGGTAGCTCATTACTATTACACAGTAGCCTTGCATCATGTTTCGTGCCATGCAACACTACTGTGCAGTAGTAACAATCTACTGCACATCAGTGTCTTGTATAGATGCAGCCACTGTGGCATTAATTCATTTACTGCAGCCTAATACTAGTGCATGTGTAGATGGTGATACTTTACTCCGCACATGTGTGAATGCAGCCTCTATGTATGCAGGTCCAAATGAATGGAAGGTAGGCTTCACATTAATGAAGGCATTAAGACATTAGGCAAAATCCAATATTGTGCTGGAAACAGCTACCTGGCCATTTTTTGTTTATTTGTATCCCAGTCCATGTTAAGTTCATAGAAACAAAACCTCTATCGTAAGTATTTGCCTTCAAGTAATCATGCCCTTACTTTATTTTCAGGAATGCTTTCGGTGAGTCAAAGCTAAAACCTATTTTCAGCATAATTACCAAACTTGCATAGCTTTCTCATGAGAATTCAGAAACAAAGATGTTATCTTACAGATGCATAAGCAACAAGGTTTGCAAATAAAAAAATGCAGATTGACCAGCATCAATTAAGTAATGCTATGTCTTGCTGAAAAGTAAAGTTATTTGAAAAATAAATTTTTTTTTTGTGCTGTCTCTTCTGCAGATGGGGCTGTTTGTATTCTTAAGAACAGACTGCAAAAATACTTTTTACATGAAAGCTCTGCTGATATATTGAAAGATTCTTTTTCCAATATGAATTTTACAGAACTATGTACAATTAGTAAATGTCATTCTATATGATAACAGCATCTATGAATCATGGCTGAAACAAGCTGTTTGAGGATAGGTGTTAAGAATAAATACTATTTGCCATGGTCAAGTTAATTTCTTATAGGTAGGAATACTATTCTCCCACATGTTAGCTTTTAATTATTTTCTGATTAACCTGGAGTTTGTGGTTTAATTACCTTGAATGGTTGAATCCACAGTGATGCAATTCTGTCTGTGAAAAACTGTTTCCCAGGATTTATGTGTTTTTCTTATATGTCCCTGTTTGTCCTCTTGTCCTGTATCTTTATAGGACTGACAGCATTATCTTCAGTTGACCTTAGCTATACCTTTTAAAATTGTACATTTTAGTCAAGTACTCTTTTACCTGACCTTTTCTAGTCTGGGGCAAGATGAATTATTTTAGTCTAACTTTATAGTTGTTACCTTTTTTTTCCCCTTGGGTTGGCCTTGTCTATGGTTTCTCAAGTGTAACAACATTATTTATAATCTGCTGAGCATGCCATTTTAAATGGTTTCCTTTCTAGAGATTAGTATATTTTCATGATAACATCCTAAGATGCTTAAAGTGAATTATTTATCTATAGGCTGCAAGAAGCATTGTATTGCTTGATGATTAGCTCGTGCTTCTGATAGTAGGAGGAATGGAGGTGAAATACAACAGACTTTAGCTACTGTGACGTGTAATAGTTTCCTAAAATGCATTGTCAAGAATATCTTATTGCTATTACCAAATAGAAATTATTTATCCAGTTGTCCATTGATCCATCCATTAGTAACTCATGCGATTACTTCAAAGGAGTACATGCTATAAATGGCAGCCAATCAGAAATCTCCAATTGTATGCAGAATATAATTTTGTAATTTATCTGATTGTATCAGTGTACGTGAAAAAGAAAATTTTAATTTTTAACTTAAAGGAAGCATTACTTACTTATTTTTTCCATTTTTGCATTACTTAAACATTCCTAAGATTTAATATTCAATTTCTTTAGCTGTGTATGCTGTATTTTTTATTCTTTTAATTGCTTCTCCCTGGGCACATCTACACGAGACGCTATGTCGCTGTAGCAATGAATTATGTCACCATAGCTCATTGCAATGGTGATGTAGTGTCAGTGGGCACGAACTGTGACACTAGTACTGTGCAGTAGATTGTTGCTACTGTGCAGTAGTGTTGGAAATGACCCATGAGGCACCAGGACTGCACAGTAAGGGTGGTTACTGCACAGTCATTTAGTATTTGCTTAAGCAAGTACCAAATAACCGTGCAGTAACAACTGCACAGTCCAGTGCATGTGTAGACACCCCCACCCCCTGTTTTCTACATCTTTAATAGTAAACTGAACCTATTAATTCAGAGAGAGGCATACAGTCTCCACCTTACCTATAATTCCATGTATTTTAAATGTATTTTGTTGCAGGCTGGCTGGTTTAACTGAAGAAATTTGTAAATAAATGTTTGCCCTTAGTATATTAAGCACATAAACAGCAAGCAGTGTTTGTGATACTTGAATGCGATTAGCTCTTGAAAAATTCATCAAATGTCCTGAGATCTACACTGCTTATTTAAAAATTCATAAAAAGTTTTGAAGAGTAAAAATGGTTTGACAAGTAGGCAGGCCACAAAGAAACTGACACATCAAGGGAAGAAGATCAAACAGGAATATAGCAGGCATATTCATACTGTAGGCTGTAGAGCCTGGCTGTACTCCAAGGGGGTTGAAAGAACAAGTAGACATGAAATATAGAGAAAGAATAGAGACAGCTATCTCAAGGTGGAGAAATGAAAGACCATTTGACATTCAATTTTTTTTTTTTCATTTTTGACATGCAGTCAATAAACTCACCTCAGCTTAGCTTATTTAACTAGATGCAAAAGTTTTCTTACAATGGTAAAGTACACTTAAGGAAGATATAGTAAAATGTCTTCTGTTTAGGAACATAGCACTCAAGGGGTTTAATTATTTCCACAAGTTTCTCAAAGTAAGAATCAAGGCCTGGATTCTCAGCTGCTATGAATCAATGTGGCTCCACAATATGTGTTACACAGATTTACAACAACTGAAGGTCTGATCCTGAAATTCTGCAAGAATTAAGGAATAGTAAATGTTAAATCTAAACATGCATTCTGTCACTTAAATACTAGATATTAAATTGTTCAATTATTTTTTATGATAAACAATTAAAAAAAAATCTCATATCTGTTCATATTTCACCTGTTTTATTTTTTATGTATGGTCTATTTGTCCTGAATCGAAAAAGAATGGAATAGTTGCAATAAAATATATTGTACTATTACTGTTTTGTTGAATACTTGTGAGAAAGTGTGACCTATAATATGTTATTGTAGCTGACTTTGTATATTTAAGCTTAGCAATGTTACCCAGAAATGCTACTGGAGTTCTGTGTTACTATTCACCCTTGCCATACAACAGGCATACTAACCCCAGTTGGTGGCGAATTGGCTAGAGGGTCGCACCCAAAGAGTCGTGGTGGATGGGTCGGTATCGACCTGGAAGGGTGTGGGCAGTGGGGTCCCGCAGGGCTCGGTCCTTGGACCGATACTCTTTAATGTCTTCATCAGTGACTTGGACGAGGGAGTCAAATGTACTCTGTCCAAGTTTGCAGATGACACAAAGCTATGGGGAGAAGTGGACACGCCGGAGGGCAGGGAACAGCTGCAGGCAGACCTGGATAGGTTGGACAAGTGGGCAGAAAACAACAGGATGCAGTTCAACAAGGAGAAGTGCAAGGTGCTGCACCTAGGGAGGAAAAATGTCCAGCACACCTACAGCCTAGGGAATGACCTGCTGGGTGGCACAGAGGTGGAAAGGGATCTTGGAGTCCTAGAGGACTCCAAGATGAACATGAGCCGGCAGTGTGATGAAGCCATCAGAAAAGCCAATGGCACTTTATCGTACATCAGCAGATGTATGACGAATAGGTCCAAGGAGGTGATACTTCCCCTCTATAGGGCGCTGGTCAGACCGCAGTTGGAGTACTGCGTGCAATTCTGGGCGCCACACTTCAAGAAGGATGCGGATAACCTGGAGAGGGTCCAGAGAAGGGCAACTCGTATGGTCAAGGGCTTGCAGACCAAACCCTACGAGGAGAGACTAGAGAAACTGGACCTTTTCAGCCTCCGCAAGAGAAGGTTGAGAGGTGACCTTGTGGCTGCCTTTAAGTTCATCACGGGGGCACAGAAGGGAATTGGTGAGTATTTATTCAGCAAGGTGCCCCCGGGGGTTACAAGAAACAATGGCCACAAGCTAGCAGAGAGCAGATTTAGATTGGACATTAAGAAGAACTTCTTCACAGTTCGAGTGGCCAAGGTCTGGAACTGGCTCCCGAGGGAGGTGTTGCTCTCCCCTACCCTGGGGGTCTTCAAGAGGAGGTTAGATGAGTATCTAGCTGGGGTCATCTAGACCCAGCACTCTTTCCTGCCTATGCAGGGGGTCGGACTCGATGATCTATTGAGGTCCCTTCCGACCCTAACATCTATGAATCTATGAATCTATGAACCCCTTTGTATCACTGATCTCTGTCACATGAGTGGAGCTAAGAAATAAAGTTGAGTCTCTTACAGGCGCACCTGTTTGTCACATTTTTAATGCCACTTATTGCAGGATTTTAAATGAAAATTGGTAAAGGGAAATATTGATGCTGACTTCTTGAAGCCTTATTTTATTTCCATTAGATTCTTGGAAACACCTTCTTTTTTCCAGCAGCAAAAAGAATAAATAGGAAGGAAATAAGGGACATGACTCCACACGCAGGGGATCCACACTGGATCTCCCGGTGTCAAAAAACCTTCCGTGCTGCAAATTAGCAGTGAGGTGAATCTCATGGTGTCTGTTTTAAGCCCCTGGAAAGTTCAAGGTTGTGGGGGTGGCTTGACCAGTGGAGTCCTGGTTGCTCTGGAGCATGGGCCACACCCCAGCTGAAGTGTGAGGGAGAGGCACATGCCAGGACCCACACCCTTGTGTGTACACCACTTCTTCCACCCATCCACCCTTCCAGCCTGCCTGCCACCCTTCCAGACTTCCAACCACCCCCTTGAATCCAGACCCTCACCCACTGATGGATGTAGACTCCCCATGGACACCACCAGGGACAATAAATGACCCAATTTGGTCATCCTACACCAGCCAAACCTGGGCACACAACAGTAAGTACAGGGAGAAAAGCGATTTCAATGCCATCTGGTAGAGGAAGAAATCCAGTGCCAGCTCCTGAAAGGGTACCACAACAGACATGTCTTCAAATGCATCATCCAGCAGATGCAGGCATAAGGCCACAACAGGGACTAGGTATAGTGCTGCACTAAGACCAAGGTGATGAGGAGTCAGTATCATTGTGTTCTTGATGCCAACAAGAGGCCCAGGGGCTGGAGGTAGATGATGTTCTTCTTACGAGGAGCTCTACCACTTCTTTGTCAAGGACAGGGCCATCAGCACCCTGTACACCTATGGCACCACAGAGGGGCTGGAGGAGTCATCACTATGGATTCCTCCAGAGAAGGAGGAGGCACAGGGAAGCCCCAGCATGGCAGGACAGCTGGGTGCCCAGGAGAAGTTCACCAGGGGCTTCAGGGAAAGAACACAGCTGCTGGAGCTGGCCCCTGAGGATTCTGCTGTGTTGCAGCTGGTCCCCGCATCTTCACAGCATGTGAAAGCCGAGGTGCAAACTGCAGCTGGAAGTTTCCTCCAAGGAGATCTTCTCACCTGTGGCTGAGAACACCCAGCACAGCAAATATGAAGGGGGAGAGAGCTGTGATACCATGGTCATTGGGAAACAGGATCTGGAGTCTTTACACATCATCTACTTTCTGGGAGCAACTCCCACTCTGGATCTCAACCCCAAAAACTGTGGCAGAGTTCACAGGCCCCCGGACACCATTGCCCACATAGGAGGCATGACTATCTTGGAACCACTCTGCTGACACCTCACTGCCCCATTCTCAGAGGCACAGAGTTTGTTCCACCACCCCCTCCCCCACACTATCTGCATAAGCCATGGCCAGTCCTCCCTTCCACTTCTGACAACTCAGGCTTCAAGTGAGGATGTCATACAGACTGAAAAACATGGCCATGACAGGGACTGATACCCTGTGGGAAATAGGAAGCCCCTGGGAGGAAAAAGGGAGGAAGGAAGGACTTTTTGACTTTTAACAACTTTATTTCACAAAAGATCAGGTACAGAAAGCAAAAAACCATCAAACCACACCAAAGAGAAACCATTCCAGGACATTCAGAACATCACAGCGTGACAAACACCTTCAAAGTAATACACATCATGTCTAACATGCTATATATAGCCCTCGAGAAATGAACAATTCCACCCTTCCCTGTCCCATAGTACACGTACAAAAACCTTCAACTTCTCACCCCGAGAAAATAAACAAAAGCAGCCTGGTGAGGGCCCAGGGCATGGCACAAGCCGGAAGCCACAGTCCACCACCGTGCCCGCCCAGTCACCCAGACCGGTCATGACATCAGAGCGCGTATTTGAGATGGCCGTCCTCCACGTGGCACAGCGCTCCCTCAAGGACCCAGAGTGCCTCGAAGGCGGGCACCCCCCGCCGGAGCACAGCGTGCTCAAACTCCAGCGAGAGGTGCGCCCGCACTAGGAGGCCGAAGAGCCGTGGGGCATCGTCTGAGCCGGTGCCGGCAAGCCGGTTACGGCGGCTCTTGAGGACGGCCATCTTGGCCTGGCCCAGCAAGAAGTTGGCCAGGCAGATGGCGCCCTGCTCGGCCACCCGGTACGGGTAGGAGCATACGTATGTGATCTCCAAGAGGCTCCTGCCCAGCGCCTGCAGTGGCGGCTCTAGGGTGGCAAAGAGCAGCCGCAGGTGGGGACAGTCCAGGAAGGCGTGAAAGAGATCCTCCTCCACACCCCAGGGCAGAAGGGGCAGGCTGTCGAAGCGGCTGGGTCAAAGTGGGACGCAAACGTGCCAGTGGCTAGGATGCTGTGCAGCAACAGCCACAGCAGGTCACCAGTCTTCTTGGTGGTCGGCGGCTTATACAATGTGCGCCATGCTGGGTGGGCTGGTGGGGAAGCCAGTGGCCCCAGGTGCCGTCTCCACGGTGTATCGGGGTGGCCCGCCAGCACCTGAGCATGGCGGACACAAACCACCCAGGCATACAAGCTTCTACGCGATAGAGAAGCAAAGGGACAACCCTTGTCACTATCGGGAGGCATGGGGAGCCACAACAGAGTGCCAGGCCCACCGGCCAACTCCGTGGCCACAGGCGGGGTGACCGACAACGAAGGGAAAGCCTCGCTCATGGCATCCGCGGCCCGCGGGATCTGGCGCGCCCGGAGATGTTCATCTAAGGCGGCCACCACCACCGGCGGGAGTGGGGGCAGCAAAGGCACTAGTTACAGGGCTCAAGTGTCTATATACTAATGCTAGGAGCATGGGGAACAAGCAGGATGAATTAGCGCTCCTGCTTGCACTAAACACCTATGACTTAGTGGGGCTAACAGAGACCTGGTGGGATTCATCCCATGACTGGGCGGTACATATTGAGGGCTATAGATTGTATGGAAAGGACAGGTCGGGGAAGAAAGGGGGGGGGGGTTGCACTTTATGTCAGTAAGCAATATACATCAACCCTCATCAAGACAGAATCTGAGGTTAAGGAAGTAGAAGGATTGTGGGTTAGACTACATGGGAGGCAAGGAGAAAGGGATTTGGTGGTAGGGGTCTGCTACAGACCCCCACACCAAGGGGAAGAAATAGATGCAGGGCTCCTGAGGCAACTCTCGGAGACCATAAAAGCTAAAGAGGTGGTAGTCATGGGGGACCTAAACTACCCAGACATCTGCTGGGAGACGCAGACAGCAAGGTCCCATCGCTCACGCAGGTTTCTAACCTGTATACAGGTCCTCCACCTGACACAGGAGGTGCATGGTCCCACTAGGGGGAATGCCATACTGGATCTGGTATTGGCAACAGGAGATGACATGATAGGGGACCTCCAGATCGGTAGCCATTTGGGAGACAGTGATCACCTTATAATAGAATTCAACATAAGACGGCGAGTGGGTAAGGTAACTAGTAGGGTGAAAGTGCTAGACTTTAGGAAAGCTGATCTCAATGCACTCAGGCGATTAGTCAGGGAAGCACTGCAGAGTAGGAGTTTTGAAGGGATGGGAGCCCAAGAAGGGTGCCTGTGCCTAAAGGAAACGATCCTTCGGGCACAAAGCAAGACGATCCCCGAGCGAGGCAAAAAAGGGAAAGGGGCCAGAAGGCTTCCATGGCTGACCAGAGAAATCCAGGGCAGCCTAAGGGCCAAAAGGGGAGCACATAAAAAGTGGAAACAGGGTGAGATCACTAAAGATGAATATACCTCCTCTGCTCGTGCTTGTAGGGAGATAGTTAGGCGGGCCAAAGCTACCATGGAGCTGAGGATGGCAAGCCAAGTAAAAGACAACAAGAAATTTTTTTTAGATATATTGGAAGTAAAAGGAAGGCCCAGGGAGGAATAGGACCACTGCTAAATGGGCAGAAAGAATTGGTGACAGATAGGGGGGACAAGGCTGAACTCTTCAACGAGTTCTTTGCCTCAGTGTTCCTAAGTGAGGGGCATGACAAGTCTCTCACTGGGGTTGTAGAGAGGCAGCAGCAAGGCACCGGACTTCCATATGTAGATCCTGAGGTGGTGCAGAGTCATTTGGAAGAACTGGATGCCTTTAAATTGGCAGGCCCGGATGGGCTCCATCCGAGGGTGCTTAAGGCACTGGCCGACATCATTGCAGAGCCACTGGCGGGTATATTCGAACGCTCGTGGCGCACGGGCCAAGTCCAGGAGGACTGGAAAAGGGCTAACGTGGTCCCCATTTTCAAAAAGGGGAGGAAGGAGGACCCAGGCAACTATAGGCCAGTCAGTCTCACCTCCATCCTTGGTAAAGTCTTTGAAAAAATTATCAAGGCTAACATTTGTGAGAGCCCGGCAGGGCAGATTATGCTGAGGGGAAACCAGCAGGGGTTTGTGGCGGGCAGATCATGCCTGACCAACGTAGTCTCTTCCTATGACCAGGTTACGAAACGCCTGGACACAGGAGGAGGGATGGAAATCGTATACTTAGACTTCAGGAAGGCCTTCGATACGGTATCCCACCCCATACTGGTGAACAAGTTAAGAGGCTGTGACGTGGATGACTGCACAGTCCGGTGGGTGGCGAATTGGCTAGAGGGTCGCACCTAGAGAGTCGTGGTGGATGGGTCGCTTTCGACCTGGAAGGGTGTGGGCAGTGGGGTCCTGCAGGGTTCGATCCTTGGACCGATACTCTTTAATGTCTTCATGAGTGACTTGGACGAGGGAGTGAAATGTACTTTGTCCAAGTTTGCAGATGACACAAAGCTATCGGGAGAAGTAGACACGCCAGAGGGCAGGGAACAGCTGCAGGCAGACCTGGATAGGTTGGACAAGTGGGCAGAAAACAACAGGATGCAGTTCAACAAGGAGAAATGCAAAGTGCTGCACCTAGGGAGGAAAATGTCCAGCCCACCTACAGCCTAGGGAATGACCTGCTGGGTGGCACAGAGGTGGAAAGGGATCTTGGAGTCCTAGTGGACTCCAAGATGAACATGAGCCGGCAGTGTGACGAAGCCATCAGAAAAGCCAATGTCACTTTATCGTGCATCAGCAGATGCATGACAAATAGGTCCAAGGAGGTGATACTTCCCCTCTATAGGACGCTGGTCAGACTGCAGTTGGAGTACTGCGTGCAATTCTGGGCGCCACACTTCAAAAAGGATGCGTATAACCTGGAGAGGGTCCAGAGAAGAGCAACTCGTATGGTCAAGGGCCTGCAGACCAAGCCCTACGAGGAGAGACTAGAGAAACTGGACCTTTTCAGCCTCCGCAAGAGAAGGTTGAGAGGCGACCTTGTGGCTGCCTATAAGTTCATCACGGGGGCACAGAAGGGAATTGGTGAGTATTTATTCACCAAGGCGCCCCCGGGGGTTACAAGAAACAGTGGCCACAAGCTAGCAGAGAGCAGATTTAGATTGTACTTTAGGAAGAACTTCTTCACAGTTCGAGTGGCCAAGGTCTGGAACGGGCTCCCAAGGGAGGTGTTGCTCTCCCCTACCCTAGGGATCTTAAAGAGGAGGTTAGATGAGTATCTAGCTGGGGTCATCTAGACCCAGCACTCTTTCCTGCTTATGCAGGGGGTCAGACTCGATGATCTATTGAGGTCCCTTCCGACCCTAACATCTATGAATCTATGAATATATGAGGGCAGCGCGGATGTCACGCAGGAGATGACCCATGGTGAGGATGGAGCGCACGCCCAGCCGTGCTGCAAGCGCCTCGAGCGAGAGCCAGGCTGACCGAACAGGGTCCAGGAGATGGTGCAGGCGGAGGACACGCGCCTGGATGAGGGTGGCCGTGAGGCTGGCAGAGGCCAGGCTCGGCACGGAGCCCCACAGGGCTGAGTTGTGCACCAGAGGCTCCCTCAGCAGCTGCAGGAAACACAGTGTCCGGGCTCGAGGCTGGAGGCGGAAGGCGGCATGCCAGGCTCATACCACGCTGCGATAAAAGGCCGGAAGCACCGCCCAGTTCAGGAGCGTGGGTGTCAACAAAAAGAGCTCCCGGTCAAAGCCAAGGGCGCCGACCCTCTGTAGGAACCGGCACGCCAGTTGTTGCCATGGCAGCTGCTCCTCGCTGTAAAGCAGTCGCTGAAGGGCCTGCAGGCGGAAGGCCGCCACCCTGCTGGCCAGGTCAACCAGACCCTGGCCCCCCTCGGCAACAGGCAGGTGAAGGACGGCTCGTGGGAGCCAGTGGCGCCCATCCCAGAAGAAGTCCACCAGGTTGCGCTGGAGTCTCTCCAGGAGATCTGGTGGGGGGTGGAGCACGGCGCACCGGTGCCACAAGGTCGCTGCCGCCAGGTTGTTGATGACAAGGACGCGCCCCCGGTAGGAAAGGCTGGGCAGGTGCCAGCGCCACCGCTGCAGGCGGGCCTCCACCCTCTCCTCGAGGTCGTCCCAGTTGCGCGCCATGAAGGTCGGTGGCCCCAGGAACAAGTCTGGGGGGAGTGTGCCAGTCCATGAGCCAAGCAGCAAAGTATCGCTCTTCGCCCAGTTGATGCGGGCGGAGAAGGCGCGCTCATAGGCACGCTGGCAATCCGCCAGGGCCTGCACGTCTTCCTGAGTGTTGAGGAAGACGGTGACATCATCTGCATATGCCAACAGCCGGAGAGGAGGCCTAGCAGACGGGCTGGTGGCCACTGGCAGGGCCAAACCACTCAGGCGGCTTCGCAGCAAGTGCAGCAGCGGCTCGATGGCCAGGGAGTAGAGCATGCCCGACAGCGGACACCCCTGACGAATGCCCCTGCGTGCGGGGAATGGAGCACACAGCACACCGTTCACCTTGAGCAGGCTGGAAATGTCTCGGTACAAGACCCGGAGGGCCCCGGTGAAGACGGGCCCAAAACCAAAGGCCTCCAGAGTCCGGAAGAGATAGGCGTGGCCCACCCGGTCAAAGGCCTTCTCCTGGTCTAGAGAGATGAGGCCGATGTCGAGGCCAAAGAGCTCGCTAGCCGTGAGTAGGTCCCGCAGCAGGAACAGGTTGTCTTGAATGGTCCTGCCCGGCACGCAGTAGCTCTGCTCGGGCCCGGTGAGAGAGGCCATGACCGCGCGGAGGCGGGTGGCCAACGCTTTGGCCAGGATCGTATAGTCCGCGCACAGCAGGGAGACCGGCCGCCAGTTCTTCATGTAGCCCAGGTCTCCCTTCTTGGGCAGCAGGGTCAGCACCGCTCGGCGGCAGCTGATCGGCAAGACCTTGTCGGCGAGGTTCTCCTGGAAAACGTGCGGGAGGCTGGGGCCGAGAAGAGGCCAGAAGGTCTTGTAAAACTCAGCAGGCAACCCATCGAGGCCCGGGGCTTTGCCGGAGGCGAGGTCGGCCGTGGCGGCCGCTAGCTCTTCCAGGGACAAGTCCCGCTCAAGCTCTCCGGCCTCCAGGGCATCGAGACGTGGTAGGCCCTCGTGGAGTTCCCGCGTGGCCTCGGGGCACGACGGCTCGGCCGCAAACAGGTCACGATAGAAGGCGACGGCATGTTCGCGTATTTCGCCGGGCTCTGTAATGACCCGGCCCTCAGGAGTCTTGAGATGGTCCAAGACTTTGCTCGCTGCCCTCCGCCGCTCCAGGTTGAAAAAGAAGCGGGTCGGGGCGTCAGTTTCCGCCAGTTCCTGGCAACGGGCGCGGATCCTCGCGCCGCGGGCCGCGCTCTCCGCCAAGTCGTGCAGACATTTCCTGCGGAACCGGAGGCTCTCGCTCAGTGCCGTGTCGCTGCCAGCGGCCAGCAGAGCTGCCTCCAGCTCCGCCACATCCTCCTCCAAATCCCGGATACGTCGGCGAGTCTCGTTCGCGGCCAGCTGGGTGTATTGCTGGCAAAAGGCTCGGATCTGTACCTTGCCCATGTCCCACCACAGCTTCCAGGAGGAGTGGCTCGATCTCGCAGCCTCCCACCTCCTCCAGAAGTGGGCAAAGCAGTCCCGGAAATAGGAGTCCTGAAGCAGGCTGACGTTGAAACACCAATAAGGTGCCCGCGCACAGGCTCTCCCCGGCAGGCTCAGTTCACTGAAGGCTAGGTCATGATCTGACAGACCCGAGGGAGCGATGCAGCTGCTGCGCAGGAGTGGCAGGTGGTGCCTGGTGACATAAAGGCGGTCGAGGCGAGCCATGGTGACACCACCGGCACCCATCCTGGCCCAGGTGTACTGGCGCGCATCAGGATGCAGGGCTCGCCAGATGTCCACGAGGTCTGCCCCCTCCAAGGCAGATTGCAGCTTGCGAGCGGAGGGCAGGTGGGGTTCAGGCCCTGTGCGGTCGAGGCGCGGGGCAGTGGTGCAGTTGAAATCCCCACCGAGGAGGAGCAGGTCATCATCCTCGCTAGCGTCGCGCAGGAGGGCAGCCAAGGTCTCGAAGAAAACGACCCTCTCCTGACCATCGGAAGGCGCGTAGACGTTGATGAGCAGCAGGCGGTGTTGTGCGAGGGTGACGCGGACGGTCAGCAGGCGGCCGGGGATGACCTCGCGCGGCACCGCCGCGTCAAGCTGCAGCTGTGGTGATAAGAGAGTCGCGACCCCAGCGCTAAGGTTGGTGCCATGGCTCAGGAACACCTGTCCTCGCCAGGCAGCCCGCCAGGCCGCCTGGTTGAATCTGTCAGAGTGTGTCTCTTGAAGGAAGGCGACGGCCAGCCTCTTCTGTCGCAGGAGCTCCAGGACGGCTTCGAGCTTCACCGAGTCTCGACAGCCGTTGATGTTGAAGGTGCCAATGATTGTGTCTGCCATGGATGTGGGTGTGGGAGAGGAAGAGCAAAGCAAGGTACGGGTGGAAGAACGAGCACCCAAGAGCAGAGCAAGGCAGTACAGACAGGTCAAGGAAGGCCTACTGTGCCCTACTCTAGTCGAGGGACCCGCCCAAGTCCCACTCAACTCTCACCCTCTGGGCAAGCTTCTCCAAACGGTAAGCCATCTGGCGTGTGCCCAGATCCCGCTGCATGAGCTTGGCAGCTGCCCTGGCACCCTTTACGAACACTTTGGGGTCTGTGCACCACTGAGTGATGCGTCCTGCTACGTTCCTCTGCCCCTTAGTTAACTTCAAGAAGGACAGGAGTCCCCCATAGTCTGGAGGGACCCAGGGGGGCTCCGCCAGCTTGGGGTGGATGTTGCCTAAGGAAGAGCGTCGAGTCCGCACCCCCGGCGGGAGCTCGTCCGCAACCGCAGCATCGACACCCTCGATGTCTAGACACATCAGCCGCCTCTCATCGTCCGAGTCAAGGACCGGCTCCACGAGGGCATTCCCTGTCTTCCTGGGGGGGGAGAGGCCATCCCGCTCACGACGCCTCTTGCGAGACTCAGTGAGCTGGACCTCCATCTCGTCAACTTCTCCATCTAATCCACCAGGCTGGGGCATGACCAAGGGGGTAGCAGACTCTCCCGCCACCCCTGAGGCCAGGCCACCAGAAGAGAGGCATTCGCCACCATCCCCGCCGCCTCCCGACTCCGGAGGCTGGGGGACAGGCGAGGGGAGAGGGACCCCTGAAGCCCCCTCCCCCTCCGCTAAGTCTGCCCCGCCGACAGCTACATCCAACGGGGTGGGTGGTATGGCAGCCAGAGCGGGGCCAGGCTCTCTAGTGGGGGGTCCCTCGGCACTGGCCGAGGAGGGCAGGGCATCCTGAGAGGCCCCCTTCATCTTCCTCTCTTTGTCCTCCTTCTTCTTCTTCTTGGTGGTAGTGGGCAGCTGCCCCTGTGCTGGGGATGGGCCAGACTGCCCTGCCCCCCCAGCCGGCGGGGCCCCTGCACTGAGGGCAGTTTGCGCCACAAATGGGGGAGGCGGCGGCGGGGCCTGGGTAGTAGCTCCAGCCTCTCCACTGGACGATGGTTCCACACCAGAGCCCCCAGTGCCCTGAGATGGAGTAGGGGTGGAAGGAGGCTGGGAGGAAGAGCTCCCTGCCTCCCTGGGCCTGCCGCGTGTCCCAGAAGTCGACACGCCGTCTCTCGGCGCTGCCGCAGGTGGCGATGGTCTGACCGCCTTGCCCTGAGGGCACTGAGCAGCCAGGTGGGAGGAGCCGCCGCACTTAAAACACGTAGTCTCTCCCACAGACAAATAGATAATATACCTCCGACCCTCGAGCGTGAAGCTCAGGGAGCGAGGTAGAGACTGGGGGCCCTCCTTGAGGAACATAAAGACCTGCCTCCAAAAAGACAGGACGTGCTTCCGCTGAGGGTCCATGCTTCCCATCGGCAGCCGGCGAAAAGGACTCATAAGAACTCCATAGGCCTCGAGTCCCCTGGCCAGCTCCTGATCAGAAACATGTGGTAGGATGTTAGAGATCACCACCCTCACTGCCTGAGTCTCTAGGGGCGTGACAGGGTAGTGGATGCCCGCAATGTCTAGGCCCTCAGCACACACCCTGTCAACCAAGGCAGGCGTGCTCAAATAAATCATCGGGACCGTGTTCACACGACCCGCATAGCGGATGGTACGCCATCCCAGGAGCGCAGCCAGAGCCTCCATGCAAACCTCAAGCCCCACATGGAGAGGGGCATGAACCCTCAGGCCATGCGTCAGCGGGAGGTCCCGAGAGACATCCTCATGCCAACTGCCAGGTGTAGGAGCAGCCATCCTCACTAGGACAGGGTTAAACTGCAAAGCAAAAAAAACTAAGGGAATGAAAAGAAAACTTAAACACAGGAGCTCAAGGCCAAGCTCCCGGGAATGCGGCCAAAACAGAAAGTGAAGATAAGCCACTAAAAGGGAGGGAGGGATTTGGGGGGTGAAAAAAAAAAAGTGTGGATAGAACAAAAAAAGAGGGGGGGAAGAAGAAAAAAGCACCCCTCAAGCGGCAAATGATAATAGAGAGCTCCCCACAAAGGGGGAGGAGGGTGGGGGGGGGAAAAAGCGGCAGGGGAAGGAGGGGGGGGGTTAAAACAGCAAAAAGAAAAAAGAAAAGGAAAACTAAAGGGTGAGGGGGGGATGGAGGGTTAATTAAGAGCACCTCTGGAAGGCAGGCTAATGGAAAAGGTAACTCCCCGTAACGAGCAGACAGAAAAAAGAGAAAGAGAGGGAAAGAGACAGTAAAAGAGAAGGCTGCGAGAAGCGTCTCACAGACAAAGAAACCGGAAGCAGAGGGGGAGGGAAGAGAGAGGAGAGAAAAGTGGGGGTAAAAGCTGCAAAAAAGCAAGAAAAGAGTCAGAAAGCGAAATAAACAGAGGCTAGAGACCTTTAGACAGGTGGGAGTGAAGCAAGAGAAGAGATAGGAAGCCGGGGAGTCTTACGCTCGGGATCGCCCCACGCAGCTCCAAGCGAGCCTGGTCCGAAGCGTCCAAAGCGGAAGGAAGGAAGGAAGGACTTTGACTTTTGACAACTTTATTTCACAAAAGATCAGGTACAGAAAGCAAAAAAACCATCAAACCACACCAAAGAGAAACCATTCCCAGACGTTCAGAACATCACACCGTGACAAACACCTTCGCAGTAATACACATCGTGTCTAACATGCTATTTATGTATATAGCCCTCGAGAAACGAACAATTCCACCCTTCCCTGTCCCATAGTACACGTACAAAACCCTTCTTCTTCTCACCCCGAGAAAATAAACAACAGCAGCCTGGTGAGGGCCCAGGGCACGGCACAAGCCGGAAGCCACAGTCCGCCACCGCACCCGCCCGGTCGCCCAGACCGGTCACGACATCAGAGCGCGTATTTGAGACGGCCGTCCTCCACGTGGCACAGCGCTCCCTCAAGGGCCCAGAGTGCCTCGAAGGCGGGCACCCCCCGCCGGAGCACAGCGTGCTCAAACTCCAGCGAGAGGCGCGCCCGCACTAGGAGGCCAAAGAGCCGCGGGGCATCGTCTGAGCCGGTGCCGGCAAGCCGGTTACGGCGGCTCTTGAGGACGGCCATCTTGGCCTGGCCCAGCAAAAAGTTGGCCAGGCAGATGGCGCCCCGCTCGGCCGCCCGGTACGGGCAGGAGCATATGTAGGTGGTCTCTGAGAGGCTCCTGCCCAGCGCCCGCAGCGGCAGCTCGAGGGTGGCAAAGAGCGGCCGCAGGCGGGGACAGTCCAGGAAGGCGTGAAAGAGATCCTCCTCCACGCCCCCAGGGCAGAAGGGGCAGGCCGTCGAAGCGGCTGGGTCAAAGTGGGACGCAAACGTGCCAGTGGCTAGGATGCCGTGCAGCAACCGCCACTGCAGGTCGCCAGTCTTCTTGGCGGTCGGCGGCTTATACAATGTGCGCCACGCCGGGTGGGCCGGTGGGGAAGCCGGTGGCCCCAGGCGCCGTCGCCACGGTGTATCGGGGCGTCCTGCCAGCACCTGAGCATGGCGGACACAGACCACCCAGGCATACAAGCTTCTACGCGATAGAGAAGCAAAGGGGCAACCCGTGTCACTATCGGGAGGCATGGGGAGCCGCAACAGAGTGCCCGGCCCACCGGCCAACTCCGCGGCCACAGCCGGGGTGACCGGCAGCGAAGGGAAAGCCTCGCTCGCGGCATCCGCGGCCCGCGGGATCTGGCGCGCATGGAGATGTTCGTCCAAGGCGGCCGCCGCCACCGGCGGGAGGGCGGCGCGGATGTCACGCAGGAGATGACCCATGGTGCGGATGGAGCGTACGCCCAGCCGTGTGGCCAGCGCCTCGGGCGAGAGCCAGGCTGACCGAGCGGGGTCCAGGAGATGGTGCAGGCGGAGGACACGCGCCTGGATAAGGGTGGCCGTGAGGCTGGCAGAGGCCAGGCTCGGCACGGAGCCCCACAGGGCTGAGTTGTGCACCAGAGGCTCCCTCAGCAGCTGCGGGAAACACAGTGTCCGGGCTCGAGGCTGGAGGCGGAAGGCGACCTGCCAGGCTCGTACCACGCTGCGATAAAAGGCCGGAAGCACCGCCCAGTTCAGGAGCGTGGGTGTCAACAAAAAGAGCTCCCGGTCAAAGCCAAGGGCGCCGACCCTCTGTAGGAACCGGCACGCCAGTTGTTGCCATGGCAGCTGCTCCTCGCTGTAAAGCAGTCGCTGAAGGGCCTGCAGGCGGAAGGCCGCCACCCTGCTGGCCAGGTCAACCAGACCCTGGCCCCCCTCGGCAACAGGCAGGTGAAGGACGGCTCGTGGGAGCCAGTGGCGCCCATCCCAGAAGAAGTCCACCAGGTTGCGCTGGAGTCTCTCCAGGAGATCCGGTGGGGGGTCGAGCACGGCGCACCGGTGCCACAAGGTCGCTGCCGCCAGGTTGTTGATGACAAGGACGCGCCCCCGGTAGGAAAGGCTGGGCAGGCGCCAGCGCCACCGCTGCAGGCGGGCCTCCACCCCCTCCTCGAGGTCGTCCCAGTTACGCGCCATGAAGGCCGGTGGCCCCAGGAACACGCCCAAGATCTTGAGGCCCTCGCGGCGCCATGTGAGCCCCCCCGGCAAGTCCGGGGGGAGCGTGCCAGTCCATGCGCCAAGCAACAAAGTATCGCTCTTGGCCCAGTTGATGCGGGCGGAAGAGGCGCGCTCATAGGCACGCTGGCAATCCGCCAGGGCCCGCACGTCTTCCTGAGTGTTGAGGAAGACGGTGACATCATCCGCATATGCCGACAGCCGGAGACGAGGCCCAGCGGACGGGCCAGTGGCCACTGGCAGGGCCACACCACTCAGGCGGCGTCGCAGCGTGTGCAGCAGCGGCTCGATGGCCAGGGAGTAGAGCATGCCCGACAGCGGACACCCCTGACGAATGCCCCTGCGTGCGGGGAACGGAGCACACAGCACACCGTTCACCTTGAGCAGGCTGGAAATGTCTCGGTACAGGACCCGGAGGGCCCCGGTGAAGAGGGGCCCAAAACCAAAGGCCTCCAGAGTCCGGAAGAGATAGGCGTGGCCCACCCGGTCAAAGGCCTTCTCCTGGTCTAGAGAGATGAGGCCGATGTCGAGGCCAAAGAGCTCGCTAGCCGTGAGTAGGTCCCGCAGCAGGAACAGGTTGTCTTGAATGGTCCTGCCCGGCACGCAGTAGCTCTGCTCGGGCCCGGTGAGAGAGGCCATGACCGCGCGGAGGCGGGTGGCCAACGCTTTGGCCAGGATCTTATAGTCCGCGCACAGCAGGGAGACCGGCCGCCAGTTCTTCATGTAGCCCAGGTCTCCCTTCTTGGGCAGCAGGGTCAGCACCGCTCGGCGGCAGCTGATCGGCAAGACCTTGTCGGCGAGGCTCTCCTGGAAAACGCGCAGGAGGCTGGGGCCGAGGAGAGGCCAGAAGGTCTTGTAAAACTCAGCAGGCAACCCATCGAGGCCCGGGGCTTTGCCGGAGGCGAGGCCGGCCGTGGCGGCCGCCAGCTCTTCCAGGGACAAATCCCGCTCAAGCTCTCCGGCCTCCAGGGCATCGAGACGTGGTAGGCCCTCGTGGAGTTCCCGCGTGGCCTCGGGGCACGACGGCTCGGCCGCAAACAGGTCACGATAGAAGGCGACGGCATGTTCGCGTATTTCGCCGGGCTCTGTAATTACCCGGCCCCCAGGAGTCTTGAGATGGTCCAAGACTTTGCTCGCTGCCCTCCGCCGCTCCAGGTTGAAAAAGAAGCGGGTCGGGGCGTCAGTTTCCGCCAGTTCCTGGCAACGGGCGCGGATCCTCGCGCCGCGGGCCGCGCTCTCCGCCAGGTCGCGCAGACATCTCCTGCGGAACCGGAGGCTCTCGCTCAGTGCCGCGTCGCTGCCAGCGGCCAGCAGAGCAGCCTCGAGCTCCGCCACGTCCTCCTCCAACTCCCGGATACGTCGGCGCGTCTCGTTCGCGGCCAGCTGGGTGTACTGCTGGCAAAAGGCTCGGATCTGTACCTTGCCCACGTCCCACCACAGCTTCCAGGAGGAGTGGCTCGATCTCGCAGCCTCCCACCTCCTCCAGAAGTGGGCAAAGCAGTCCCGGAAATAGGAGTCCTGAAGCAGGCTGGCGTTGAGACACCAATAAGGTGCCCGCGCACAGGCTCTCCCCGGCAGGCTCAGTTCACTGAAGGCTAGGTCATGATCTGACAGACCCGAGGGAGCGATGCAGCTGCTGCGCAGGAGTGGCAGGTGGTGCCTGGTGACATAAAGGCGGTCGAGGCGAGCCATGGTGACACCACCGGCACCCATCCTGGCCCAGGTGTACTGGCACGCATCAGGATGCAGGGCTCGCCAGATGTCCACGAGGTCTGCCCCCTCCAAGGCAGATTGCAGCTTGCGAGCGGAGGGCAGGTGGGGTTCAGGCCCTGTGCGGTCGAGGCGCGGGGCAGTGGTGCAGTTGAAATCCCCACCGAGGAGGAGCAGGTCATCATCCTCGCTAGCGTCGCGCAGGAGGGCAGCCAAGGTCTCGAAGAAAACGACCCTCTCCTGACCATCGGAAGGCGCGTAGACGTTGATGAGCAGCAGGCGGTGTTGTGCGAGGGTGACGCGGACGGTCAGCAGGCGGCCGGGGATGACCTCCCGCGGCACCGCCGCGTCAAGCTGCAGCTGTGGTGATAAGAGAGTCGCGACCCCAGCGCTAAGGTTGGTGCCATGGCTCAGGAACACCTGTCCTCGCCAGGCAGCCCGCCAGGCCGCCTGGTTGAATCTGTCAGAGTGTGTCTCTTGAAGGAAGGCGACGGCCAGCCTCTTCTGTCGCAGGAGCTCCAGGACGGCTTCGCGCTTCACCGAGTCTCGACAGCCGTTGATGTTGAAGGTGCCAATGATTGTGGCTGCCATGGATGTGGGTGTGGGAGAGGAAGAGCAAAGCAAGGTACGGGTGGAAGAACGAGCACCCAAGAGCAGAGCAAGGCAGTACAGACAGGTCAAGGAAGGCCTACTGTGCCCTACTCTAGTCGAGGGACCCGCCCAAGTCCCACTCAGCTCTCACCCTCTGGGCAAGCTTCTCCAAACGGTAAGCCATCTGGCGTGTGCCCAGATCCCGCTGCATGAGCTTGGCAGCCGCCCTGGCACCCTTTACGAACACTTTGGGGTCTGTGCACCACTGAGTGATGCGTCCTGCTACGTTCCTCTGCCCCTTAGTTAACTTCAAGAAGGACAGGAGTCCCCCATAGTCTGGAGGGACCCAGGGGGGCTCCGCCAGCTTGGGGTGGATGTTGCCTAAGGAAGAGCGTCGAGTCCGCACCCCCGGCGGGAGCTCGTCCGCAACCGCAGCATCGACACCCTCGATGTCTAGACACATCAGCCGCCTCTCATCGTCCGAGTCAAGGACCGGCTCCACGAGGGCATTCCCTGTCTTCCTGGGGGGGAGAGGCCATCCCGCTCACGACGCCTCTTGCGAGACTCAGTGAGCTGGACCTCCATCTCGTCAACTTCTCCATCTAATCCACCAGGCTGGGGCATGACCAAGGGGGTAGCAGACTCTCCCGCCACCCCCGAGGCCAGGCCACCAGAAGAGAGGCATTCGCCACCATCCCCGCCGCCGCCCGACTCCGGAGGCTGGGGGACAGGCGAGGGGAGAGGGACCCCTGAAGCCCCCTCCCCCTCCGCCAAGTCTACCCCGCCGACGGCTACATCCAACGGGGTGGGTGGTATGGCAGCCAGAGCGGGGCCAGGCTCTTTAGTGGGGGGTCCCTCGGCACTGGCCGAGGAGGGCAGGGCATCCTGAGAGGCCCCTTTCATCTTCCTCTCTTTGTCCTCCTTCTTCTTCTTCTTGGTGGTAGTGGGCAGCTGCCCCTGTGCTGGGGACGGGCCAGACTGCCCTGCCCCCCCAGCCGGCGGGGCCCCCGCACTGAGGGCAGGGGGCGCCACAGACGGGGGAGGCGGCGGCGGGGCCTGGGTAGTAGCACCAGCCTCTCCACTGGACGATGGTTTCACACCAGAGCCCCCCGTCCCCTGAGATGGAGTAGGGGTGGAAGGAGGCTGGGAGGAAGAGCTCCCTGCCTCCCTGGGCCTGCCGCGTGTCCCAGAAGTCGACACGCCGTCTCTCGGCTCTGCCGCAGGTGGCGATGGTCCGGCCGCCTTGCCCTGAGGGCACTGAGCAGCCAGGTGGGAGGAGCCGCCGCACTTAAAACACGTAGTCTCTCCCACAGACAAATAGATAATATACCTCCGACCCTCGAGCGTGAAGCTCAGGGAGCGAGGTAGAGACTGGGGGCCCTCCTTGAGGAGCATAAAGACCTGCCTCCGAAAAGACAGGACGTGCTTCCGCTGAGGGTCCTTGCTTCCCATCGGCAGCCGGCGAAAAGGACTCGTAAGAACTCCATAGGCCTCGAGTCCCCTGGCCAGCTCCCGATCAGAAACATGTGGTGGGATGTTAGAGATCACCACCCTCACTGCCTGAGTCTCTAGGGGCGTGACAGGGTAGTGGATGCCCGCAATGTCTAGGCCCTCAGCACACACCCTGTCAACCAAGGCAGGCGTGCTCAAATAAATCATCGGGACCGTGTTCACACGACCCGCATAGCGGATCGTACGCCATCCCAGGAGCGCAGCCAGAGCCTCCATGCAAACCTCAAGCCCCACATGGAGAGGGGCATGAACCCTCAGGCCATGCGTCAGCGGGAGGTCCCGAGAGACAATCCTCATGCCAACTGCCAGGTGTAGGAGCAGCCATCCTCACTAAGGACAGGGTTAAACTGCAAAGCAAAAAAAACTAAGGAATGAAAAGAAAACTTAAACACAGGAGCTCAAGGCCAAGCTCCCGGGAATGCGGCCAAAACAGAAAGTGAAGATAAGCCACTGAAAGGGAGGGAGGGATTTGGGGGGTGAAGAAAAAAAAAGCGTGGATAGAACAAAAAAAAAAAAAAAAAAAAAAAAGAGGGGGGGAAGAAGAAAAAAGCACCCCTCAAGCGGCAAATGATAATAGAGAGCTCCCCACAAAGGGGGAGGAGGGTGGGGGGGGAAAAAAGCGGCAGGGGAAGGAGGGGGGGGTTAAAACAGCAAAAAGAAAAAAGAAAAGGAAAACGAAAGGGTGAGGGGGGATGGAGGGTTAATTAAGAGCACCTCTGGAAGGCAGGCTAATGGAAAAGGTAACTCCCGTAACAAGCAGACAGAAAAAAGAGAAAGAGAGGGAAAGAGACAGTAAAAGAGAAGGCTGCGAGAAGCGTCTCACAGACAAAGAAACCGGAAGCAGAGGGGGAGGGAAGAGAGAGGAGAGAAAAGTGGGGGTAAAAGCTGCAAAAAAGCAAGAAAAGAGTCAGAAAGCGAAATAAACAGAGGCTAGAGACCTTTAGAGAGGTGGGAGTGAAGGAAGAAAAGAGATAGGAAGCCGGGAGTCTTACGCTCGGGATCGCCCCACGCAGCTCCAAGCGAGCCTGGTCCGAAGCGTCCAAAGCGGAAGGAAGGAAGGAAGGAAGGAAGGAAGGACTTTGACTTTTGACAACTTTATTTCACAAAAGATCAGGTACAGAAAGCAAAAAAACCATCAAACCACACCAAAGAGAAACCATTCCCGGACGTTCAGAACATCACACCGTGACAAACACCTTCGCAGTAATACACATCGTGTCTAACATGCTATTTATGTATATAGCCCTCGAGAAACGAACAATTCCACCCTTCCCTGTCCCATAGTACACGTACAAAACCCTTCTTCTTCTCACCCCGAGAAAATAAACAACAGCAGCCTGGTGAGGGCCAGGGCACGGCACAAGCCGGAAGCCACAGTCCGCCACCGCACCCGCCCGGTCGCCCAGACCGGTCACAACATCAGAGCGCGTATTTGAGACGGCCGTCCTCCACGTGGCACAGCGCTCCCTCAAGGGCCCAGAGTGCCTCGAAGGCGGGCACCCCCCGCCGGAGCACAGCGTGCTCAAACTCCAGCGAGAGGCGCGCCCGCACTAGGAGGCAAAGAGCCGCGGGGCATCGTCTGAGCCGGTGCCGGCAAGCCGGTTACGGCGGCTCTTGAGGACGGCCATCTTGGCCTGGCCCAGCAAAAAGTTGGCCAGGCAGATGGCGCCCCGCTCGGCCGCCCGGTACGGGTAGGAGCATATGTAGGTGGTCTCTGAGAGGCTCCTGCCCAGCGCCCGCAGCGGCAGCTCGAGGGTGGCAAAGAGCGGCCGCAGGCGGGGACAGTCCAGGTAGGCATGAAAGAGATCCTCCTCCACGCCACCAGGGCAGAAGGGGCAGGCCGTCGAAGCGGCTGGGTCAAAGTGGGACGCAAACGTGCCAGTGGCTAGGATGCCGTGCAGCAACCGCCACTGCAGGTCGCCAGTCTTCTTGGCGGTCGGCGGCTTATACAATGTGCGCCACGCCGGGTGGGCCGGTGGGGAAGCCGGTGGCCCCAGGCGCCGTCGCCACGGTGTATCGGGGCGTCCCGCCAGCACCTGAGCATGGCGGACACAGACCACCCAGGCATACAAGCTTCTACGCGATAGAGAAGCAAAGGGACAACCCGTGTCACTATCGGGAGGCATGGGGAGCCGCAACAGAGTGCCCGGCCCACCGGCCAACTCCGCGGCCACAGCCGGGGTGACCGGCAGCGAAGGGAAAGCCTCGCTAGCGGCATCCGCGGCCCGAGGGATCTGGCGCGCACGGAGATGTTCGTCCAAGGCGGCCGCCGCCACCGGCGGGAGGGCGGCGCGGATGTCACGCAGGAGATGACCCATGGTGCGGATGGAGCGCACGCCCAGCCGTGCGGCCAGCGCCTCGGGCGAGAGCCAGGCTGACCGAGCGGGGTCCAGGAGATGGTGCAGGCGGAGGACACGCGCCTGGATGAGGGTGGCCGTGAGGCTGGCAGAGGCCAGGCTCGGCACGGAGCCCCACAGGGCTGAGTTGTGCACACAGAGGCTCCCTCAGCAGCTGCGGGAAACACAGTGTCCGGGCTCGAGGCTGGAGGCGGAAGGCGACCTGCCAGGCTCGTACCACGCTGCGATAAAAGGCCGGAAGCACCGCCCAGTTCAGGAGCGTGGGTGTCAACAAAAAGAGCTCCCGGTCAAAGCCAAGGGCGCCGACCCTCTGTAGGAACCGGCACGCCAGTTGTTGCCATGGCAGCTGCTCCTCGCTGTAAAGCAGTCGCTGAAGGGCCTGCAGGCGGAAGGCCGCCACCCTGCTGGCCAGGTCAACCAGACCCTGGCCCCCCTCGGCAACAGGCAGGTGAAGGACGGCTCGTGGGAGCCAGTGGCGCCCATCCCAGAAGAAGTCCACCAGGTTGCGCTGGAGTCTCTCCAGGAGATCCGGTGGGGGGTCGAGCACGGCGCACCGGTGCCACAAGGTCGCTGCCGCCAGGTTGTTGATGACAAGGACGCGCCCCCGGTAGGAAAGGCTGGGCAGGCGCCAGCGCCACCGCTGCAGGCGGGCCTCCACCCCCTCTCGAGGTCGTCCCAGTTACGCGCCATGAAGGCCGGTGGCCCCAGGAACACGCCCAAGATCTTGAGGCCTTCACGGCGCCATGTGAGCCCCCCCGGCAAGTCCGGGGGGAGCGTGCCAGTCCATGCGCCAAGCAACAAAGTATCGCTCTTGGCCCAGTTGATGCGGGCGGAGGAGGCGCGCTCATAGGCACGCTGGCAATCCGCCAGGGCCCGCACGTCTTCCTGAGTGTTGAGGAAGACGGTCACATCATCCGCATATGCCGACAGCCGGAGACGAGGCCTAGCGCACGGGCCGGTGGCCACTGGCAGGGCCACACCACTCAGGCGGCGTCGCAGCGTGTGCAGCAGCGGCTCGATGGCCAGGGAGTAGAGCATGCCCGACAGCGGACACCCCTGACGAATGCCCCTGCGTGCGGGGAACGGAGCACACAGCACACCGTTCACCTTGAGCAGGCTGGAAATGTCTCGGTACAAGACCCGGAGGGCCCCGGTGAAGAGGGGCCCAAAACCAAAGGCCTCCAGAGTCTGGAAGAGATAGGCGTGGCCCACCCGGTCAAAGGCCTTCTCCTGGTCTAGAGAGATGAGGCCGATGTCGAGGCCAAAGAGCTCGCTAGCCGTGAGTAGGTCCCGCAGCAGGAACAGGTTGTCTTGAATGGTCCTGCCCGGCACGCAGTAGCTCTGCTCGGGCCCGGTGAGAGAGGCCATGACCGCGCGGAGGCGGGTGGCCAACGCTTTGGCCAGGATCTTATAGTCCGCGCACAGCAGGGAGACCGGCCGCCAGTTCTTCATGTAGCCCAGGTCTCCCTTCTTGGCAGCAGGGTCAGCACCGCTCGGCGGCAGCTGATCGGCAAGACCTTGTCAGCGAGGCTCTCCTGGAAAACGCGCAGGAGGCTGGGGCCGAGGAGAGGCCAGAAGGTCTTGTAAAACTCAGCAGGCAACCCATCGAGGCCCGGGGCTTTGCCGGAGGCGAGGCCGGCCGTGGCGGCCGCCAGCTCTTCCAGGGACAAGTCCCGCTCAAGCTCTCCGGCCTCCAGGGCATCGAGACGTGGTAGGCCCTCGTGGAGTTCCCGCGTGGCCTCGGGGCACGACGGCTCGGCCGCAAACAGGTCACGATAGAAGGCGACGGCATGTTCGCGTATTTCGCCGGGCTCTGTAATTACCCGGCCCTCAGGAGTCTTGAGATGGTCCAAGACTTTGCTCGCTGACCTCCGCCGCTCCAGGTTGAAAAAGAAGCGGGTCGGGGCGTCAGTTTCCGCCAGTTCCTGGCAACGGGCGCGGATCCTCGCGCCGCGGGCCGCGCTCTCCGCCAGGTCGCGCAGACATCTCCTGCGGAACCGGAGGCTCTCGCTCAGTGCCGCGTCGGTGCCAGCGGCCAGCAGAGCAGCCTCGAGCTCCGCCACGTCCTCCTCCAACTCCCGGATACGTCGGCGCGTCTCGTTCGCGGCCAGCTGGGTGTACTGCTGGCAAAAGGCTCGGATCTGTACCTTGCCCACGTCCCACCACAGCTTCCAGGAGGAGTGGCTCGATCTCGCAGCCTCCCAGCTCCTCCAGAAGTGGGCAAAGCAGTCCCGGAAATAGGAGTCCTGAAGCAGGCTGGCGTTGAAACACCAATAAGGTGCCCGCGCACAAGGCTCTCCCCGGCAGGCTCAGTTCACTGAAGGCTAGGTCATGATCTGACAGACCCGAGGGAGCGATGCAGCTGCTGCGCAGGAGTGGCAGGTGGTGCCTGGTGACATAAAGGCGGTCGAGGCGAGCCATGGTGACACCACCGGCACCCATCCTGGCCCAGGTGTACTGGCGCGCATCAGGATGCAGGGCTCGCCAGATGTCCACGAGGTCTGCCCCCTCCAAGGCAGATTGCAGCTTGCGAGCGGAGGGCAGGTGGGGTTCAGGCCCTGTGCGGTCGAGGCGCGGGGCAGTGGTGCAGTTGAAATCCCCACCGAGGAGGAGCAGGTCATCATCCTCTGCTAGCGTCGCGCAGGAGGGCAGCCAAGGTCTCGAAGAAAACGACCCTCTCCTGACCATCGGAAGGCGCGTAGACGTTGATGAGCAGCAGGCGGTGTTGTGCGAGGGTGACGCGGACGGTCAGCAGGCGGCCGGGGATGACCTCCCGCGGCACCGCCGCGTCAAGCTGCAGCTGTGGTGATAAGAGAGTCGCGACCCCAGCGCTAAGGTTGGTGCCATGGCTCAGGAACACCTGTCCTCGCCAGGCAGCCCGCCAGGCCGCCTGGTTGAATCTGTCAGAGTGCGTCTCTTGAAGGAAGGCGACGGCCAGCCTCTTCTGTCGCAGGAGCTCCAGGACGGCTTCGCGCTTCACCGAGTCTCGACAGCCGTTGATGTTGAAGGTGCCAATGATTGTGGCTGCCATGGATGTGGGTGTGGAGAGGAAGAGCAAAGCAAGGTACGGGTGGAAGAACGAGCACCCAAGAGCAGAGCAAGGCAGTACAGACAGGTCAAGGAAGGCCTACTGTGCCCTACTCTAGTCGAGGGACCCGCCCAAGTCCCACTCAGCTCTCACCCTCTGGGCAAGCTTCTCCAAACGGTAAGCCATCTGGCGTGTGCCCAGATCCCGCTGCATGAGCTTGGCAGCTGCCCTGGCACCCTTTACGAACACTTTGGGGTCTGTGCACCACTGAGTGATGCGTCCTGCTACGTTCCTCTGCCCCTTAGTTAACTTCAAGAAGGACAGGAGTCCCCCATAGTCTGGAGGGACCCAGGGGGCTCCGCCAGCTTGGGGTGGATGTTGCCTAAGGAAGAGCGTCGAGTCCGCACCCCCGGCGGGAGCTCGTCTGCAACCGCAGCATCGACACCCTCGATGTCTAGACACATCAGCCGCCTCTCATCGTCCGAGTCAAGGACCGGCTCCACGAGGGCATTCCCTGTCTTCCTGGGGGGGAGAGGCCATCCCGCTCACGACGCCTCTTGCGAGACTCAGTGAGCTGGACCTCCATCTCGTCAACTTCTCCATCTAATCCACCAGGCTGGGGCATGACCAAGGGGGTAGCAGACTCTCTCGCCACCCCCGAGGCCAGGCCACCAGAAGAGAGGCATTCGCCACCATCCCCGCCGCCGCCCGACTCCGAGACTGGGGGACAGGCGAGGGGAGAGGGACCCCTGAAGCCCCCTCCCCCTCCGCTAAGTCTGCCCCGCCGACAGCTACATCCAACGGGGTGGGTGGTATGGCAGCCAGAGCGGGGCCAGGCTCTCTAGTGGGGGGTCCCTCGGCACTGGCCGAGGAGGGCAGGGCATCCTGAGAGGCCCCCTTCATCTTCCTCTCTTTGTCCTCCTTCTTCTTCTTCTTGGTGGTAGTGGGCAGCTGCCCCTGTGCTGGGACGGGCCAGACTGCCCCGCCCCCCAGCCGGCGGGGCCCCCGCACTGAGGGCAGGGGGCGCCACAGACGGGGGAGGCCGGCGGCGGGGCCTGGGTAGTAGCACCAGCCTCTCCACTGGACGATGGTTCCACACCAGAGCCCCCCGTCCCCTGAGACGGAATAGGGGTGGAAGGACGCTGGGAGGAAGAGCTCCCTGCTTCCCTGGGCCTGCCGCGTGTCCCAGAAGTCGACACGCCGTCTCTCGGCTCTGCCGCAGGTGGCGATGGTCCGGCCGCCTTGCCCTGAGGGCACTGAGCATGCCAGGTGGGAGGAGCCGCCCGCACTTAAAACACGTAGTCTCTCCCACAGACAAATAGATAATATACCTCCGACCCTCGAGCGTGAAGCTCAGGAGCGAGGTAGAGACTGGGGGCCCTCCTTGAGGAGCATAAAGACCTGCCTCCGAAAAAGACAGGACGTGCTTCCGCTGAGGTCCTTGCTTCCCATCGGCAGCCGGCGAAAAGGACTCGTAAGAACTCCATAGGCCTCGAGTCCCCTGGCCAGCTCCCGATCAGAAACATGTGGTGGGATGTTAGAGATCACCACCCTCACTGCCTGAGTCTCTAGGGGCGTGACAGGGTAGTGGATGCCCGCAATGTCTAGGCCCTCAGCACACACCCTGTCAACCAAGGCAGGCGTGCTCAAATAAATCATCGGGACCGTGTTCACACGACCCGCATAGCGGATCGTACGCCATCCAGGAGCGCAGCCAGAGCCTCCATGCAAACCTCAAGCCCCACATGGAGAGGGGCATGAACCCTCAGGCCATGCGTCAGCGGGAGGTCCCGAGAGACATCCTCATGCCAACTGCCAGGTGTAGGAGGCAGCCATCCTCACTAGGACAGGGTTAAACTGCAAAGCAAAAAAAAACTAAGGGAATGAAAGAAAACTTAAACACAGGAGCTCAAGGCCAAGCTCCCGGAATGCGGCCAAAACAGAAAGTGAAGATAAGCCACTGAAAGGGAGGGAGGGATTTGGGGTGTGAAGAAAAAAAAAAAAAAAAAAAAAAAGCGTGGATAGAACAAAAAAAGAGGGGGGGAAGAAGAAAAAAGCACCCCTCAAGCGGCAAATGATAATAGAGAGCTCCCCACAAAGGGGGAGGAGGGTGGGGGGGGGAAAAAAAGCGGCAGGGGAAGGGGGGGGGTTAAAACATTGAAAAAAAGAAAAAAGAAAAGGAAAACTAAAGGGTGAGGGGGGGATGGAGGGTTAATTAAGAGCACCTCTGGAAGGCAGGCTAATGGAAAAGGTAACTCCCCGTAACAAGCAGACAGAAAAAAGAGAAAGAAAGGGAAAGAGACAGTAAAAGAGAAGGCTGCAAGAAGCGTCTCACAGACAAAGAAGCCGGAAGCAGAGGGGGAGGGAAGAGAGAGGAGAGAAAAGTGGGGGTAAAAGCTGCAAAAAAAGCAAGAAAGAGTCAGAAAGCGAAATAAACAGAGGCTAGAGACCTTTAGAGAGGTGGGAGTGAAGGAAGAAAAGAGATAGGAAGCCGGGGAGTCTTACGCTCGGGATCGCCCCACGCAGCTCCAAGCGAGCCTGGTCCGAAGCGTCCAAAGCGGAAGGAAGGAAGGACTTTGACTTTTGACAACTTTATTTCACAAAAGATCAGGTACAGAAAGCAAAAAAACCATCAAACCACACCAAAGAGAAACCATTCCGGACGTTCAGAACATCACACCGTGACAAACACCTTCGCAGTAATACACATCGTGTCTAACATGCTATTTATGTATATAGCCCTCGAGAAACGAACAATTCCACCCTTCCCTGTCCCATAGTACACGTACAAAACCCTTCTTCTTCTCACCCGAGAAAATGAACAACAGCAGCTTGGTGAGGGCCAGGGCACGGCACAAGCCGGAAGCCACAGTCCGCCACCGCGCCCGCCCGGTCGCCCAGACCGGTCACCACATCAGAGCGCGTATTTGAGACGGCCGTCCTCCACGTGGCACAGCGCTCCCTCAAGGGCCAGAGTGCCTCGAAGGCGGGCACCCCCCGCCGGAGCACAGCGTGCTCAAACTCCAGCGAGAGGCGCGCCCGCACTAGGAGGCCAAAGAGCCGCGGGGCATCGTCTGAGCCGGTGCCGGCAAGCCGGTTACGGCGGCTCTTGAGACGGCCATCTTGGCCTGGCCCAGCAAAAAGTTGGCCAGGCAGATGGCGCCCCGCTCGGCCGCCCGGTACGGGTAGGAGCATATGTAGGTGGTCTCTGAGAGGCTCCTGCCCAGCGCCCGCAGCGGCAGCTCGAGGGTGGCAAAGAGCGGGCCGCAGGCGGGGACAGTCCAGGAAGGCGTGAAAGAGATCCTCCTCCACGCCCCCAGGGCAGAAGGGGCAGGCCGTCGAAGCGGCTGGGTCAAAGTGGGACGCAAACGTGCCAGTGGCTAGGATGCCGTGCAGCAACCGCCACTGCAGGTCGCCAGTCCTCTTGGCGGTCGGCGGCTTATACAATGTGCGCCACGCCGGGTGGGCCGGTGGGGAAGCCGGTGGCCCCAGGCGCCGTCGCCACGGTGTATCGGGGCGTCCCGCAGCACCTGAGCATGGCGGACACAGACCACCCAGGCATACAAGCTTCTACGCGATAGAGAAGCAAAGGGACAACCCGTGTCACTATCGGGAGGCATGGGGAGCCGCAACAGAGTGCCCGGCCCACCGGCCAACTCCGCGGCCACAGCCGGGGGTGACCGGCAGCGAAGGGAAAGCCTCGCTCGCGGCATCCGCGGCCCGCGGATCTGGCGCGCACGGAGATGTTCGTCCAAGGCGGCCGCCGCCACCGGCGGGAGGGCAGCGCGGATGTCACGCAGGAGATGACCCATGGTGCGGATGGAGCGCACGCCCAGCCGTGCGGCCAGCGCCTCGGGCGAGAGCCAGGCTGACCGAGCGGGGTCCAGGAGATGGA